>NC_089512.1:42545593-42868093 GCF_036850995.1 Saccopteryx leptura | reverse complement strand
GGCCGGTTGGCTCAGCGGTAGAGCATTGGCCTGGTGTGTGGAAGTCCCGGGTTTGATTCCTGGTCAGGGCACACAGGAGAAGTGACCATCTGCTTCTCCACTCTTCCTCCTCCTTCTTCTCTATCTCTCTCTTCCCCTCCCACAGCCAAGGCTTCATTGGAGCAAACTTGGCCTGGGTGCTGAGGATGACTCCATGGCCTCTGCCTCAGGTGATAGAATAGCTCCGGCTGCAATGGAACGCCACCACAGATGGGCAGAGCATCGCCCCCTGGTGGGCATGCTGGGTGGATCCTGGTCAGGCACATGTGGAAGTCTGTCTGCCTCCCCGCTTCTAACCTCGCAAAAATACAAAAAAAAAAAAAGTAATGTACTGCTCATATACTGACATCAGAGGTTATTAATGAGTAAATATTGGGTTAAAAAAGGCAAGTTGGCAAGCAATATTACAGCTATTATCTCATTTTGGTTAAAAACTCTATTTATGGGGATTTGGACGTGTTCGGCTGTTTTCTTATGCTGACTTCTGGAGCAGGCTGCGAGGCATTAGCAGTTTGCTGTTAAGATGTTGCGCATGGTGAGCTGGAACATTAATGGGATCTGTAGCCCTCTGCAAGGGGTGCTTTACAAGGAGCCCAAGAACTATACCGCCATGGCCATGGCGGGCATTTTGGACAAGTTGGACACTGACATCCTCTGTCTTCAGGAGACCAAAGTGACCAGGGATGTGCTGACAGAACCCCTGGCTATCGTTGAGGGCTATAACTCCTATTTCAGCTTCAGCCTCAACCAGTAGTGGCTATTCTGGTGTAGCCACTTACTGTAAGGACAGCGCTACCCCAGTGGCTGCTGAAGGACTGAGTGGCCTACTTGCCTCTCAGAATGGGGATGTGGGTTGCTATGGAAACATGGATGAATTCACTCAAGAGGAGCTTCGGGCTCTGGACAACGAGGTTCGGGCCCTCCTCACACAGCACAAGATCTGTCATGTGATCATTCTGGCTGACCTAAACACGACCCACTGCCCCATTGACCACTGGGATGCAGCCAACCTGGAATGCTTTGAAGAGGACCCAGGACGCAAGTGGATGGATGTCTTGCTCAGTAACCTGGATTGCCAGGCTGGGTCCCATGGAGAGGCCTCTGTTGATAGCTACTGCTGTTTCCAGCCAAAGCAGGAGGGAGCCTTTACCTACTAGTCGACAATCACTGGTACACACTCTCTGAACTATAGCTCCCAGATTGGCTATGTGCTGGGGGACAGGACCCTGGTCATAGACACATTCCAGGCCTCCTTCTTGCTGCCTGAAGTGATGGGCTCTGACCATTGTCCTGTGGGTGCAGTATTGAGTATGTCTTGTGTGCCAGCAAAACAGTGCCCACCTCTTTGCACCTGCTTCCTCCCTGAGTTTTCAGGCACCCAGCTCAAGATCCTTCACTTTCTAGTTCATCTCAAAGAAAATCCTGTGTTCAAGCAGTCAGCACTGCAGCTCAATGGTCAAACCCAAGAACGCCATAACAAAGCCCGCGTGCGCTCAACCAGGCCTCGGCCAAGTCAGGCTGGCTCCAGCAAAGGCCAAGAAAACCCTGATGAACTACTTCTAGCCATCCTCCAGCTGTCCCCAGGCTTCTCCTAAGTTGGAAATGCCTAGCCTGGGTGCCCTTGGGACCCCAAAGATTCCAGAAGACGAGATGATGGCCAAAATGGTGGAGGTGCAGGCCAAGGCTTCAGAAGTCAAGGATGAGAAGGAGGTACGGGCCTTGTTGTGGAAGTCTGTGCTGCGTGGCCCTTGACCACGCCCCTCTGTGGGGGCCACAGGGAGCCATGTGTGATGCGAACTGAGAAGAAGCCAGGACCCAACCTGGGCCATCATTTCTACATGTGTTCCAGGCCTCGGGGTCCTCCCACTGACCCCTCTTCCCGCTGCAACTTCTTCCTCTGGGGCAGGCCCAGCTGAACCAACCCGGACCTAGGGATGTCTGGCATGGTCAACTCTGTACATGATCCAAGGCCAGCACCTTCCTAAGCTGCCAACTCCTCCCCCAAGACTTCCTTCCCCTCCTCCTTCACCTTCCTCAAGGATTCTTCTGTTTCCTCTTTTCCTCCTCTAAGGCCTCTCTTCCTCACCTTCCTGCCTAGCTCCTCGTTGGTGAGTTTCTTGTGCCTTAATGCTGCAGCCTTGTTCCCCGCCCCACTTCCCACCTTCCTGTAAGAAATACACAGGAATCAGGTGCTCCAGGAAATTTTAAAACCTTTCCTTCCTTGCTGGGAAATGTATCTGCCTAAATAAAGTCTGTAACTGTGTTTTTAAAAAAAACCACAAAAAACAAACAAAAAAACCCCCTCTATTTATGTTGTTTGTCCTATACAGAAACAATATATAATTGAAAAAAAACCTTATTCCATGGGTACACATCAAACAGTAAGTTATCACCTCTTAGGGAAGGGGAGACGTTGAGGGCACAGCAGGAGTAGACAGACTCGGACTTCTCTCTTTATACACATATGCTTTTTCCCTAAGTGTGGACTCTTTATGTAGTTTTCAGAAAGAAAAGACACACATGCAATAAAGACGCAATATGAGACCCTTGTCTAGGAAGATGTTTGGTAAACAGTGGAGACTCTCAAGAACTGTGCCTGACAAAGGACTGTGCAGCAGGTGGTCTTTAGAAAGTGGCTGTGGCCTCCTGAGCGTGCCTGTGAGTCAGCTGATGTTGCAGGGTTAGAGCTGGGCTTTTACACCAAGCTCCCTAATGGTGCTACCATACTTTGAAGAAAAAAAATCAGTCAGCAGCCCAAAGTCCCAGGCAAGTATGTCTTAACACTCCCACAGGAGTGAGGCAAGACCACTACTCCCCAATCCAGCAGTTTACAACAAAGTCAAGAGAAATCCGTCTTTTGAACACTTTCTCCTAAGAAATTCTACATGGGGATGTTCATAAAGGTGGTTTTGCCCCCTGGAAGGGTGGTTTTCTCACCAGATGAGCAGACGGTTCCTGTGATCACTACTGAACACGGCCCTCCTTGGGTTGGTGAGCTACCCAGCAGGACAGGAGGCCTTATAACTTGGCAAAGGACCCACTCAGCCTCCCTCCTTGAAGTACACTCCAAGTACACCCCAATTATGCTCCAGCACATAGAAGGCACAGCACTTGAAGCATCACCCAGTTGTTCTGGATTAATAATGTACAGCCAGGCTGATCAACTGTATACCAAAAGGGTGTTATTACAGCTGGGATATATGCATTGACCTCACACTGTTCCATTCAGAGGCTCTGGAAGATGAATGGGAGTATGTCTTGGGACACGAAAGCAAAGATGAGACCTCTGGACAACAAGAAACTATGAGCACAATTACCTCTTAGATAAAAGCAAGGGTGTGAGTCACTTCCATCTCAAAACACATGTTAGATGAATGCATTACTTTGAAGGCGACAGGTCTCTACAAACACTTCTTAAGTGATAGCTCTTAGTGAAATTACTGCTTTATGTGGGATGAAAGAAACCAATCCTCTCTCTCCCCTATATAATCTGAAGTACTTCTTTTTAAATTTAAGTTTCTCCAAGATTTGCTGCAAATCTTTAAAAGTCATGACATTTTATGATTCTTTATTACAAATTTCAGAAAAGACTTTCATCTCCTGTATTTTAAAGAAGTTGTCACAAAAACAAAGATTGGGAGCTGGATTTTCCCTTAAACTGAGGGACTGCTAGGTTTACTCTTCAAGTATTGAAGCCTATTGGTTTGGTGCTCTTATTTGCAGAATGTTACCATCTGCTCCAGCCCCTACTCTGATTTTATAGTTGAGGAAACTGAGAACCAGAGAGGGGAACTTGCTTATCCAAGGTCACAGAGGAAGGTTCCGCTAGAATCAGAGCTCAGGTGGAGACTTCTATCACACAGTGACACTGCCAAGTAAACCAAGCTCTCTGGTTATGGAGACTTTTAAGTTTTATTCAGGGAATGCATCATGACATACAACTCTCATCCTCCGGCCTAGTAAGACTGTCACCCAGGGACAAACACAGAAGATTCCTCTTGTGCAGGTAACACATTCAGAGAAACATAAGGTTAGAAGGACTTAGAGTGATTCTCTACTCTGCTTCTTTCCTTGAGGCAGAAGTCACTGATGTCATTTCAGGAGAGTATTTTTCTTATTTTTAAAACCTTTCAGGGAAGATTTCATAATTTCTCTTATAAAAAGGAATAATCTGATTTCTTCTCAACAGTAAGATCCAAGAAATAACCTTAAGAAACCACTATATGGTCTTTTACCTAAAAATATAAAATTTTCCTTATTCCGATACCTCAGAAATAATTTTTTGTATTTGGAGTTTTTTTTAAATGTTAGAAAATTAAATTTAATAGGGTGACATTGATCAATAAGAGTACATAGGTTTCAGGTAAACGTTTCTATAGCATTTGAACTGTTGATTATGTTGTACACCCATCACCCAAAGTCAAATCATTTTCCGTCACCTTATATTTGTCCCTCTTCACTCCCTTCCCCCATCTGCTCCTCCACATCCCCTTCCTTTAGTAACCACTTCACTTTTATCTGTGTCCATGAGTCTCAGTTTCATATCCCACCTATGTGTGAAATCATACAGTTCTTAGCTTTTTCTGACTTACTTATTTCACTACCATGTTCTCAATGTGCATCCATGTTGTTGTGAATGTCATTATGTCATCATTTATTATGGCTAAGTAGTATTCCATTGTATATATGTACCATATCTTCTTTATCCAATCCTCTATCAAGGGACACTTTGGTTGTTTTAAGTCTTGGCCACTGTGAATAATGCTGCGATGAACATGGGGGTGCATGTATCTTTACGTACCAATGATTTCGAGTTTTGGGGGTAGATACCCAGTAGAGGGATTTCTGGGTCATATGGCAATTCTAGTCTTAATTTTCTGAAGAACCATCATAATTTTTTTTTCCATAATGGTTGTGCTAATTTGCATTTCCACCAGCAGTGAATGAGGGTTCCTTTTTCTCCACAGCCTCTCCAACACTTATTACCTGTCTTGTTGATGATAGTCAATCTAACAGGTGTGCGGTAATATCTCACTGTACTTTTGACTTGCATTTCTCAAATAGCTATTGAAATGAGCATCTTTTCATATATCTGCTGGCCATTTGTATGTCCTCTTGGGAGAAGTGTCTGCTCAGGTATTCTCATTATTTTTTAATTGGATTGTTTGCTTGTTTGTTGCTGAGCTTTGTGTTCTTTATATATTTTGGATATTAATCCCTATCCGAGCTGTTTACAAATATCATCTCCCATTTAGTTGGCTGCCTATTTGTTTTGTTATCAGTTTATTTTGCTGTGCAGAAGCCTTTTAGTTTGATATAGTCCCATTCATTTATTTTTGCCTTAACTCCCCTTGCCTTTGGGGTCAAATTCATAAATTATTCTCTACAGTCAAGGTCCATGAGTTTAGTACCTATGTTTTCTTCTATGTAATTTATTATTTCAGATCTTATATTTAGGTCTTTGATCCATTCTGAATTAATTTTTGTGCAGGTGGACAAACTATAATCAAGTTTCAGTCTTTTACATGTGGCTTTCCAATTTTCCCAGCACCATTTATTGAGCCTTTCTTTTCTCCATTGTGGTTTTTGGATCCTTTGTTGAAGATGATTTGTCCATATATATATATGGTTTTATTTCTGGGCTCTTGATTCTGTTCCATTTGTCTGTATGTCTATTTTATTGCCAATATCATGCTATTTTGATTATCATGACTCTATAGTATAATTTGAAATTAGGTAGTGTGATACCTCCAGCTTCATTCTTTTTCCTCAGGATTGCTTTGGCTATTTCAGGTTTTTTTATTGGTTCCATACAAACCTGGTAATTTTTTTTCTATTTCTTTAAAGAATGACATTGGGATTTGGATGAAAATTGAATTAAATTTGTATATTGCTTTGGGTAATATGGCCATTTTAATTACTGTATTTTTCACTCCATAAGACGTATCCCCTCCCCAAAGTGGATGGGAAAATGTTCATGCATCTTATGGAGCGAAAAATACGGTATTTTATTAAATATTTTAACACACTATTTGGTTTAGAATATTTTTTTCTTATTTTCCTCCTTAAAACCCTAGGTGTGTCTTATGGTCAGGTGCGTCTTATGGAGTGAAAAATATGGTATGTTGATTCTTCCAATCCATGAACATGGAATATTTTTGCATTTCATTGGGTCTTTTTCAATTTCTTTTAATACTGTTTTGTAATTTTCAGTATATAGGTTCTTTACATTGTTTTGTGTGTGTGTGTGTGTGTGTGTGTGTGTGTTTTTGTGTGATAGAGACAGTGAGACAGAGAGGGGGACAGATAGGGACAGACAGACAGGAAGGGAGACAGATGAGAAGCATCAATTCTTTGCTGCAGCTCCTTAGTTGTCCATTGACTGCTTTCTCATATGTGCCTTGACCAGAGGACAACAACAGAGTTTGTGACCCCTTGCTGAAGCCAGTGACCTTGGGCTCCAAGCCAGTGCTACCTTTGAGCTCAAGTCAATACCCATGGGGTCATGTCTATGATCCCATGTTCAAGCTGGCGACCTCAGAGTTTCGAACCTGAGTCCTCTGCATCCCGGTTTGATGCTCTATCCAATGTGCCACTACATGGTCAGGCACATCCTTTGTTAAGTCTATTCCTAGGTATTTTAATTTTTTGTTGTTGCAACTGTAAAAGGAATTTTTTTTTAGTTCATTTTCTGAAGTTTCATTGTTGGCATATAGAAAAGCAATAGATTTTTGAATATGGTTTTGTGTCCCACAACTTTACTGTATTGACTTATTATTTCTAATAGCTTTTTGGTGGAGTCTTTCAGGTTTTTTATATACAGAATCATGTAATCTGCAAAAAGTGATACCTTTACTTCTTCTTTCCTAACATGGATGCCTTTTATTCTTTTTCGTACCTGATTGCTCTGGCTAAAACTTCCAGAACTATGTTGAATAAGAGTGAAGAGGGTAGGCAGCCTTGTCTTGTTCCTGATTTTAGAATAAAAGCTTTCAGTTTTTCATTATTTTGTATATTAGCTAATGGTTCATCATATATGGCCTTTATTATGTTGAGATACTTTTCTTCTACTCCGATTTTCTTGAGTGTTTTAAACATAAAGGGATGTTGTATCTTATTGAATGCCTTTTCTGCATCTATTGATAGGATCATATGAATTTTGTTCTTTGTCTTATTAATGTGGTGTATTATGTTGATTGATTTACAAATGGTGAATGAACTATCCTTGTGCTCCTGGAATGAATCCCACTTGATCATCATGCATTATTTTTTAATGTGTTGTATTTGATTTGCTAGTAATTCATTTAGGATTTTTACATCTGTATTCATTAGACATATTGGTCTGTAGTTTTCTTTTTTTGTGTTGTCTCGCTTGCCCGGTTTTAGTATGAGGGTTATGTTGGCCTCATAAAATATGTTAGGGAGTATTGCTTCTTCTATTTTTTGGAAGACTTGACAAAGAATAGGTAACAAATCTTCTTTGAATGTTCGGTAGAATTCACTAATGTAGCCATCTGGACTTTATTTTTGCGGAGGTTTTTGATAGTTGTTTCTTTTTCCTTCCTGCTTATAGGTCTATTTAGGTTTTCTACTTCTTCATGACTCAGTTTAGGAAGATTGTATATTTCTAGGAATTTATCCATTTCCCCTAGGTTGTTGAATTTGATGGCATATAATCTTTCATAGTAGTCTACTATAATCCTTTGTATATCTATGATGTCTGTGGTAATTTTCTCCTCTTTCATTTCAGATTTTGTTTATATAAGTCCTTTCTCTTTTTCCTTAGTGAGTCTAGTCAGGGATTTGTCAATTTTATTGACCTTTTCAAAGAACCAGCTCTTTGTTGTATTAATTTTTCTCTAGTTTTTTTTGTTGTTGTTGTTCTCTATTTCATTTAGTTCTGCTCTAATTTTTACTATTTCCTTTCTTCTGCTGACTTTGGGTTGCCTTTGTTCTTCTTTTTCTAGTTCCTTAAGATGTGATGTTAGGTTGTTTACTTGGGATTTCTCGTTTCTTGGTATAAACCTGTAATGATAAAAACTTCCCTCTTATTACTGCTTTTGTTGCATCCCAGAAATTTTGATTTGTCATCTTGTCATTTTTGTTTGTATATATCTTTTGATTTCTGCTTTTATTTCTTCTTTGACCCAGTCATTTTTAGAAGTATGTTGTTTTATTTCCACATTTTTGTGGGTTTATTTACTTCCTTTTTGCAGTTGAATTCTAATTTCAAAGTCTTATGGTCAGAAAATATGCTTGGTATAATTTCAGTTTTCCTGAATTTGTTGATGTTAGTTTTGTGGCCCAACATATAGTCTATCCTTAAGAATGTTCCATGCACACTGGAGAAAAATGTATAATCTGATGTTCTGGGATGTAATGTACTATAAATGTCTATTATGTCCATTTGGTCTAGTGTGTCGTTTAACACTGATATTTGTTTACTAATTTTCTGTTTGGATGATCTATCTAAAGCTGTCAATAGTGTGTTAAGATCTCCAAGTATGATTGTGCTTTTTTCTGCTTGTATTTTTAGATCAGTTAGTAGATGTCATATATTTTGGTGCTCCTTGGTTCAGTGCATATGTACTAAGAAGTGTTCTGTCTTCTTTATACAGTGTCCCCTTTATCATTATAAAATGTCCATGTTTGTCTCTGGTTATTTTTGTTGTCTTGAAGTCAGCATTGTCAGATATGAATGTGCCTACATCTGTTTTTCTTTGGATATTATTTGCTTGAAGAATTGTTTTCCAACCTTTCACTTTGAGTCTACTTTTGTACTTGAAGCTTAGATGTATCTCTTTTTTTATTTTTTTATTTTTATTTTATTTTTCTGAAGCTGGAAATGGGGAGAGACAGTCAGACAGACTCCCGCATGCGCCTGACCGGAATCCACCCGGCATGCCCACCAGGGGCGACGCTCTGCCCACCAGGGCATCGCTCTGCCCTGACCAGAGCCACTCTAGCGCCTGGGGCAGAGGCCAAGGAACCATCCCCAGCGCCCGGGCCATCTTTGCTCCAATGGAGCCTTGGCTGCGGGAGGGGAAGAGAGAGACAGAGAGGAAGGAGGGAGGGGGGTGGAGAAGCAAATGGGCGCCTCTCCTATGTGCCCTGGCCGGGAATCGAACCCGGGTCCCCCGCATGCCAGGCCGACGCTCTACCGCTGAGCCAACCGGCCAGGGCCTAGATGTATCTCTTAAAGGCAGCATACGGTTGGGTTTTGCTTTTTGATCCAATCTGCTACTGTGTGCCTCTTTATTAGTAAGTTCAGTCCATTTACATTTTGGGTAAGAAGTGACTATTCAAAATCACTTCCTAATTTAGTTCAACATGGACATTTCTACTGGAAAAGGAGTATGGAGTTGTCATGAAACCTCAACTATGATTTTTGTAAGAAATTGTTAAGAATGTAGATTAATTTGGTCCTGTTTGTATAAAGAACTTTGACAGAAATAATAATACTTCAAGACCTGTGAGCATTAAAACTCCTGAGTTAGAAATTATACAATGGCTCTTGCTGTATGATTTTCATCTCATAAGTTTCATCTCTCTAAGTTTTATAAAAAGTCTCATTTTTTGTTTGTTGGTTTTTTGCAAAGCAGTTTTTGTAGTAGGTCTTAGCTAGAGAAAGTACATTTCTAAGTATCCTGAAGGGGGAAATAAACAAAATAGATTAAAAACTCCACCAATGATTCAAAAGTCAGAGGTTATTCTGAGAGGAGGAAGTCTAACATTCATGATATTTAGAGAGGGGAAACTAATAATGTGTAGCACTTTATCTGAAGATGATACTGCTGACGCACTGCCAATGTCTTAAAACTACTTTTCCATCAATAATGAGATTACAGGCTCTTGAGAATCAAGGGGTTCATCCCAAAGGCAACTGCTGGAGTTGGGATGGTCCAAGACTGTGGCACAGTGCTGGCTCCCTGAGTGGGGAGCTGGCAGGTCTGAGGACAGCGTAAACACCATAGTCTTGGATTCAGGGTCCTGGGCAAGGGTGCAAAATGGCCTCTTTAATTTCATCCCCCACCCCAACCATCCATCTGATGGCCTGTGAAAGCGTCTGCAGCTATGGTTCAGCACTTCTGTCCCAGTCACTTTTCCTCTGATATTCCAAGCAAGGGTTTTTTTGAATGTCCTCCCTCTATCTTCCCCAGGTGTTCAGGAATCTTTCAGGCACTGACTGATGGTATATCTGGGGCCCACTCCTTGATCTGTGTCCAGAACTCATCTTTAGGCCTGAAAGTGAAGGATCTATCTCAGTCCTCACTTACAGCCCAGAAAACTCAGGCTGATGATGATGCTGGGAGGGCACTGTGCCTGGGAAGATGCTTGCACCCTGGGGTCTTCCCTGAGTCAGCTGGTTGCCAAGCCAGGGGTGGAGTCTCATAGGAGGCTCAGTAGCATCTCAACCTGAATGCAGCCCACAGCTGATGAAAGAGCCACTCAATAGCAATAATTCAATTAAGTGTGTAGCTACAAAATGCAAGGAAGCCCAGAAATGAGGTTACATGGATCTGAGCACATGAGGTGAGGACAAGCTGTAGAGTTAGCTAGCATATAAGAGAGACAATATCATTACTAACCATTTATGGGGCACTGCTATTTCATATTATTTCAATTAGATGCTATTATTCCCTTTTTGCAGATGAAGATACTGGGGCTGAGAGAAGTTAACTAATTTGTTTAAGGTCACATAGAAGTGAACTAGGATCTGACTCCACACCCCTGGCTTTCTCCCAACCTGTTTCCCAAGACCTGTGCATGAACAAGGTGACAACTGCACTTTTCAGTTCTGCATGGGTCCGTGAGCACGTGCTTGCGGGGACTTCACAGCCTGGCTTCCCAGGTCCTCAGTAGCAGACTGTGTAAGTGCAACTGCAAAATTCTCAGAACTTAATTAAATTCACTCTAATTTTGAAAGCAAAAGCAAACAGATGCCCTGTAGCTTCTTTTCCTAGGAGAGAGGATGGAGAGCCAATAAACTGCCTTCACTTCCCTCCCTAGAGAGAAGCTTAGATCACTGTAGAACCGAATGCCACTCTGTGCTCAGAGAGCAAACAGCTTTGGCTGAAACTTGAGAAGTCGAAATGCAAATGTAAAAAAAAACAACAAAACCTAAGCTTGATGTGCTTAACCATTCACTCAAGGTAGGATTTATAAAAATTCAAAGTACAAATTGGGTTTCATGATAAGCATTTTACCCCTATTTTACTGAAACAATGCAGTTAAAATGTTAAAGGAATGAATGAATACAGGGAGAAAAGAAAAGCCAGACATTCCAGTTTAAGGAATCAGTGCTTCATAAATGTCACCTATCGCATCATTTTCTGTGTCTACTTCATTTATAAAAATACTTATACTTAGATGAAAAGGTTCCTAAGAGGTGCCTCTGCAAATAAAATGAGACTCAGAAATGTTTTGTTTTGTTTTTAAATCCAATGCAAAAATCCTCAAAACGTGTTAGCAAATAGTGATAAAAGTAAGTGATATTGTTAAAATCCTCATAATTTAAAAAAAGCTTTAATGAAAAAATAATAGAAAATTTAAAAATGCTCAGAAACTATAAAATGGTTATTCAAGTTGAAGCTACTATTTTCTGAGCAAACAGATCATTTATCAGAAGTTTCTTAGTTACCATTTTCCTAAATTATAATCCTGTGTGCAGTAAGAAAAGGCTGCATTTGAGACCCCAAATTCTTCCTCCTTCTGTGTCCACACCCCTGTGAGAGTCTTCCTTTAGGCCTGACCTTTCCCTCTACTCCCTTCCTTGCTTCCACTTCCTAAAGTGAGTTTCTGGCCTCTGTCCAAGGCCTAGCACACTGGCACCCACATGCTTATTCTGAGCATTCCTGGCCTTCAACCTGGTACATAGAAGGTGCTAAATAATTGTTTGCTAAATAAATGATGCAGACATTTGGCCAGGAGCCACTTGCCTCCTTCCTTTCCTTGGAGTTCTTTTCTCCACCTGGAATGCCCCATTTCCCTAGTTTATCCACACCACCTGCTCCAATTTTCCATAAACAAACTACCAACATCCAGTCAGTTGTGTGGGACTCTGGTGCCCTTTCTTTTCCTCCCTAGACCCCCCACCTCCGTCACTTCATCCATCATGGAATCCTAGATCTCTCCCCTCCTCTCCATTACCTCTGTAACACTGGGCCACCTGGCTTTCGTTGCATCTATGGGGCTACCTCATGGCCTATCCTGCTCCCACTCCTCTGTCCAGCCTCTCCTGAATTTGTTCCTCCTTTGTTCCCCTCTGTCCTCAGGCTGGAGCCAAGCTTGTTGACAAGGTGGACAGGTGGTCTATCATATGGTTTTGCTGGTTCCATAATTCTCACCTCTTAGCAGTCAGTCTCCGGCCCCACCCCAGAAGTCAACTTGGTTCCCAGCAGTTAAAGAAGTCCTCTTACCCACCCTTGGCTAGCTGGTAAAGCAGAAACAAATGGTTAAATCAGGCAATCACTCAAAAACTAAGCAAATTCTACACAGAGATGACTTGTAAAAGGTCCAAGGCTTTATTTTTGGAGCAGGGACTGGAGCTTTCATAAATCCCATCCATCAGCAACATTCCCCATTCATTTCTTCTAGGGGGAGAGGGTACTGAGAGGTACACAGAAGCAACATGATGGCAGCATCTGTCCTGACTGCCTGATTCCCTTGTCTCTACCACCACCAATCTTTTATAGTCTAACTCCTTCATCAGCACCTCCTGGGCGGGAGAGGGAGGGAAGCCACTCACTTTTTTTGAGTCTTTTCAAAGCATTCACACATTCCTCAAAAAACCCTACTCTTTCCTTTTATACACAGAATCTATCAGTTTATGGAATACTTAACAAAAGTGATGTGGTTTATTAACAATTTCAACCTGCACCAAACTGGAAACAAATACAGTGACTGTGGGTGTCGAATCATGAATGGAGACAGGAGAATTCGGGCAGAGGACTGAGCCCAGGCCTGGGGGTGGGGGTGGGAAACAGCAGGTAGACAGGCCTGCATGTGACTGCACTATGTGTGGTCCATCTCCTCTACTAGAGTATGAGCTCTAGACCAGAAGAATCTGGCTAAGTTCACTGTCTTTATGATCTCTGTGTCTAGCATAGGACTGGAACATCTTCTGGCTTAGAAAATGCTGGGTGGATAGAGAAAAAAGCCTCCGCACAGAACAATCCTATTCTAGTTCCAGCTGCTCCTCTAGCAAACCAGGCTTCTGAGATTACCCCCGCCCCACTTGGAGTCACTCATGGCCCAGTGTAATACTAGTGGACGAGGCCAGGCAGGTTCATATTGGATTTGGGCCGATGGTAGAGGAACTGTAGAGCCAGAAAAACAGTGGGTCATTCCTGTTTAATAGATTCTTGCAACGGCAGATGAACAAACAGGAACACCGCTTCTCAAGGCAGCAGATGAATGAACAGCAAAACAGCCCCTCACAGTGATAGGCAAGTGATCCACAAAACAGCGCTGAGGGCAAGCACCCATAGGCTTACATAGGATATACACATGTGGCTCTGCCATGTGCTCATGTACTAATCATAAAAAGTGCAGGCGAGCTAGATGACGTCATAGTAATGGCGGGGTAGGAAGCGATTCCGATAAATCTCCCCCAAAACTCAACAAGATCTTCAACCAGAAACAGAAAAACCTATACTTGGAGCCTCCAGATGCTTCGCAATACACCCAAAGGTATGGTCGAGTGAAAAATTGGCTAAATATATAACCAAACCCCGAAGGAAATAGGGAGTAAGAAATGCTCCGCCTTCCTCACTAACCTAAACAGGGCGGCTTTCTCTGGTAACTGTGAATATAGAAACTGAGGCGGGCAAAGGGGGTGAATAGATTTAGGCCACGGCACAAACGGCTGAACCAGGCTGTGGCACGGAGATCCAAGCCGAGGAAAAACTGATCCTGTGGCAACCCGGGCAATACAAGCTAACACTCGTGCCAAACCCAAACAAAGAAAGACAAGCGGGGCGGCCATTTTACCCGATCTCCTGGTTGGTGCGCAGTTAGTGGGCGAGAGACTTCTTCCTAGGCCCCGAGAGTGGGTGCCCGTGTTGCCCCACGGAGAGGCAGGGTCAGAGGCCTTTCTGTGGGCTGAGGGCAGAGTCTCTGGGCAGCCCCAGCGCCCTGGGAAAGCCACGCACGGGAGGGAGTGAGAACTAATTCCAACTGTGGAAATTTTCCGTGCTGCTGGGGGTTTCACTCAGAGGGAAACGCGGCCGGCCTCATATCCTGGTTTGCGCGCGCAGATAGTGAATGAGAAATTCCTCCGAGTGCCTCGGCAGTGCGCGCCCGTGTTATCGCACAGAGGGGCAGAGTCAGGGGCCTTTGTGTGGGCCAAAGCGAAATCTCGGGCCGCCCAGCGCCTTGCAAAAGCCGCACACGGGGACGGAGCGAGACTCAATTCCAATGCTGCAACTTTTCCCTGCGGTTGGGGGTTTCACTCAGAGCGTGAGACTGCTGGCCGGATATCCTGGTCTGCGCGCGCAGCCAGTGAGTGAGAGTTTCCTCCAAGCGCCCCGGAAGTGGGCGCCCGCCTGTGTTACTGGACAGAGTGGCAGAGCCAGAGGTCTTTGAGTGGGCGGAAAGCCCGCCTGATTATGCTAGCAGCTCTGACTGACTGAGCCTTACCCAGAGCCCTGTGCTGAGTGGAAATAGAGTGGGGAGTTGCCAGCTCTTTGAGCCTCTTACTATCCAGGCAGAGGCAGCAGCAACCCCATAGCTGGATTATCAGGCTACTAATTGAGGAAGGAAAGACTAGGAGAAAGGCTCCAGGAACACGGACTCTCTCACTGTCGGAGCCTATAAATGCTAATAGCCTCGACTGCCAACGAGACTAAAGCACAATACATGACATTGCCATAGAGACTTATCAACTGCAAACCTCTACCTGAGCGTGCCAAAGGGGCAGAACCCGGGGTACAGAGTCACCGACCAGGAAGAGGGAGAGAAAAGAAAAAGCAAGAAGATAACCTCTCAAAATCAAGAATAATCTGCAGACTTTATAACCTATCCCATTTTATTATATTTGTTCGTTTGTTTCTCTCATCTTCATTCTTGATACTTTTTTTCCTCCTCCAATTTGGCCGATTAACTCTCTGCCGGTCTTACTCTCTCCTCTCCTTGAACTACACTACCCATAAGTGTTACATCTCCCATTATCTTTTCTCTTCTCTTCCTTTCTCTCTATGAGGGTTGCACTTCAAAACCCTTAACTCTCTCTCTCTCTCTCCTTTCTTTTTTCTTCTATTAGTGGTTCCCTCTTTTTTTCTCTCTCTCTCTTTCTTTTCTCCCTCTATATTAGTTTCTTCCTTTCTCCTTTACATCTCCTCTCATTCAAACCTCAATAACAAACAAATTATCTTATCTGGGACTCAAACTTATGTTTGTGGCATTTCGGGGGGGGGGTTTTACTTCACCTTTTTAACTCACTAGCAGTGCTCCCATCCCTGGCTCTCCATTTTATCTAGTTCTTGTTCCACTAAATACAATAGTAATTTTTTAATTTGTCTCCCCATTTTTCCGTTTTCCTCTTATTCCTCTCATCATAACTCTTAGACAACCAACACCTAAAAGCAAATCATTTTATTCTTGACCCAAATTTTTTCCTTATTTGCTTTTTGTGGGTCCATACGCTCTTTTTTTTTCTTTTATTTTTTTTTCTTTTTCTCGTTTTTCTTTTCTTTTTTTTTTTTTTTTGCCCCTTTATTACTTTTCCCCAATTCAGGCCCTCCATCACAGGCATTGTTTGTTATAATTCACAGTTCACCACAAGATTTTCTCAAGAAAGAGGGGAGAGGAGAGGAGAGGAAAAAAGGAGGGGGGGAATAATTTCCTTTTTTAAAAAATTTTTATTTTATTTTATTTTTCTTTATTTCATTATTAATTTTTTTTAAAAAAAACAACTATTTTCGATTTTTTATTTTTTTATTATTTTTTTTAACTTTTTATTCTTTATTAAATCTCATTAATACTATCAACAAAACCACCCTCAGATGCCATTAAGGAAGAGAAAATCGAATATCATGGATACAAAAGAAAGAGAGGTAACACAGCTAGATGAGGAAAAATCTATGGAGAAAAAATTTAATATATTGGAAACCTTGGAGCTAAATGACAGAGAATTCAAGATAGAAATCCTAAAAATCCTCCGAGATATACAAGAAAACACAGAAAGACAATTTAGGGAGCTGAGAAAACAACTCAATGAACACAAAGAATATATGTCCAAGGAAATTGAAACTATAAAAACAAATCAAACAGAGATGAAAAACTCAATTCACGAGCTGAAAAACGAAGTAACAAGCTTAGCTAATAGAACAGGTCAGATAGAAGAGAGGATTAGTGAAATAGAAGACAAGCAACTTGAGGCACAGCAGAGAGAAGAAGAAAGAGACTCAAAAATTTAAAAAAATGAGATAGCCCTACAAGAATTATCTGACTCCATCAAAAAGAATAACATAAGAATAATAGGTATAACAGAGGGAGAAGAGAGAGAAAATGGAATGGAGAACATACTCAAACAAATAATAGATGAGAACTTGCCAAGCCTGTGGAAAGAACTAAAGCCTCAAGTTCAAGAAGCAAACAGAACTCCGAGTTTTCTTAACCCCAACAAACCTACTCCAAGGCATATCATAATGAAATTGACACAAACCAACAGCAAAGAAAAAATTCTCAAGGCAGCCAGGGAAAAGAAGAATACAACATATAAAGGAAGGCCCATTAGATTATCATCAGATTTCTCAGCAGAAACTCTACAAGCTAGAAGAGAGTGGACCCCAATATTTAAAGTCCTGAAAGAGAGGAACTTTCAGCCATGAATACTATACCCATCAAAGCTATCCTTCAAATATGAAGGAGAAATAAAAACATTCACAGATACAGAAAAGATGAGGGAATTTATCATCAGAAAACCCCCACTCCAGGAATTACTAAAGGGGGTTCTCCAATCAGATATAAAGAACAAAAAAAAAAACAGAGCCACAAGTAAAAGCTCCAAGAAGAACACAATAAAACCAAATTTAAACTGTGACAACAACAAAAAGAAAGAGGGGGAGAAGATGGAGATTAACAGTAGCAAAGGACGATGGAGTGCAAAAGTACTCACAAAATAGTTCGCTACAATGAACAGGGTAGGGACCCTTTTCATTACTCAAAGGTAACCACCATTGAAAAAACCACCACAGAAGCACATGAGATAAAAAAGATAGCAACAGAGGAAAGATGTATGGAATACAACCAAATAAAAACAAAAGATAGAAAAACGAAAGAGAAGGATCAAACAAGACACAAAACTAACAGAAAGCAAGATATAAAATGGCAATAGGGAACTCACAAGTATCAATAATTACACTAAATGTAAACGGATTAAACTCACCAATAAAAAGGCACAGAGTAGCAGAATGGATTAAAAAAAAAATCCAACTGTATGCTGCCTACAGGAAACTCATCTAAGTAACAAGGATAAAAACAAATTCAAAGTGAAAGGCTGGAAAACAATACTCCAAGCAAATAACATCCAAAAAAAAGCAGGTGTAGCAATACTCATATCGGATAATGCTGACTACAAGACAGGAAAAGTACTCAGAGACAAAAATGGCCATTTCATAATGGCTAAGGGGACACTGAATCAAGAAGACATAACAATTCTTAATATATATGCACCAAACCAAGGAGCACCAAAATATATAAGACAGCTACTTATTGATCTTAAAACAAAAACTGACAAAAACACAATCATACTTGGAGACCTCAATACACTGCTGACGGCTCTAGATCGGTCATCCAAACAGAGAATCAACAAAGACATAGTGGCCTTAAAGAAAACACTAGAGCACCTGGATATGATAGACATCCACAGGACATTTCATCCCAAAGTGACTGAGTATACATTCTTCTCCAGTGTACATGGATCATTCTCAAGAATTGACCATATGTTGGGCCACAAAAACAACATCAGAAAAATTGAAGTTGTACCAAGCATATTTTCTGATCATAAAGCCTTGAAACTAGAATTCAACTGCAAAAAAGAGGAAAAAAATCCCACAAAAATGTGGAAACTAAACAACATACTTTTAAAAAATGAATGGGTCAAAGAAGAAATAAGTGCAGAGATCAAAAGATATATACAGACTAATGAAAATGACAATATGACATATCAGAATCTATGGGATGCAGCAAAAGCAGTAATAAGAGGGAAGTTCATATCACTTCAGGCATATACGAACAAACAAGGGAGAGCCCAAGTGAACCACTTAACTTCCCACCTTAAGGAACTAGAAAAAGAAGAACAAAGACAACCCAAAACCAGCCGAAGAAAGGAGATAATAAAAATCAGAGCAGAAATAAATGAATTAGAGAACAGAAAAACTATAGAAAAAATTAATAGAACAAGGAGCTGGTTCTTTGAAAAGATCAACAAAATTGACAAACCCTTGGCAAGACTTACCAAGGAAAAAAGAGAAAGAACTCATATAAACAAAATCCAAAATGAAAGAGGAGAAATCACCACGGACACCGTAGATATACAAAGAATTATTGTAGAATACTATGAAAAACTTTATGCCACTAAATTCAACAACCTAGAAGAAATGGATAAATTCCTAGAACAATACAACCTTCCTAGACTGAGTAAAGAAGAAGCAGAAAGCCTAAACAGACCTATCAGTAAAGAAGAAATAGAAAAAACCATTAAAAACCTTCCCAAAAATAAAAGTCCAGGCCCTGACGGCTATACAAGCGAATTTTATCAAACATTCAAAGAAGACTTGGTTCCTATTCTACTCAAAGTCTTCCAAAAAATTGAAGAAGAAGCAATACTTCCAAACACATTTTATGAGGCCAACATAACCCTCATACCAAAACCAGGCAAGGATGGCACAAAAAAAGAAAACTACAGACCAATATCTCTTATGAATACAGATGCTAAAATACTAAACAAAATACTAGCAAATCGAATACAACAACATATTAAAAAAATAATACATCACGATCAAGTGGGATTCATCCCAGAATCTCAAGGATGGTTCAACATACGTAAAACGGTTAACGTAATACACCATATCAACAAAACAAAGAACAAAAACCACATGATCTTATCAATAGACGCAGAAAAGGCTTTCGATAAAATACAACACAATTTTATGTTTAAGACTCTCAACAAAATGGGTATAGAAGGAAAATATCTCAACATGATAAAGGCCATATATGATAAACCATCAGCTAACATCATATTAAATGGCACTAAACTGAAGGCTTTCCCCCTTAAATCAGGAACAAGACAGGGTTGTCCACTCTCTCCACTCTTATTTAATGTGGTACTAGAGGTTCTAGCCAGAGCAATCAGACAAGACAAAGAAATAAAAGGCATCCATATCGGAAAAGAAGAAGTAAAGGTATCACTTTTTGCAGATGATATGATCCTATACATCGAAAACCCCAAAGAATCCACAAAAAGACTACTAGAAACAATAAGCCAATACAGTAAGGTCGCAGGATACAAAATTAACATACAGAAGTCAATAGCCTTTCTATATGCCAACAATGAAACAACTGAGAAGGAACTCAAAAGAATAATCCCCTTCACGATTGCAACAAAAAAAATAAAATACTTAGGAATAAACATAACAAAGAATGTAAAGGACTTATATAATGAAAACTATAAACCATTGTTAAGGGAAATCGAAAAAGATATAATGAGATGGAAGAATATACCTTGTTCTTGGCTAGGAAGAATAAATATAATCAAGATGGCTATATTACCCAAAGCAATATACAAATTTAATGCAATTCCCATCAAACTTCCAATGACGTTTTTTAAAGAAATAGAGCAAAAAATCATCAGATTAATATGGAACTATAAAAAACCCCGAATAGCCAAAGCAATCCTAAAGAAAAAGAATGAAGCTGGGGGCATTACAATACCTGACTTCAAACTATATTATAGGGCCACGACAATCAAAACAGCATGGTATTGGCAGAAAAATAGACAATCAGACCAATGGAACACAATAGAAAGTCCAGAAATAAAACCACATATATATAGTCAAATAATTTTTGATAAAGGGGCCAACAACACACAATGGAGAAAAGAAAGCCTCTTCAATAAATGGTGCTGGGAAAACTGGAAAGCCACATGCAAAAGAATGAAACTGGACTACAGTCTCTCCCCCTGTACAAAAATTAACTCAAAATGGATCAAAGATCTAAACATAAGACCTGAAACAATTAAGTACATAGAAGAAGACATAGGTACTCAACTCATGGACCTGGGTTTTAAAGAGCATTTTATGAATTTGACTCCACAGGCAAGAGAAGTGAAGGCAAAAATTAATGAATGGGACTACATCAGACTAAGAAGTTTTTGCTCAGCAAGAGAAACTGATAACAAAATAAACAGAAAGCCAACTAAATGGGAAATGATATTTTCAAACAACAGCTCAGATAATGGCCTAATATCCAAAATATACAAAGAACTCATAAAACTCAACAACAAACAAACAAACAACCCAATAAAAAAATGGGAAGAGGATATGAATAGACACTTCTCCCAGGAAGAAATACAAATGGCCAACAGATATATGAAAAGATGCTCATCTTCTTTAGCTATTAGAGAAATGCAAATCAAAACGGCAATGAGATACCACCTCACACCTGTTCGATTAGTTGTTATTAGCAAGACAGGTAATAGCAAATGTTGGAGAGGCTGTGGAGAAAAAGGAACCCTCATACACTGTTGGTGGGAATGTAAAGTAGTACAACCATTATGGAAGAAAGTATGGTGGTTCCTCAAAAAACTGAAAATAGAACTACCTTATGACCCAGCAATCCCTCTACTGGGTATATATCCCAAAAACTCAGAAACATTGATACGTAAAGACACATGCAGCATTGTTCACAGTGGCCAGGACATGGAAACAACCAAAAAGCCCATCAATAGATGACTGGATAAAGAAGATGTGGCACATATACACTATGGAATACTACTCAGCCATAAGAAATGATGACATCGGAACATTTACAGCAAAATGGTGGGATCTTGATAACATGATACGAAGCGAAATAAGTAAATCAGAAAAAAACAGGAACTGTATTATTCCATACGTAGGTGGGACATAATAGTGAAACTAAGAGACATTGATAAGAGTGTGGTGGTTACAGGGGGGAGGGGGGAATGGGAGAGGGAAAGGGGGTGGGGAGGGGCACAAAGAAAACAAGATAGAAGGTGACAGAGGACAATCTGACTTTGGGTGGTGGGTATGCAACATAATTGAACGACAAGATAACCTGGACTTGTTATCTTTGAATATATGTATCCTGATTTATTGATGTCACCCCATTAAAAAAATAAAATTATTATAAAAAAAGAAAAAGAAAAAGAAAAAGAAAAGTGCAGGCGAGCAAGCCTACAGCTGCTTTCCCAACAATCCACCCCTTTAGGGTTGCTCACCTCACAATCTATGCAACAGGTATCTTTCACAATGGTCCCTGTGAGAGGAGTGAGGTGCAGTACATAAACAGAGACTACAGCAACAGCGCAAGCTATACCAAAAATGACAATAATTACAAAGGTGCCCTTCACAATGACATCTCCCCAAGCAACCCGGGTATAACACACCTCTACCTTACGAGGCCCACCAGTTGCCCAGGGAGTTAACTGGAGGCCCACTTTTAGTCCCCTACTCTATGGTGCCAACAAAGCCACCCATCATAGGTGGAAGGTCTGTATATTCCACAGTCATGTCCATTGAAGAAAGTGTCCTTGGTGCATCTCTGCAACTGGATAGAAGCAGCTTCCCAGTGCAGGAGGGCCTCCACAGGTCTCCTATAATACTGTCCAGAAGTGACATGTCCATCCAGCAGGGGAACCAGTGCTCCCCTCCTCTTACAGTCCCTGTTTGAAGAGTCTATTACATCATTCAATGATCAGTCCACGATAGACAGCCAGCTGTTTGTGCAAATCACCCAAGGTGAAAATCCATTACAGGCCAATTAGCCATACAGTTCTTTGGTAACAGACTTCAACGCCTTTCCGCCTTTCCGTAAGCACTCTGTCCATTGTCACAAGCCCCATTCAAACCCCTCAGCAAGCTCACAGGGCCTGGAGGGGTCAAACACATTCAAGGCTTGTACTTCCCTGACAGTTCTTTTAGCTGCTGCAAAAGCACCTTGTGCCTGCGAAGGCCAGCACCTGCTGCACATTAGAAGGGGGCCAGTGGATTGCCAATTCCACATGGGACCTCCGGTCCCTGCCCATCCCTGTTAGATGGGTCCCTCGGCTTTCCTCCTATTCAAACTGGACAACGGGTCTTGGGAATCCTTCTCTCCCTCAGCTGTCTCTAACAAGTGATGTTGCAATTGTGCAACCTGAACACCAACTGTTTTATTGGTAGCTGCCGGGGCTGCCTGCTTCCCCAGCTTTTTCAGTGACTGGTACCTCTGTTCCAGCTTAAGCTGCCTAACAGGACTCTATTAGATCTGCCATCCAATTTTTCTTTATCTTCCCTGGCCACAATCAAATCTACCCACATCTGTGTTCAGTTAACCTTTATGGACCTGTTTCTCTTATTAGTCAGGGATGCGGGGACAGCATGGCCAGCAGCCTGCACAGCCTATGGTTTCGTGCTGCCTTCATCCCACCAAAATCTGCCACCATCTGTGTTAACAGTATTGATGGGACACCCCACACAGGGGCTCAAGGTAGCCACTAGTGTCCAAAAAGGGCTGATGGGGCACTACAGAGAATAAGGTCCCTCATCCCCGCTGTAAATACTTCTTCATCTGGTCCACAGGACCTCCGGTTGAAAGCAGCATTCCTCATACCTATTTCTTGAAGGACCTGCTCCAGCTCAGTATATTACTGTCACCAACTCACTGCCCCCAACAAGTCTCCGGCATTCTGCCAGACCATACAAATGGCAGCCATCACCCACTCTAATAGGGTGTGGTTTCTTGGGTTGTCATGGCAGTTCTGAAGATGCTGTCTTAAGGAAGAGTGCGTGGTAATGGCGGCTAATTTCTTCATCTCTGTTCCAGAGAGCATGATGCCCTCCACTGCCATGGCCCACAACTGCAGCAACCAAGCTGCCAGGGACTCAGTGGGTTTCTGCCTGAATTTTGCCCCCAACTCCATCAACTCTGTCTGAGTGTAGGACCAGACCACAGAGTGCTTGCAGAGGGGGCTGTGCCTGTCCCTGAGGCACTTTTGGCTGCTGGGATTTTACCTTCTGGGTGACCACCAGCCAGACTCTGAGTCTGCCAACAGCAGTTTCAGCCCAAACCTCTTCCTCCTCAGAGGAGGAGGAGTTGGAAACACCTGCTACCACCAACTCGGAGTCCTTCCACTGGCATGAATGCAGTTCCTTCCTCAGTGACCGTTGGCTCTTGTGGCTGCTAGCTCTCAGCCTGAAGCTGAACCTTGAGCTCTTGAACGTGGAGCTGTATCTCTAACAACTGCCAGTGCCAGGCTTCGGCTTTTAGGACAAACTGAAGTTATCAAACCTGTAAATTCTTCTCAAGTGATTGTTCCAATTCCAGGCACTGTTGGTGTTCAGCCTGCATTTCATACTGAAGCTCTCCAAAGTGGTCTGCCTCTTTCTTCAGCAATTATTGCAGTTCAAGCCATCGTTGGTTCTCAGCCTATAGGCTGAACTGGAGTTCTCGAATCTGCAACTCTTTCTCCAGTGACCATTTCAGCTCATGCTGTAGTGGAGCTCAGTCTGCAGCTCATCCTGGAGTTTCTGACCTTGCACAGCCTCTTGAATAGAGCTTTTGTTATCCTCTCGCAGGGCTGTAAAAAACATCCAGCCCACAGCCCCACAGTATAGCCACAGGGAGACACATGCTGGAAAACAATGGCTACTCCTTTATCCCAACCTTCAAATCCTGCTGATCCAAATCCTGTCTGATCCAAATCCTGCTCACAGCGCCAGACATAATGTCGGTGGTGGCCGAGGCTGGGCAAGTTCACATTGGATTTAGGCAGATGGTAGAGGAACTGTGGAGCTGGAAAGTGGTGGGCCATTCCTGCTTAATAGATTCTCACAATGGCAAACGAGCAAACAGGCAGGAGGAAACCACTTCTCACAGCAGCAAATGAATGAACAGCAAAACAACCCCAAACAGTGGCAGGCAAACAATCCACAAAACAGCCCTACAGTAAGCACCGTAGCCTTACATAGGCTATACACACATGGCTCTGCCATGTGCTCACGCACCAATCATGCAAAGTGCAAGTGAGTAAACCTAACACAGCTGTTTTCTCAATACCCAGTCACATGGTTGGCAACACATTCTAACTCAGACCCAGTGTCTACCTCAAGATCTGCCCCTTAGTTCATCACAGAACTGAACATGAACACAAGAGGATACAAATAGCCCCGTTGGCTGGGGAATGTATTACAGGATTTATCAATGGCTGTGATAATTGTGCTTTTAAAAAAACAAACTTTAAAATTGTTTCAAACTCCTTCACTGCCATTAATAATCCCTTCATTCAGCAAACATCGATCAGCACCTACTAAGTGTCTGGCAATAGTAGGGAGGTCAAGAACCAGGGAGAGAGAAGTATCGGCCACATTCCCACCTGGAGCTCTCACCTGTCTGTGCAGGTGGGAAGCAGATGGGCTAACCGATGTTCACAACCCAGTGTTGAAAGCACTGGCATAAATAGGAACAGAGGGAGCCTGAGTACACAGAGGAGGGTCCCCAGACCAGCCAGGCTGAGGGAGGGATGCAAAAGGGGTATGGAAGTGTTTCAGGAAGAAATAATATAAATTTTGGGTTTTGAAAGATGAATAGGAGTTAGACAGGTAAGTGAGTTGGGAACAGAAAAGTGTTTGCAAAGCCTGGGAATGTGGGAAGCCATGGGGCATGTCGGGACTACAAGCAGGTCAATAGATCCCCGAGTTTGTGGGGCAGGGAAGATGACAACGTTCTCCAACAAGGTTCTCCAGGGCCAGCTGGCCAAGGGCCTTGTGTTCTATGGTAAGGTCAAACTTGATCCTGATGGCAGTGGCTGGTGAGCCCCTGCATAGTTTTACGCAGGGGAGTGATCAATCTACAAGTGATTACCTGAGGGTCTCCTGAACAGCTGAGCAGCACCTAGGGACATCTTCCCTTATTCACTGCTCTTGAGGCCACAGCAACTTAAAAGCCTCTTTTGCAGGCAGTTCTCCACCAAACAACTAAGCCTGCCTTCCCTTCCATAATGCCCTCTCTGAGGCCACAGGTGCTTTCAATTGCATTCTAATTTCATGAAGTGATAAACATATGCTCATGTTCCATTTACAAGTTTTTGATGATCAGCCTGGCACTGTAGTGGCAAATTACCCATTTTCTATTTTAATTATTTTTACTTCTCAAGATGAAGGAAGAAAAGAAGCATTTTTAAATTACTAAAGTGCTCAAGCTACAGAGGGAGGGAAGAAATTAAACACTGCCACATCTCCCACCAACGGCACTATAACAGTAAGAGTTTGCAAAAATGAGATGCAAGCTTGTGGGCCATGTTAGACCAGGCCTGGCGGTAAGCCTCGGGTCACCGCCACTGGTTTACCGGAAACATCCAGGCGGCAGCGAACCAGGGAAGAACGCGGCTGGCGGCAGAACTGCCGCTGTGAAGGCTCTCAGGAATAGCTCCTTGAAAACTGGGCTGCTTTAGGTGACAGGCTTGTGTTTATGGGCATTACTCTTGCTTTTTCTGCTTCTAGGAGAAAATTTTAAAGACGGGATGGTTGCTAATTCAGATGCATCCAAGCATCTGGAATGTTTGGTCATATTATGATTGGAACCCCCAGGATCCAGCCCCACTAACTGGCATCACAGAACCCTGTCCTAAAGGAGACCCTGCACAGTATCATATCTAGCTGCCTTCCTGTCCTGGTGGGGACTGGCTGGGGTGGGGGTGAGGAAGAGCCTTGGGAATGGACAGGAGGCAATGAATTAAGGTCACTAACTGAAGTGAAAAGGAGCCTAGCACGCAGAGATGCATGCCTATGTTGACAGCTTCATGTCCCACTTAATTTGCACGTAACATT
The DNA here is from genome assembly GCF_036850995.1 of Saccopteryx leptura. Classification (NCBI taxonomy): domain Eukaryota; kingdom Metazoa; phylum Chordata; class Mammalia; order Chiroptera; family Emballonuridae; genus Saccopteryx; species Saccopteryx leptura. Next base: position 42,842,006 of record NC_089512.1, on the reverse strand, counting down.
CATTGACAGAGTAGCATGTAAATGAGAATGTGGTGGCTTTAAAGGTGCCGTTGATGGCTGTTTTCAGAGTGTAGCTTGGACAAGCTACACAGTTTTATTATTGAGATGACTTGCTCATCAAGAAACTGTGCCAACCATCCAAATTCCTAACATCTTCCATGTGTAATGGTGCGCAGTACTCGGAATGAGGGTATGGTGGATGCAGTCCCTGTTCTCAAGACACTCTCTCCCGTGGGAAGTCAGACGTAGAAAACACCACAAGCAGCTACTTAGACGTTCAAAACGCTATTTGCAGTCAAAAACAAAACACGATCACTGTTTTTACTCTTTCCACATTTTAACCCCTAGGGATGACAATAATAAATCAATAATAATAAATCAATAAATACTAAATGGCAATAGGTAAGAGCTACTTAGTGTACTATGGATTAGGCACTTTGTAGGTCTACTTATACATATCTAAGCAGCATTTATACTGTGCCTGGTATTATGTCTTTTGTGTTATCTTTAATCTTTGAGAATACTGTGCAGAAGTATTATCATCCTGTTTCTGATGAGAACACTGGAGCCGGGCTCTGAAACTCGGGGCCTCTCCAGGGGTGCAGTACTGAGAAATACAGAGCAAGGACAAGCTCCTGCCTGATCACAAAGGCCAAGGCATTGCACCCCCACCCCCACGTCTCCCACCCTCCTCCACCACTGCCTTCAAGATGCAGAAGTCGATAGAGCCCATACTGCGCCTCCACCCAAGCCCCAGGCTCTTCGGTATTCCAGATGGGCTCCCTCAGTTTTGCAGGAAACATAGATGTAATCAGCATATTAAGCATCCTTTAGACATCGATCATAAATTCTTCCCTCAAGAGTAAACTGTCCTCCTTCCTTGTATCTCAAGATCCTAGCCTAGTAAGAAAAGGTGAGGGCAGGTTGACGTGCAGGTCCTCCTCTCTCAATGGCACAGGCAAGGGGGCCTACACTCGGAGTTCAGCAGGGGTGTACCCCAGGTGTGTGTGTGTCCCTGTGTCTAATGGGGAGTGTGCTGGGCTCTGCTGGGGTTGTGTGTCACAGGGGGTGTCAGACAGGAAGGAGCATGTGCTGTAGTGGGTGTTGTGAGGGCTTCAGTTGCAGGAGTCTGCTGTGGAGGGGTGTGATGGAGAATAGTCTATTGGGTGTCTCATGGGGAGGTGTGTGATGTGGATGTGAGGGGTCAAGGGTAGGTGACAGCAGGGCTATACTGTACGGTGGGGTGGAAATCATGCTGTGGGAGGGGATTTTTCATGGGGGGCATCCTGTGAGGGCATATATATCATGGGGTGGGCCATGAGGCTGTATTATGGGGGTGCACTGTGAGACTGACTTAGGGGTGTGACAGGGAAGGTGTTATGGGTTGTGCTGTGGGATTTATCAGGGGTGTGTGGTGGGGGTGTTGTGGGGGTACAACTGTGGGGTTGTGCTGTGGAGGTGTGGCATGGGTGGGCTGAGGGCAGGAAGGACTATGCAGTCCAGAGAATTGTCTCAGATCCCTGGTCAGCGTGGTGGGGCACCCTAGAGAGCTCACCACCAGGCCTGAGAAGGCTGCTCTTGCCCACTGCACCTGCCTGACCCCCATGATAGTAAACTCGTGCCCTAGCACCCCCACTCTCCCTCCAGCCACATCCCTGGGCCCAGTGAGACATAGGGGTGGCATGTTCTGGAGTTCTGCCAGTTGGAAGAGCCTGGAAAGCCCCTCTATTCCTCACCCACTCACATCAGCTTTTCTATGGCAGGGTCCGGACGGTATTTGCAGGTCACAGCTAACACAGCCTCTTCACAGCTCCACCCAGGGCTCGCTGTCAGGTTGACCGAGCCAGGAAACCTCCAGTTGAAGGAAGGTGTGCCCTTGGCTTTCTCCTCTGGTAGCAGAGCCCAGCACAGGGCAGCCACAGTCCTCTCTCCCCGCCCAGCAGCCTCCCTTAAGAGCGCCACCCTTCCACTCCTGCTTCCCACTCCGATCCTCCAGCCCATCTGTCTTGTGCAGGATCCATCTCTGGCAAGACTCACTGGAGTGGCAAATGCGGGAGAACTCACCCATGCAGGTAAAAACACTTGTTTGTTTTGAATGTATATGTGTTTTTTGGGTTTTTTTTGTATATGTGTTTTTTCACGCAATCTTTACAATGAAAGATTTTCAAATATGCTGCCAACTTGAATTTTAAAATAAACAACTGGATATCCTCCACCAAGATTCTACCATTAATATTTTATTATGCTTGTTCTGTCATATATCCATCCCTAAGTCTAAACATTCATCAATCTGGCTTTTTTTTTTGTTTTTTTTTTTGATGCCTTTCAAAGTAAGTTGCAGACAGTGGTGCACTTTTCCCTAAAGGCTTCAGCATGCATATCACTAACTGGAGCTTAGTTTAACATCCTCCCCCCCCCCCCCACCCCTCCTTTTGAACATGCAATTCAATGTACAAATCCAGAGGACAACAGTCAACAAATTTTGACAAATGTATGCACCCATGTGACTCCAACTCCTATAAAATACAGAACATCCCATCATTCCAGAAAGTCCCCTCATGTCCTCTCCCTACTCCATCTCCCTATTCCCCTTCCCTCAAGCAAACACTGCTCTAAATTTTCCACCATAGACTAGTTTTGCCTGTTTTAGAACTCAAAGTAGAAATAGAATTGTACAGTGTATAGTGTTCTGTGTCAGGCTTTCGCTCAGTGTAATGTCTGTGAGATTCATCCAGGTGGGCATGCATCAGTAGTATGTTCCTTTTCATTGCTGAGTAGTATTCCATTCTTTGGCAATACTACAGTTTACTTATTCTCTTACTGATAAATTCCCTTTTTAAAAGTGAAAGGTATCACCTATTTGAGTTGACCTGTAATGAAATCCCTCTCACTTGTATTCCAACCTGTTTCTCTAGTGGGGAGAAGATCAGGCAGGCTCAGAGTTAGCGCAGCCCTGCCTGTTACACAGAGGGGATGAAGAATAGAAATAGTAGACTCCATCACCTTTGTGGAAAAAAATAGAAGCACAATTCTAGAGTAGAGACTCCCAAAGTGTGATGAGATGCAAGATAACTCTAGGCAAGAACTTTAATGTTTGCTTTTATAGGTATAGCCCATATTTGGCTTGTGAAACTAATTTTCCTCCATGAAAGGAATATATAATGGTTTGCTTTTAAAATAAATTTATTTACACAAAAAAAACTTTATTTAAAGAAATACTAACTGTAGGTCAGTAAAGATATGGAAAAATCATGAGACTTGTATGCAGATGACTGAGGAGTGACAATACCTAGATGCACATTAAATTTACCAGGGAGCTTTATTTTATTTTATTTTTTAGTGAGAGACAGGAAGGGAGAGAGACAGAAGCATCAGCTCACAGTTGCGGCAACTTAGTTGTTCATTGATTGCTTTCTCATAAGTGCCTTGACCAGAGTGAGGAGTAGGGCTCCAGCTAAGCCAGTGACCCCTTGCTCAAGCCAGCGACCTTGGGCTTCAAGCCAGAGACCTTTCGGCTCAAGCCAGCAACCATGGGGTCATGTCTATGATCCCATGTTCAATTCAGCGACACCGTGCTCAAGCTGGAGACCTCGGGGTTTTGAACCTAGGTCCTCAGTGTCCCAGGCCAACGCTATGTCCACTGTGCCACCACGTGGTCAGGCTCACCTGGGAGTTTTAAAAACACCCATGCATGGGCCCACTTCCCAGAGCCTCTCTCACATAATTGGCTGAGGTGTTATCTAGGCATCAATAGGTTTAAAAAGCTCCTCAGGTGATTGTAATGTGCAGCTGGCATGAAAAGAATAGTCTGGAAAGCCATGGTTCTCCAGGTGTGGTGCCTGAACCAGCAGTACTAACATCACCTGGGCACTTGTTTGACATGCGTGTTCTTAGGCCCCACTTCAGCCCTACTGAATCAGGGATTGGGGATGGGGCCCAACAATCTGGGTCTTCATAAAATCTCCAGGGGGCTCTGATGCAGCGCAAGTTTGAGAACCACTGCTTAAGGGGCAGGTATGAAAAGCCCTATAAGCAGCCTTCATTCAGCCCCCAAGGCTGAGGTCTGTACCATCATGGTACCAACCCAGCCAAGGTCAGCCAGCTCTGCCAGATCTACCCTCCACATACCCCTTCTCTTCCCAAGGACAGAGAGGGTGGGTGGAGGCCAGGTGGTGAGCAGCTGCGGACCAATTATAAAGCAATGACGTCCTAGATCTACTGTCTCTTAACCTCAATTAATCTACAAACCAGTTAATCAGCCCCCAGAAAATCCAGTGTTCACGATAATTTTATTTTTGCCACAGTTTTTGATTATCACTGACCTCCTTCCACTCCATTATCCTTGTTAATTGAGAATTGACTATGCAGTTAAAATGAATGTTTCTTCCACTCACAGAGCTGTATCAGATTCATCTTCAAGTCCCTCGAAGCTCAAGAAATGTGACGAGTCTATGGATATATTGATCTGATACAATTCATTTCACCAAGAATTCACGAAATTACCACTCAAAGGTCACCTATTATGTGTTCATACATCCAAAGGCTTATAGAAAAGAAACAGAATTTTAGTTGAAGAATAACATTGTATTTAGAGAGCCAAACCAGTGCTTGGCCAAGTCTGGTCTCTTGGTTAACAGTGATGTCTGCTTTAAAAGATGTTCAACACAGTCTAGAGATTTGGCAAAGTCCTTGGAAATACTGAGAAGATAAGGTAATAACAAACACTCTGAGGGCTGTTCCCCTTTGCCGGCTGGCTATTTTGATAAGGAAAAATGCAAAGAAAGAGGAGACTAACAGGAAATCAGGGAATCTGTTTGTCTATTCTAATACTAAGTCTGAAAAATAAACTTTCATGTAAAACCCCAAAGATTACAGAGCCTGGCAAAGAAAATCTGCAGTGACAAGTGGAATTCCTATTAAGTAGTATGTACCATGAGATGTTTGACAAAACACCACAGCCCTCTTCCCATATTACAGCACAGCAAAAGAATGATGCCACCACAAAGGAAAAATCAGCCGCCTGCAGACGGACAGTCACACACTGCAGAAAATCTCTCAGTCATCAGGCATCAAAAAAGACCCCGCTAGCTATCTCTTAGTTACCTGACTCAGGACTGACTACAAACAGCTCAGCAAAAGTACACCTGGGAGAGTCAGAATCAGGTCTGAAGACGTGACTTCCTGTTCCCCCGAGGAGTGTTCCACCCCCACCTCTGCCCCCAAAGTTGGCCCCACCACTGTGGCCACTTATCTGTAGGTCTCAGAGTGTGGCGCTGTGTCTAACTGAGCCGAAGACTGAGTACCTGCGTACCTACAGAGGGCTCAGTGAGAACTTAAAAATAAAGAGAGTGTTTTATTATAAAAAATTACAAAGTAGAAAAAAAAAGTAGAGCAGATAATATATATTTATATAAAGAACTGCTACAGAGAGGTCTCTAAATAATCATTAACAACTTTTCATGTTACTTCATATTTTTCCCCCTGGAAGTATATTAAAGACTTTATAAACTGCATGGACATTTTACCACTAAATACTTAAAAAAATAAAGGACATGTTCTAAAATAAGGACACTTTCTTTTTTATCCATAATACCATGATCACAACTGACAAAATTAACAATAATCAACAAAAATTCCTCAATATCATCTAATACTAGTCCAAATGTCAGTGTAGGTATTTTCAGGAAATAAAATATTGACACAGTTGAGGTCACTCTGAGAAGCAGACATGGATGCCCCAACAAAGACCCCAGGAAACAAAAGAGCCCCATCCCTGTCCCACCTGGGGGCTCTTATCAATCTCAGAGGTGCAGGAGGGCAGAATGGGGCATTCCGTCTGGAGACTTGGGGAACCTCACTCCCTCAGGCCCAGCGCATCCAAACACAGCCCGAGCCCCTTCCAATCTTGCTCTGCTCTTGCTACTACTTCATTGTGTGACCTTGGGCAAGTCGCTAAACCCCACTGGCCTGTTTCCTCACCTATAAAATAAACAGGCTGTCTAAACATTCTTTAAGATTTATTCTAACAGCCAGTCCATAACTCTCCGAGGATCTGGGCTTTCCTTTAAAAACATCCGTGGATCAGAAAGTCCAGGACTCCACAAAACCCTTATCTAGTTTGTCCATGCTGACCAAGGCTCAAGTACTGACTAAGAAGGAGAAAGAGGCAGACTTGTTGAAGACATGAACATACTTCTCTTCCCTACCTGGAATGCTCCAAGCCTTTTTGTCCTTGAAGCCACAGAGACACGGACTTAAAGGCACCTGACTGCCTTACCCCAACCTTTCCCAACACAACACACAAATCTTAACTCAACTGTTGTGTGTGTCCTTCCCAAACTCCAGCTAAGAGAGAACTAAGGAGTACATTTCTTTGTGTGATGAAAAAAGAAGAAAAGTGTGAAAATCATGCAGTAAACATACAGAAATGTACAGGCTTGTTTGTCGAGAGTTCCTAGACCACAGCAGAGAAAAAGCTCCTCTTCTTTGTTTCTTAATGCACTTTTTAATTACAGAAATTTTAAAACATATACAACAGTAGAGAGATTAGCACAATGACCCCTTTTTTTTTAACTTCTAGGCCTTCCACCTCCAATTCAGATACTCTTCACAGTCTAAAATTCAAATTTTGAGTCACCATCAATGGTGGGCAGTTCCACTTGTCCTGCATCCCTCTGTTTTGAAAACTACTCTGCCACCACTCCTTATGATTCTGGAAGGCTTGTCAATCTAGATGGCCAGAAAACTTTAACTTTACAGAAAAATGTGACTGGTCCAAGAGTGAACACATGTCCCTACAGGACAAACCAGAGCCCCTTTTTAATATGGACACGGACAAAAGAGTGTCTTCTTCTAAAATCAGGAGCTATATATGCCACATAAACCTGGAGTTGCCGTCGTCTCTACCTTAGAAAGTGAAGCCAACACAGTGGTAGGAAGAGCAGAAAAATCTCACTAGGTGAGATCCCTACTGCCATCATTTGAGCAGCTAGATCTAGCTGTGCCTGATACCCTGAAACTTTTCTATTCTAGCCATATTCCTAGTTTTATTTAGCCAACTTTGGGCAAGTTTCCATTCCTTACAACAACAAAAATCCTGAACATATGCCATGACAGACAGCTTTCCTTAAAGCAATAAGCACAGAGGTCAATCTTTCTTGTGAAAATTCAAGTTTGGTCTTCTTAATTTAACAAAAACAATATATGTGTGTGTGTGTGTGTGTGTGTGTGTGTGTGTGTGTGTGTGTATATTCATTACTTAAGGAATATATTTCCTAACAGAAACAGTACAAGCATATGATGTACAAATACTTCCTCATCAGGGGAAGAATTCCATGTTGCTACATTTTTATCAGGATGGCAACTCAGCAATGATCTCTTAGTACTATTGATGACCACCCTCACACATTCCTCCCAATAACTTCTGATGGTGCTACTTAGATAGGAGAGGCTATCAAGGGCTTGTCCTGGGCTGACCAGGTAGAATGCAAAACCAAAACCAAAAAATAAAACAAAAAACCAAAACTGTCCTTTGGGCCTGAACCCATGAAGCCAGGCAGAGCACAGTTGGTCCAGATTCCAGTTTCTGTGACAGACTGAGGAAATAAGAACACAGGCCTGAAGTGGCAACCGCCTTATGCAAAGTGGTTACAAACGAAACTAAAGGAGATGGAAAACAGGCTGCTCCAAAACCTGTACTCAGTCACCTCCCCAATCAGTCTTCCTCAGCACAGTGTAGACACAGAGCTCCATTTGCTAGGCAGTGTAAACATGAGCTACAATGGCCACAGCCTATCCCTGTGGGAGGCCACGGTCTGGTGAGGGTGAGAGGAGGCATGTAAGTGCACGACGGAATGAGATGTTGGGCACTATGGGAGGAGCACACACATAACTAGCTTGAGCGCTTGAGGAAGGCTTCCTAGTTTACTCTTGCACCTGAAAGATGGCACAGAGATGTTATTCACTGAAGTAGTGTCTGTAATAGCAAAAGACTGCAGACAGCCCTAATCACCACCTAATGCCACTGAATGAGACACCCAAAGTGAGCCCTGCCTTACTAAGTCTAGTCAACCCCCAGAACTGTGAGAGAATAAATTAAATAATTGTTCTCTTTTAAGTCCCTAAGTTTTGAGAAGTAGTTCTTAGTTCATGATGTCTTATACTTATCTTTCTGATAAGCTTAGAAGAGTTTACCTATAATCCCATGGAAGTAGCAGAAAAACCCTGAGAGGAACAAGCATTTAGTTGGCCCTTTGAAAAGAGAAATAGACCAAGTGAACCATGCTGACACTGGATGCCTATATGTGAGCCACAAGAGGCATCAGTCAGCAGGCTGCTGGATGCAGAAGGTCTGGGCTCCAAAGAGTGTGTGATGGGGAGGAGGACGTAGGAGGTGTCCATGGAAAGGTGAGAGTTAAAAACCAGGGGCAGGGAGGAAATCACCCAGGTGGAATATACAAAGAGGAGGCCAAGGGAAGAACCCTGAGGCTGCACCACTGAAAATGTCAGCAGAGGAGAGGCAGCAGGTAGAGAAGTCAGACCAGAAACAATTAGGCTAGAAGGAGGAAAATCCAAGAAAGAAGGGCATGGGCAGAATCGCATGCTGCACAGAAAATATGGACAGAGAAAGACCAGATGATTTGGCAATGTGGAGGCCACTAGTGACCTATAGCAGAAGAGTGGTCCTGAAGTGGTAGGAAAAAATATGTATCTCAATGTATTCCCATTAATACAAAGCTGTTCAACCAAACTTTGAGACCAGATAGCAAATAATTTTGGACTCCTTGCTCGATATTCTGAGCAGCATTGGAGGGAAAAAGGAAGAAAAAAATGCACAGGACAGAAGGAGAAAAGCAAGAGAAGTCAAACATTGACAAATTGAATAACTACCTTCTGCATGGCAGAGAGATGACAAAAGGCACAAAGTGGTCAAACTGCCTCTTGAAATTTTTTTTGGGGGGTAGAAAGATTAAGAACAAATATTATGCTGATCATCCATAGCAATGACAGGGACTGGTAAGAAGCTGTGCATGAGCACTGGGTGTACACAGGCTTCATCTGGTGAGCCAATACTGGGCAGAGCACTCTGTAGGGGAGGAGGCAAGCTTAGGGTCAGTGAATGATGTCTGCTGTGCACACAGGACATGGGAATAGGGCCTGAACACCAAGTAGTCGCCATCTTGTTCTTTATGGAATGCATGTTGAACCATAGCTTAAAAAAGAAATAGCCTCATTTCTCTAAAACATCAGCATAATGAATCTTTTCTATACAAATTCTAAAATGCCCATAACCCAAAGCATATAACTTTAGCCACTAAACCCTATTGAGCTTGCTACATGAACAATTTTAAATCATTCTTGGAGTAAGTCCTTCATTTGTAGTGACTTAATAAATACATGGAGAATGTTTCTAGACTCTGCATTGTGCCCCAAACTCATCATTATTCCTCCTCTGCATAGAAAAAACAAACAAACAAGCATATAAAATGGATTGGGACCCACAAAACTATAGAGTGAATTAAGCTGAAATGTCAGCAAAACAATCTTGTACTCCTCAATTGTGAAAAGATATTTTGATGAAGAGCTTACTAAATCTTTAACTGAAGACAGTGTTACCATATAAAGGTAATGACTACAAAGCATTTATCACAATGCCTAAAGCCATCACTGCAGAAATTCTCTCTCATCCTCTGGTATTAGCGTCAGGATGGTGACTCCAGTATTAATATTAAAACATACAAATGAAGTTAAATGCTTTCTCCTGATAAATTTTTTCTTTTAAGATCACCTTAACATACTAGAGAAGTAACAGGAAAAAAAATCAAGCTACAACAAATGGGGACACATTGTCACAATAAAGACAAACTTTATTATAAACTCAGGCCCTCTTTTAAAGCGTCGGGTCTCAAACTGCACAGCTGCAGGACACTAGCATTCTGCCACGTCAGCAGAATATTGGTAGTCCATCCCAATGCACAGGGAAGAAATACGATACTATGTCTCTTAATTAAAGTTTTCTTCCCACAAATTTTCATAAGCTTTTGGGATTGGTTAGTACTTAGTACAGTCTTCAATTTAGTATAAATGGAGCTCTGATTCAGCACTGAATTATGGATTTGGTTATTTCAGTTCAGTACACTGAAAATGTTTGTGGTGTTGAGGGAATAATGTTACAGCAGACATTGTCAGTGCTATGCTCTGAGCACTCAGGCCTCACTATTTCGGAGAAGTTTCCTTGTCTTTCATGTGCCAGTGTCTGCATCCCTTTTCCATGGTGCTTCCTGTGGTGACTGGCCACAAGGCCTGGAGAATTCATTCCCCATAGGAGCAGTGCTCAGCCAATCACTGGGGAACAAAATTTTTGTTGCATCCACAAAAACACTTGTTCTTATGTAATTCGAGTGTGCTGATCTCAAATCTGACATTAGTTTTTCTCTGTAAGCCTCGGTTTTTTTGCAATTCAAGTTTTTAAGTTTTCATCTTATTGTAAAATTTTCAACATTTACTTTAACATAATGAAGTAGAATGTCTTCTTGGGCATCATCTTTGTGAAAATATAATAATTTTTATAATGCAATAAATACACTAATACACTAAAGGATATGACTGCATCAGAATTAGTCTACAATTTCAAAATAGAACATATTAAAACACTTATCTTAATCATAAAATTTGTACAAAACTATTTAAATTCTTTTCAGGCATAAATTTGCATTTGTAGCTCTTGTGTTTGTGTACTTGTTGAGAACAATCTCGTTTGATGCTCCAGCAGTAGTCTGCTCATCACTAACAGCTCCAAGATTTTCGGGAAACTTATCAAGGTGACTGTTCAGGAAGTGAATCTTAACGCTCATGTTACATCCAATGTTGCAAAAGCCAACAGCATTCTTTGAACCAGAAGTTCATAGTTTTGTGCTTTTTTGTTGCCAAGGAAGTTCTTTGTAACTGCCACAAAAGACTGCCATGCTGCTTTCTTCTCCTTATTCATCTTCCTGGCAAATTCTTTGTCACGTATGAGGGTTCGAATTTGAGGTCCATCAAATATACCTGCTTTTATTTCCTCGAAGGACAAGGCAGAAAAAGCAGAAATAATATGTTGAAAGCATTTACTTTCTCTATTCAAAGCCTGAACAAACTGCTTCATTAAGCCAAGTTTGATGTGAAGTGGGGGAAAAATGATCCTGTCTCAATTAACTACAGGTTCATTCACAATATTTTGCATCCCTACTTCCAGAGCTTCACGTTTCGGCCACTCCTTCTGTGTCCAGTATTTCTCCTGAGCTCAGCTGTCTCACAAACACAGAAAGCAAGGATACTTCATGAAACCTCTCTGTTGTCCTAGCAGGAAATTTACTATTTTAAGATCCACACAAATGAACCAGTTATGCTCCTCATATTTCAAAAAGTCGAGGACAATTTTTATGTTGTTCTTACTAAGTCATTCAATTCAGGTTGGCTAAACTACTGAGGGGTTAATGACTGTTTGGCATCAGAGGAAGACCCTTCAGATTCTACAACCATTTCCTCATGCATCATATCAAAATACACTTGATCACCATGTTCACTTTCTTCGTTCTTAGAAGAAATAAAACCATTGAAAACTGGAACTGGGAGTGTCTCAGAGTGTGGGATAGGTCATATTGCTGAAGGAATATTAGGATATGCAATCATATGCTGTTTTTTCTTGCCAATGCCCTTTGTATGGATCAGACAGAAATAACAGTCACTGCTGTGGTCCTTAGGTTCACGCCAAACCATGGGAATACCAAAAGGCATTCCTTTGCATTTTCCTTTTGTCCAGTCACGAAACATTTCCTCACAATTATGATACACAATATGAGGAGCCCAATTCTTGTCTTGATCGCCAAGGGGAACTTGAAAATAGGCAATATATGCACGTGTCACAAATGATGAAGTATTGCACCTTTGACGTTGGAGTGTGTAACAGCCACATAGATAACAGAAGGTGTCAGGACTATTCTTACATTTACGCCTACTCAAAGAAGCCATGATTCAATCTTAAAACAAAATAAGACGGTGTTTTTATCAGATAATATTTTTTTACATTTAAAAACAACTACAATTATGTAAAAGTGATGTTTGTAAAACATTAATTGCCTTGTGGTTATGTTCAATCCAAGAGTCGTTGCCCTTTAACTCCAATTTAAAAACCAATGCATGCCATTAACTGTAAGAAAAAGAAATTAAAATTGCATAAAAACTAGAGCATGCACCAAAAAATAGATTTCAGATTTGAAATCAGCGATGCAGAAATATATAGAAACAGTTCTAAAACCTCATGCAACAGAAAATGAAAAAAAAAAAATTGTTCCCCTGTGAATGTGTACATCCCCAGCCCCACAGGAGGCTAACTCTGGATGGGTGCTGTACACTAGCTGCTGGGGACTCCAAGCAGGTGAAAATGCCAGGGGTCCACACTGGTGACCTGCTTGATGGTATGCTCCTCTGCCTTATTTCCTTACTTCTTGCTAGCGTTTCCTGGGATCTCCTCTCGAATAGACTCAAATCCTTGTCTCAAACAAACACATGTGTCATGATTTCCTCATGTTTGCCCAACTGAATGAATTTGAGAACTGCTGCTTGAGGACATACCCTTGGCCACACACTAGGCAGCAGAGGATATATGGGTCCAGGGCTGACAAAGGGAAAGTTGACATTAAGAACATACAAAGCAGCCCCTGAGGTACTGACTACTGAGGCCTGAGCAGGACAAGAAGCCAGAGTGGTGCAGGGCTGCCCCAGCAATTGCTGGGGGGTGTCTGTGTGTGTGTGGGGGGGAGTAGAGGTTGTTGAAACTTCACCAATGAGGCCCCCAAAGGTTGCAAACCCAACCCTCCCCAGCCCTACCCCTGGGAAACAGGTGGGGAACAAGGACGAGAGAGGCTGACAGAGGGATATGAGACTATAGGGCAGGAGGGGGCAGTTGCCTTCTTCATCTTAAAAATGATGAAGAAGAATCTGAGAATCTGAGTCTCCAGGGCCGGAGTGAGCACACCTGCAGGCCACTGAGCCAGTGGACCCAGAGTACCTCCCTCTACCAGAGACATGGAGGAGGCAGCCAAACCTGGCTTTAGAAATTGTTGATTGAAAGATTTAATCAGAATAAGGCTACAAATGTCATGCCCTTAAAACTGCAAACAGCAGAAATATTATTTAACTTGGCTTGTTTGAGGATTAAAAAAAAAGTTATAGGTGTAATAAAACAATATAGAAAGTTTGAGATACATAATAAACAAGTTATACATAATTTCCCTGTTCAAATACACACCGGTCCCCTTTCAGGCTTCCCTCAGACTGTTTTCCTGAGTGTACCTTAATGTAACGGCATTCTGTTCACTGAGCATGTGACATCTTACATTACTAATCTTCATATTTTTAAAGACTGCATAATATTTCATTTACCTGGTGTTCTGTAATTTAACTATCTTCCTATTTGTATATTCAGGTTACATCTAATTTTTCACGATTATTAAAAAAAAATGCATCTTTATACAGTTGCTCTTTTCACTTTCCAAATTATTTTAACACAGAATCATAGAAGAAGCCAAAGGACAGTGGCATGTCAGTGACACCTGAAACAAGCAGCCTCCTCCTTTTATCATCTGCGGTCCTTCAATTATTCAAAATATAGAAAGTGGGTAACAGACACTGGCATCTTTTTTCTACAAAAACACATTAAGGCAATAATGACCAAAGGCATCATAAAAATTACATAAAAGAATGTCTGAGATGAGAATTAAAAAGCAAAGCAGTCTTTGATACTAAGTTTAGGGTTCGTGCCATAAAAACCTATTCTGATCTTTAAACTCAACATTTGAAAGTCAATAATTTCAAGTTAGATTCCTACACACTAATTCATGTAACAGGCATTCTGTCCTAATGATCACCTGCTCATCGAGAAATGTCTAGCCTTTTGAGATCTGCTCTTTACCTGGCCTGGTGTGATTCCCTTACTGACATTGACAATCGTTCTCTCCAATATGCAACTTATTGGGCCCAAATTGGGGTTCGTTTGCATCACTTGTTTTCATCATTCTCCCCAGCCCCAATAGCAAACCCTTTTCAGCTAGCAGACTGGCTGACAGCAGAGCTCCAATGGCTGCAGTTTGTATGCAATTAGGCTGACGGGTTCTTCAGCCTTACTCCACACTCCTCTCTTCTAAACACTGGGACTAGGTGGGAAGGACCAGAATCAAGGCATTAAACCCCCACACATCTGCCTTTAATATGTTAACTCTGCTTCTGCAATCCAGTTCCAACACTCCCACCTTGGCTGTGTCTGCCTTGACAGTTCATTTCATACGAGAAAGCAAGGGAGGAGGTGCTGATGGAAGGGGGAAGGCAGGAAGGAAGATTGGCTCTAATTTAAAACCATCTTAGGAGCTCTAAAAAGTTCCATGTTGACAGATAGACACATTTTCTCCTCAGGACCCACAGGCCTTGTGGATTTCTGCACAGTGATGCCAGTTGCCTTCCTTGCTTCAGGGAAGATGGCAGCTCCTCGCTCTAATGAGGTCTACATCTGAGACTGGTGGAGATCAGAGATGTGTTTTGTCAACAGCTCTGGTCAAACAAATAAAATAACTAATAATATTCAGCCATGGAAAGAGAATATTTCTTGGGGCTGTTCAGATCATATCTTATTTAAAGCCAGCCTTTTAGTGTTATTATCTCCTTGTTGTCAGTGGAACTGAATAGGCTTGAAGGCAGGCATGGTGTCCCCAGAGGACCACTGGTTCCTCACAGAGACTGTGCTGGGATGGCACCGCACTGCATGCAGACAGGTGTTCCTGCCCTCTGGACAACAGCAGTCAGCTTTGCCCTTCTTTTCTCTCAAATGACAGGTCACTAGCTGTGACGTAAAGAAATCTATGCTGGAACCTCACCCTGGTTTGCTCAGGGGTATCAAAGAAGATGAAAACTAATAGGCTTACAGGTGGACCCCTGTCACTCAGAAGAGGGCTCCAGCACCCACTGTATCAGAACTACCCGCAGAGAAGGTAATTCCAGGGCAGTTGGAGAAGGGCATGCCTGAAAAGGTGCCCACTGGGGCTATAAGAAGGCAGCTGCTCCAGGGATTCTAGCTTCAGGGGCAGCTCTGGCCAGAGGCAGGGACAATAGGCAGGCAGACATGCAAATCAGATTTTCACTGGGAAGCAGGCCAGACCCAGAGATGGCACTCCTGGGTAGAAAGAGCAGACAGCTCTCACTTCCAGAAAACAGGGCCAACCTCATCCAAGATACTTTCACCTGAAAACCCATCACTGAGACCCTTAGATTTCCCAGAAGTTGATTTCTCCAGATTCACACAATAAACACAATGCCTTTCTATTCCTAGTTCCTAGATTGGCGCTGTGGGTATATGAGCATGTGAGAGACAATGATGAGGGAATTATGAGTCCACTGTGGTTTGTGATACCCCACCATGCAGCACTACGCTGCTAAAACACTGGGGCTGGAGCTGCCATCCTAAGACCTGCCCTGCAAAAGGGGATCTGTCTGTCTTCACCAGGGAACTAAGATAAATGAGCAAAGACAGACACTGGTCAGGACAAGCCACTTTATTTAAGAGCTTCGACAGCCTAAAGTGGTTTAACATAGATGCATGAAAGATTTATCTAGATGATAAAATACCTGAACTTGAAAGGCACATAAATTATAATTTTGCAGGTTTTTTTCCTTTTAAGATTTCACAGAGTCAAGTGCTTTAAGTAATGAATGAAATGTACATAAAGTTGACCTCATTTCACACAACCTGTCTGGTTAGTGTCTGAAGAAAGTCTTTGTTTCTCGATGGGATAGAGTTCAGAAATGACACCACTCATCTGTGTCTGTGGCTTTCTATCCCAGTGGAGATCATTGGGAGGAATAATAAATATAATAATAACAGCAGCTATTATTGATTGAGCACTTAATATACCAAGTGCTGTGCACTAAGAATAGCATTTCATGTACTTATACATGAGTATCACTTATACTCCTAACAGTCCTATGAGTTAGGTACAATGATTCCCATTCTACAGATGCCAAAACTGGGCTTTAGAGAGCTTCTGTGACACACTCGAGTCACACAGATAATTTTATGACTCCAGAGCTGTGGTGTCACCACTAAACTGCAACATAAATGGAAATGCTTGTTCTTCAGCAAGTTCTCAAAAGCACTAGTTACCTTTCTCTATCTTCACACTGCTTTCTTTTAACAGCACACTAAATCACAGGGATGTTTGCCTAGGGGGTTTGTTTAATGTTCATTCATTCATTCATTCTGGGCTCAGCACTCTGCTGGAGGCAGGACTAACAGGATTGAATTCCACAGCTCCTAGACCAGTCTCAGGCAATTACCACATGAGGGTGAGGGTCTGCATGGGGGGTGGGGTCAGGGGCAGCCCCTCACAGGAGATCCACACCCAGCTGTGGGTTGGAGACACAACCAGAATTAGACAATTTTAGACTTTTTTCAACCCTCATTTTCCCCCACGACTTCTGCTGTTTCCTTTAGCCTAAGTCTCTAGGCCTTCTGACAGTGTGGCTGCCCAGAGGCCCTTTATCATGCAGAACACCGCTTTTCTCCTGACGGGGCTGATGCTTTCTGGTGAAACCACTGCCAGAGATAACCCAACTCCCATGCTAATCACCCTGCACAGTCCCTCAGAGCCACCCCTTCAGCCCGTTTTTGCCCTTCTCCTTCCTGTTTCACCAGTTTTTCCCCAGAATAAGGAATGATAACAATAGCAGCAAGTAGTGGTAACTTTCTACATATTGGGCATTGTTCTATGTATTTTATGTACATTAACTCATTAAATCCCCATTGCAACCCTCTGAGGTAGGCCCTATTATTATTTTTATTTTAGTTCATTTAGGGGAAGATGGAAGGAGTTAATATTTCTTTAGGACAAACTAGAGCAGGAGTCCCCAAACTATGGCCCGTGGGCCACATGCGGCCCCCTGAGGCCATTTATCCGGCCCCGCCGCACTTCCGGAAGGGGCACCTCTTTCATTGGTGGTCAGTGAGAGGAGCATAGTTCCCATTGAAATACTGGTCAGTTTGTCGATTTAAATTTACTTGTTCTTTATTTTAAATATTGTATTTGTTCCCGTTTTGTTTTTTTACTTTAAAATAAGATATGTGCAGTGTGCATAGGGATTTGTTCATAGTTTTTTTTATAGTCTGGCCCTCCAACGGTCTGAGGGACAGTGAACTGGCCCCCTGTGTAAAAAGTTTGGGGACCCCTGAACTAGAGGGTGGGGCAGAGTAGGTTTATGTTGTTTGCGTGAAAAATAATACAATAAGAAGTAATAATACAAGAATAAATTCTGTTTCATATACAACTGTAAACCTACTTTTGCCACATCCTGTGTGGCAAGCTTGCGTCGCTGTGCCAAGCACTGTGTTTCAGCTTGCATAATCAGTGACCTTCCCAGAGCCATTCCCAGAGCTGGGAAGTAACAAAAAAGCATTTGAGCCCACGTCTGTGTCTGGAAGCCTAGAGCTCCCCTTCTTCTCTCCCAGTCTGGCACTGCCACGGTCGGTGAGGGGAAACAGAGACTGCCCTCTCCCTCTAGCGCCCTTCTGTGAATACCTGTTCTGTTTTTCTGTTTGTCTGGTTTTGTTTTCAACACCTACAAATGGCACCAGACTCCTTCCTCTCCTAACTGTACTCCCCAGTGTCTGAGCCTCCCAGCCACCTGCCATGGAGCAAGTCCCGTATCTACACCAACAGTGTAACAGAGCCAAAGAAAGAATTGGGATCATTCAGGTGAACCTTATACACCAAAAGCTGACAGATGCTTCCTGAAGCCCAAAACTCTCTCCTAAATACCCGGGGTTTCAAGAGCTAGGGGTCCTAAGCCAGGAGATTTTTGGACAGTTTTAGGGGGTGGTGACACTACCAATAAAAGTAAGGAACTAACTGATGCTCAGTGGAGGAGTGTGAGCCTTCTGTTCTGGGCGCTCATGCAGCTGGTAACAGGTGAGGCTTCCTGGGAAATAGGTACCTGGCCGAAACAGAGGGGCTTTCCCAGTCAAGGCCAGAGGGTCCGACCCTGTCCTCTGGGCTCCTAGAGCACCACGCCCAGCAGGCTGGAACTCAGTTCACTTCCCTGGCCCACCCACATAAGCTCCAGGACAGGGCCCATGAAGATGACTCTCAATCTTCAGAGTCAGTGTTAAGTTGGTGCCAATTACATATTTCCAGAATGAATGACCAAACTAGCCATCATTTTAAAGAACAGGCTGTTTGTGAGACTCAGACAAGGAAACAGGACTCAAGGAGAGGGGGGTAAGTTTGCTCAGAGGCAGACACACTATTTAGTGCATGTCAACATTCTGCTCCATTCAGAAAGGTTTTCACTTTCACTTCCCTTACTGCACACCTGGGCACTGCCAAGTTATTTACATTCACCCTCTCGACGATCATCAGTGAGTAGGAACAGTCCCATTTTACAGAGGAGAAAGTTAAGGAACTTTGTTTCCCCTCAGTTCTCTGCAGGCCAGCCCCCCTGAGCTTGCTGACCTCAAAAGGGTCACATCCTCTCCCCACAATGTGTTTGCTCTGTTGTTCTCCACCCTGGAATTCTTCCTATAGAAATCCGGACTCCAGCGTCCTTCACGGATGGTGACCACCTGTTAAGTGCTCTCCCAGCACCTATTCTTTTCCGCTTCACAGCGCTTTCCAGTTTTAACTTTCACATTTAAGAGTGGGCCTCTCCCACCAGGCGGTTAGCTCCACGGCGGCGCGCACCAGTTCGTTTGCCCACAGCTGTATCTTCGGCACTTGGGCCAGTGGCGGGCACTCTGGCACACGATAAGAATTGGTGGGATACTTATTTGTATCTAAGTGCACGAGTACTGAAGGGGGGATTCGAACTCACGTTTCCCGACCTCGGGTCAGAACCACAGGAGTAATTGGGCTTGGATGTCAACGCTGAGGCAAGAATGAGCAGCGGCGGAGGGGACGCGTTGGGGTCCCTTCGACCCGGGACCCGGTGCCAGGCTCCGCACCCTGCCGCGTCACCTGCCGCCCGGGCGTCCAAGTTTCGGCGGGCGCCCAGAAGGGCAAAGGCGGGCTGACCAGGGCCTTCCTGGACGCGCTTACCTGCGTGTCCTGCGGCTCCTCAGAGGTGCACGGCGAGCCTTGGGGAACTTCCGGGGACTCGGCAGAACCAGGGCTCCCGGCCCGCGTGCGCCCTGCACCCAAGGACCGGGAGGGGACAGAACCCGGTCTCCAAACGCAGTGCCCCCTTCAACGGGGTCAAGCCGGGACAAGCCCACAGCCACCCCGCGCTAGGGGCGGGCCTAAGGCGATCCAGACCCCGCGCACCCGGGCTCGCCGCTGTGGGCGGAGCCACAGGGAAACGTAGCTCTGCGCCCCGCCCCCTCACTGAGGGCAAACCTAAGGAGACTGGGCTCTGTACCCCGCCCCTTCAATCAAGCTCCGCCCACTCGTCGATCCTGTTTCCCCCCCCCCTTCCCGCAAAAGCAATTGCGTAGCGTGTTTGCATTTTATTTTCCTGTCTTGTATTACGTTTTATTTATTTAATTTTAATTTTTAAAATTCAATTAATAATATATATCAAAGTAGTGCATGAGAAATTTTTACAAAATAAAATTTTCTACATGTTTCTATAAAGAAAGCAGCATGGCCCTCTCTTGCTTTCCACACACAGCCTTTTTTTTTTTTTTACAAGGACAAAATTAATATTTATATTTATTTTTCTTGTTTTTCGGTTTTTTTTAATTAATTTTAAGAGGTGACATTGATAAATCAGGGTACATATGTTCAGAGAAAACATCTCTAGGTTATTTTGACATTTGATTATGCTGCATTCCCATCACCCAAAGTCCAGTTGTCTTCCGTCACCTTCTAACTGGTTTTCTTTGTGCCCCTCCGCTCTCCCAACCCCCTCCCTCTCCTCCCCCCCCCCACCCCGTAACCCCCACACTCTTGTCCCACACACAGTCTTTTATATCAGTTTCTCCACTTAGTTCTTCTGGTGGTCACCCCCTTGTTGCTAAAAAAAAAAAAAAAAAAAGAAAGAAAAAAGCTTACATGGCAATTTCTTGATTTATCTATTGACTTTCTGTCATGTTAGATGAGGATTTACTCTCTTACTGTGCCCCTGCCTCCCTTCTCCTGACAAATTTATACCTCTATCTCAAGTCCTGCCCTGGTGAGCTCTGAGACCTCAAACCAGGAGTAGATGAAGGTTTTCTGGGACCGAAGCTTATAAAATTGTGGGAAAAGAGGGAAAGAAAGACTGTTTTAGAAAGCCCTACTGTAAGGCCAGCGGCCGCTGCCCTGGCCATGCTGGTTCTCATTGGATTTGGGTGAACGGTAAAAGATCTGTGGAGCCAGAAAATGGTGGGCCATTCCGTTTATTAAAGTCTCATAAGGGCAAACGAGCAAACAGGCAGGGAAAACTGCTTCTCTCTCCTCAGGGCTCCGAAGCCCCAACTCAGTCTCTAGTTCCACAACCCAGACTCATTCTCTGGACTCACTCTTCGGGTTCCTAGGCCCCCACCAGCCTCCTCTGGGCTCCCAAGGCCCTCAGCACTCTCCAACAAAACTGGCCAGGTGGAAATAGCCCTTCTAAGGCAAACAATAGCAATCGCCTCTCCTTGGAGGCAGGTGTAAGGTATTTTTCCCCACCAAGAAGGAAGGAAGAGGGCTTGAGCCACAAAGTGTGGAATAGCAAACGGCTTTATTGAGTACAGAGCGTGCATCCCACCTGGTAAGGTTCCCTGGCCCTGAGGAAAGAAAGATGAAGGCCAGATGGAGGCTAGGGAAGTTGCACGGATTAAACTGCGTGGGAGATATTTAAAGGGTCCCTCTAGGGAAGTGGAGCAACATGACGTGGTGAAATCCCACTGGCTGGCAGACGATCTCTTTTTTCCAAAGGGTTCCTGTGAAGCCTCCTTTTGGCGCACTTGGTTGTGGGTGGTCCTAGACAAAGTTCGCAGGTCTGAGTTCCCCCCATGACCATCCCCCATTATCCACCGACTTTACAGCAGGCAATCCACAATTTGCAATCTGCTGCCCTGAGGGCAAGTACCCACAGCCTTTCATAGACTATACACACAAGGCGCTGCCCCAATACAATGCAAAATAAAAGCAAGCAAACCTAACTCACTTGTTTTCACACTTGAAACACATTGGTTTGCCCAACAGTTCATTTTTATGTAAATGGGTAGTCCAAACTTGCAACCTCTGATTGGTCCAAATAGCACTTTCCTGATTAGTCTGTGTAAAGCCAGTTGCCGTGGCCACCATTCATCACAGCTGCCTGGCCCATGCAGGTTCACGTTGGATTCTGACAGTTGGTAAAGAAACAACGGAGCCAAAAACTGGTGGGCCATCATCTTTAATCCTACAGGTGTGCAGGCTTTATTAGAGGAGAAAGACCCACCGGGCACTTCTCAGGGAGAAGGGCACCGAAACAGACTCTGAGGCAAAAATTTATTAAGGTGGGGAGAGCTTTGAGCAAGTGTGCGTTGAGTCAGCAGTTCTGGTATGCTCCCTTCTGCAGTTTTATGATTTCGGCTTCCTGGAATGCTTCTCCTTGGGGCGGTCAACCAGCTTCCTGGAACTGTTCTGCTGCAGGGGCGATAGTAAGTAAGCAAGGGTGGGGTCATATAGACAAGTGGAACAGCAAAAGGGCAGTTGGAAGTTCTGGTGAATTCATGTATCTATCACTAACTTGCACCAGCGGGCAGGTAAAAACACACACTGGGTTCCAAAACCCACTCATTCAGTGCTCACAAAGCTACTGACTTATCTGAGTTTCCTAGAATCAAAGGTTTCTACCTCATCAGACTTATTCACCTCTGTGAATTTCCCATTTCCTTCCTTCTCCCTGCACAAACTCTGCACAAACTCTGCACAAACTGGCTTCTCACTCAGCACTCCATCATCTTGGCTGCTTCTTCTGGCTTCCTCCATGTGGCTTTTCTCTGCTCTCCTCCGTAAGGTTAATCCCAGGAACCGAGAGAGCAAGCTCTTGGTCTGCCCCACTTTGTAGTGCAGAAATCAAAACCTTTAATCCAATATACAAAATAGGAAAGTCTCTAATACAAAGTCACTTATCTGAGGCATGATGAGATTGCACCACCCCACATCAAAAAGGGTGGGAAAGGCTTAGTCCTAAAACCAAGCCCCAGGCTACAAGGATCCTGCCTACCCACAGCCCACCTGGGCGACTGGCTTCCACGTGGGCAGCGCCATCTTTAACAAAGTGAGCATAATATATTTTATCTGCCCAACAGTCTGTATAGATGCAAGCAAGGATATAGCTGCATAGTTCCAATTGGATGAGGCAGGTCTTAGCCCATTCAGTGAAAGATGATTTCAAGAACTCTTTTAAAAGGGTTAGCTTAGATCAGTGGTTCTCAAACTTTTTGAAGTCAGGGTGCATTTAAAATTCTACAAATAATTGTAGGCACACTATATACAAATTTCTGAGAAATGTTATAATAAT
The DNA here is from genome assembly GCF_036850995.1 of Saccopteryx leptura. Lineage (NCBI taxonomy): Eukaryota > Metazoa > Chordata > Mammalia > Chiroptera > Emballonuridae > Saccopteryx > Saccopteryx leptura. The sequence goes on along the minus strand of NC_089512.1, from coordinate 42,819,512 downwards.
TAATTCAAATATTAAGAAAAAATATAAAGTCTAAGCGTGCTTTTATGGTAATTAAACAAAATAAATATGACAAAATTAAATTTATTCTGAGATTAAAAAACATTTTATGTTACATTTTTTGAGTTATGCTTTTTAGAATTCTTAAAAAGGAGGGGTTAAAAATTTTAAAAAAGACAAAAAGTTATCTTTTTATATATATATAGATACATTCTTACTAAGATTTAGTAAATTTAGCAGGTCCTGGTGAGAATGTGTTAAGTTTTTTCATTCTTGTGTTTATGAGAAATAAGAGCCTGAGGTGTCCTAGTGATTTCTTCAATGTTTGGGCATATATTTGAAAGGCAAACTCTCATTTCCTTGTCATTGAAGAATTTCTCTCTTTTTATTCTTAATTGTGTTGAGTGCAGAAAACCCCCACCATACATATCATCTTAACTTTACACCAAACAAAGGATAGAAGAAACTTGCCTCCAGTCTTTCCGGGAAACATGAAGGGTAGTGTAAACAATCCAGCACCACAGTTTAACAGCCTTTTGCAACCTAATCAGGCAAGTGAGGTGGGGGGTTGGACAGATTTTCAGCTTACAGCCAATTCCCTACACCTCTGTCCCCCAAAAATCTAAACTCCAAAAATCCTGTTGGTTTTTTGGTCCCCAACAGGCATATATTTCTCTGGAATACCATAGGGCACACCTGGAAATCTTCTAGGGTGCACTTTGAGAACCACTGGCTTAGGTATTAGGAATACAGTACAGAAGGCTGAAGGCTTAGTCTGTAGCTTTTCCCTGGAGTGTAGAGTGCAGGAAAGGCCTCTACAATGGCTGCTAAACTCTGGTTATAAATTTGGGGCCAATTAACCAATTAACCATCCTTCCTGGCAGATGTACTCCTTCTTGAGGTCCATATTCTGCCCTGCCTCCCTTCTCTTCTACTCATTCTCCTTTGTCGAGCTCCTGAGGATCAGGGACTTGGGAGTAACTTCAACTTAAGGTAGGACATGTGCCTTGACAAGGTGACCTTAGACAAAGTCATTTTATCTCTTCAAGCCTCATTTGTCCTTTTCTGAAATTGGAGGTATCAACCTCAACCTATTGGGGAGGATTAAGTGGCTTAATATCTATATGTACAAGGATAATTTTTTTTCATTTTTAAATCCATTTTTTAACAACTCAGAAATTTTAAATATTGGTCAAATTTATTGTTTCTTTCTTTCTTTTTAAAAAGATTTTTATTTATTGATTTTAGAAAGAGGAAAGAGAGAAAGAAGGGGTGGAGGAGCAGGAAGCATCAACTCATAGTTGCTTCTGGTATGTGCTTTGACTGGGCAAGCCTGGAGTTTTGAACCAACGACCTCAGCACTGGAGTGCTTTATCCACTGCACCATCACATGACAGGCTACTGTTCTTTTCTTTTTATTGCCTCTGGATTATGTATTATTCTTAGGCCACTCCCATTCTGAGATTTAAAAAAAAGTTTTTAAGGATAATTATCTTTGAATGTTCTCTTATTGATAACTCAGTTTGTCACTCAGCTGAGTGAGAGGCTCATAAGAAAGGTTGGGGACTGGCCTGGCCAGATGCTCAGTTGGTTAGAGTGGCATCTTGATGTGCAGAGGTTGCTGGTTTGATTACCTGTCAGGGCACATACAGAAACAGATTGGCATTTCTGTCTCTAAGAATCTATGTGTGTAATTCAACCTGTTCCACAGGTTAAATTAAAATCAAGGGCTAATTCCTTCTGAGTTTGGGCCCTGACCAAGGGAAGGAGAGGCTGGACCCAGAGGGCAAGGCAGAGAGTGGGCGATGACTTCCACATGCAACGGATGCTTCTTTCCCTGGATAGTGAAGACTAACTAAAGCTTGGTCTAAGAGGAAGCCTGGCTTCCTGGGCACAAAGTAATAGTGTCTCTTAGTGGTGAGAGGTAAGAATGGCCACACTTTACCTAATCTAAGTGGGGGAGGGGCAAAGAGCAGTGGTTGAGAAATCCACTCTGAAGAGACAACTAGCTCCTAATATTTATATTTTAGAAGAGTAAATGTCTAGGTAAGACTTATGCTCTTTTATTTAGGGCACAAAGGGCTACTGGATCATGGGTATAACAGGCATAATATTTTTATATCTCTTCTTTACTGATAGGTTTTATTTCTCCTGATTGCTATCTGCCATTGTGGCTCAAGGAAATGCCCAGGTAATGCTATCTAAGGAAAGAGGAGGATTTTACATAGAGGTTGCCTCAGTTTGGGATCCTCAGAAACAGATCCTGAGACAAGGATTTAAGTAGTTTATTTGGGAGCCCAATAAAGGATGCATTATTGAGCCAGCTGCTATAACAGGTGACTGGAGCTTAATCTGTAAGGAAAACTAGAGAGCAGTGTAAAAGAACATGCCTCAGTCCCTAGCTGGTTGGCTCAGTGACCGAGCATCCACCCGATGTGTGGGTGTCCCAGGCTCGATTCCCGGTCAGGGCACACAGGAGAAATGACCACCTGCTTTTCTATCCTCCCCCTCCCCTTCTGTCTCTCTCTTACTCTCTTTGTTCCCCTATCCACAGCCATGGCTCGATTAATTCAAACGTGTTGGCCCCAGGCACTGAGGATGGCTCCATGGATCCTCCACCTCAGGTGTTAAAAATAGCCCGGTTGTGAGCTTGGCCCCAATTGGGCAAAGCATCAGCCCTAGTTGGGGGTTGCTGGTTGGATCTTGGTCAGGAGAGGTAGGAGTCTATCTCTCTATCTCCTCTCCTCTCACTTGAAAAAAGAAAAAGTAGAAAAAGAAGAACATGTCTCAGAATTATCTCACACACACACACACACACACACACACACACACACACACACATACACACACACAGAGACACACATTGTAGGAGGGAGGTTTCTCTAAGGGAAAAAACTAGAACTGATAGGTTATTGTTTTTAAGCATTTTAAAAATTATTTTTAGGCATAAAATTATGGTTACCAAATGAGATCAAGCCATAACATTATTGTGCAGCTTTAGTGTTCATATAAAGTTTTATAGGAGCACTTTAAGCAAACTGTCTAGGCTTAGAGGTGTGTCCTGAGCACATTCTGGAAAACTTGCTCCTAAGGTCATGAAGGGACTGAGGACTGGGTCAAGTCTGAATTTGGGCTAGTCCTTGACTTCTGGGTGCTCAGAAGGGAGGTTGGTGGGTTTTTGAAATGATGGAAGAGGGACAAACTTTTCAATCACTCAAAGTACTGCAGAAGGTGGGTGTTTTCTTATCAACAATAAACAGATAGTGCCAAGGCCTACTCTTTCTTATATGGCCATTGAAGCAGGCCTCCACTAGAAAGGCACCATTTTGCCAACCTGGCTACGTCGGCCAGCCATTCTTACTGTTGAGTTAAGGTGATCCTTTGAAAACGTGAATCACTTCACAACACTCCCCCTCTCAAAAGAATAGTGGCTTACACTATAAGTAAGATAAGATACCCAGTCCTCCCTCATGGCTTCCAAGGCCCAGATAGACTTTCCCTGACATAGTCTCCTGACAGAGATCATTCCTTGCCTCCAGTCCCCTTGGCTTCATTGCTGCCCCATGAACACACTGGGACTGTTTGTACCTCAGAGACACAGCCTGACTGTTCTCGCTGACTAAAATGGTATACTTTCCCACTCTCAGTGTAACTTTCCCAATTCATTAGCTTTCTAATAACCCACCCTACCTACAAAACGGACAGCAAATCCTCCCATACTACTGTTTATAACACTCATTACCTGTCATTGACATATTTTTATTCATTATTCATCTCACTTACTTAAGTATAAGGCCCAAATATATCCTTGTTTCTTGATATATCCCTACACATAGAACAGTACCTGGTACCTACTAAGTGTTCAATAAATATTTGTTGAATGAATGAATGAATCAAGCCAATGAAAAATATAAATAAAATCAGTAAATATACAGTTCGAACATATTCTAGAATGCAAACTTTAAACGAATTCAAATTGGATTCCTATCAAATTGGGAAAAATTGTCAGAGTAGAGAGAGAGAAAAGAAAATGAAGTGGCTGAGATGAATTATATAATCTGATTGATAATTACAGGTGAGTATTAGACTGAGAACTTTTACTACTTTATCTTTGACCCAATGTCTGTGTTAAATATTTAAGCAAAGGTTAGTGCAAAAGGCTACAGTCTCATTTAAAAGTAGTAAAAAGAAAAGAGTTTCCCCTAGTCATTTTAATAATTCAGAATGGTGTTCTGTAGCTTCTGTTGGCATTTGAAGGTCCAAGATGGTAACTGCTTACCTGAAAATAGAGGCCTTGATTAAATATTTATGATCTCACTCATTTTCATTTTCTGCATATTTTTTATTCCTGCTTCCTGCATTTTTAAATCTATTCTTCAGCTGCACAATTCACACACTAAAGTTAATAGAAATGTTTCATGGATTATTAAATGCAGCTAAGCAATGAGCTTTTGCTAGAACATAAGGCCAAACTGGGGCCACTTTGCTGTTCTAACGAAGTAATTTTCCTTAAAGTTACAGACTACGAATTTACAGAGGCCTCTGCTCTGTATTCTGAAGTTTTGTTAGGCAGGTGCATGTCTACTGCAAAAAGAGAGGCTTTAAAGTGGGAAACAAAGACTCCCAACAAACAGGCTTTCCTCTGGTTCAGTTAAGCAGTCTTGTAATCAAGAACTGTTGAAATCATAGAGTTGAGAAGTGGGCTTTTGAAATTATGGCAAGGACACTATATGGTGCCTCCTTGCTAATAAAAACATTGCACTCTGGTGCCAGTAGCAGTAGAGTGGGTTTTACTTAGTGTCTACCTAGGCTTAATTGTCTAAGGAATGTTCCAGTGGCAGCACTCCAATGCTGTAAATTATCTTTCTTAATGGAGCTTTTATATCCTGCCCCTGTTGCTAAAATCGTAATCCCGGCTTTGATGTCCATCTGAGCCCACTTGGTACAAAGAAGGCCTTCTAAGGAGGTCAGAGTCATAATGCATGTTACAATGGAGAGCACTTTAAGAACAGCCCATCAGTTTTTGATAAGGAGAGAGTACCCAAAGCGGTTAGGTGATTTTCTCAAGATCACACACAGCTGGTCAGAGATGAGGTTGGAGTATCAGTCAGGATCTTTTTTGTTGTTGTTACAAACAACAGAGCGGAAGTGAATTTAGTGGTAGGATTGGGTCATCGGAACTTACAGTAGGACTGGTGGAGATCCACACTTAGGAAGGGGCCAGAAGAAAGCAGTTCTGAAAAGCTAGATGAGCAGAAATGCCACTGCCAGGATAGATAATTACATTCTAGCCACTTCTTCTGTATTATTTCACTCATTCATAAGTCAAAGTCCTGAGAGAGACTCTGATTGGCCAAGATTAGGATGGGCTCCCCTGGCTGTCCTGGGAAAGGTGTTGACAAACCTTTTGACTTTAGATGTTGAAGGGAAGGTTCCTGAATTTACTCTCCCACTCAGACTCTCATACCAAATCCCCCAAAAAACTCCCCAAATTATGCCATTCAGAGAAAGAAAGGCAGGGAAGCGAGGAAGCCAAGGTACAATGAAGCCCAAATTCAGTTTAGAGTGGTAGACTCCTCTGCAGCTAGAACTGGCCATGAGAAGCAAAGAGGAATTTATTGGAGTTACTAAGAAGGTTTTACTTTTCAAACACAGGAGCTCCCCGTCCTTCTCCTTCCTTCGTCTGTCCTGAAATGTGGATATGATCTTGGAGGCCAAGCAGCCATCTTGGTCTGTGAGGTGACAAACATGAACTACAAAGTTACTTGCTACAAATGGTTAAGTGGATAATTAGGAGTCTGATATGCAAATATGCCACAGAGTGGCTGTGCTACCTCTGAACTTCCTGCCTGCAGACTTCTTATTTTGTAAGAAAATGAACAAGTTATTTGGCCAGGTCACTATAGTTGGGTATGAATAGCATGCAGCCTATCCTAATATGATAACACAAATTGGTCCTAGAATTTTGGTCTCTTGATTCCTAATGGAGCACCATTTCTGTTCCACATACAAAAGCATGATTTCCTCCCTTCAAGGAGCTTATGGTCAAATTGAGGTTAAGATCTCTTAAGCAAGTAGAAACAAGAACCTGTGATGTATAATGCAATCTCAACAGTTCAAAACAGACTACGAGGGCAAAGTCAGAGTTCAAATGCCAGTCCTTCTGCGCAGGTCCTTGCCCCATCCTCCTGCCTCTGAGCCCTGACCGTCACCACCATTCTTTTCTGCAACTTCACCTTTTTCTTGCTCCTTCCTCCTTGCTTATAAAGAGTCAAGTCTGTCCTCTCCTAAACCCTCCCCCCCTTTACCCCTTGAGCTCTCTAACAACAAATCTCTTGCCTCTTCTTATCCAAACTTCTCAAAGTGGTGGTGTGGTCACACCTCTTCTGCCATTTAATCCTCGACGCAGAGCATCTAGCTATGTCCCTACTGCCACACTGCCACTGCTCGGCTGATTGCTCGTTCCGAGGGGGAAGTCTCTGTCCACCCTGACTGGCCCTGTGTGCCACCTTTGATAGTGCTGGCCGCTGCCTTTGTAAACACGTCTCCCTCCTTGGCTCTGTGACTTCACGTTTTCATTCTCCTCTTACCTCTTGGAGTGTGCTTGCTGGACCTTTTAATCAAGGCATCAGACCACACCCTAGGGCCTAGGCAATTAAAGGACACTGTACCTCACCGTAGAACATGAATTGTGGCAGAGAAACCCAGATTCTAAAAATGGTGGTGCCCTGGCAGGATAGTTTAAGAGCCCTTGGCACACAGGACCCCAGAACTTCCAGGCTCTGTCAGCCCTCTGTCTGCTTCTTTAGCTCCCTAGAGGCCTACCTGCAAATATTTTCTTTTATATTAACCAGAGTCAGTTTCTGCGGCTGGTGCCCAAAAAGGCCTGAGAGATACTTTGGGTTATGCTCAGTTCTCTAAGCACGTGTGCAGAGTAGGCCATAGGCCCTGGTTTTTCCTGCATACTCAAGGAGTTCATTATTCAAAGCTCAGGTAAAATATCACCTCCTCTATAAAGCCCTCCCTGATGCATTTCCTTGCAGTCAAACATGTTGGTATTTCCACTTGATTGCCTCAGCAAGACCCTGACTTTCAATGGTTCCTTAGGGTCTGTAGCACTGAGTAGCCCCTTCAGAGTCACCTCTAATGCTCACAGAGAAGTCTATACAGGTTCAATTTACCCAGCTGGTCTGTTGGAACATAGGGCTATGTCCTGGTCTTCTTCACTAACCTAGTGTCTCCTAAATGATGCTGTCCTGACTCAGGTGAGAACTTAAAAAAAATATGACAGGATTCCTTATAGAAAAGTCAGCCCTGGACTTTGTGCTGTCCTCTTAGAAGAGCTGGCAAGAAACCATTCCACCATTTCATCTCAGTGCGAGAAGAGCCCATTCATTCTCTCTACACTCTCATGTTTTCTCCTGCCCTTCGTACCTGTGTAGTTCTCCACGAAGCAGACTTTGAGAGGGAAGTAAAGGTGCAAAACATTTACGGGGCACAGAAGCAGGGTTGGTCGGGGACAGATTGTAATGTAGACTGACAGTCTTTGTCATTCGTGGGACTCCGAAGCTTAGGTTATCCACTAGGGGAGCCCTGTGTTGGATAGAAATGGCCAGATCTGTACTCAACTTTGCTTAGTCATTGACTGGGGTCTGCCTTGAGAATAGTTTGACCTTGGTTTAAAAACTGGGGCAGGCCCTGCAGAAGTTAGCAGTTGAGGCTGTCAGGAAGCCATGCCCCTTCCACTTGGAAAGCAAGCTTTTCTGGATGTGGATCTGAGCAGTAGATCTCCGTGTCTTCCACAACTCCTACCAGCCAGTATTTGTACAGGAACTCATGGAGTGGCCCAGGTCCCCACACGGCTCCTGACTCTGTGCCATCGTTTCTGCCAGTGACACAGAGGCTATCTGTAGCAAGGGAGAGGTTTGGGAGAGGTTTTGTTTGTATCCCAGATCCTAAAATAATAACCAGAACTGGAAACTTCACCATTGAGATTTTTGTACTCTAGTAGTGAAAGCCCAGCTGTAAATCCTGGCTCTGTGTTCTTCCCTCTCCTGCTGGCCCTGCCCTGCCCCCTTGCCCACACCTCCTCTGTATGCAGCTCAGGCTGCTCGTGTCTGGAACAGGGGGCTGTGCTCAGAGGTCTCACTGGCTGAATGAGCTAAGGAATGAATGAATGAACGGTGAAATGAGTGAAGGAAAGAACGATGGCCCAGATGAAAGAATACGAGAATGGTGAAATGGCCTGAGAAGAGAACAAATTGAATAAAGATACTTCAGCAACAGAACCACCAGCCAAGTCACTTAAGGGAGAGATGACCATGTCCACCCTCCAGGGATTCTTTGAAAAATCGCTTGACTACTTCATCCAGCAGCAGAAGCAGTGTCTGGTTTCCTTCCTGCCTATTTCCCAGTGATGACAACTATTCTTTTTACTTTGAGCCTTCAGCTGTATGGTGCATTTGCCACTTTTTCCTTCAAGGCAGCTTTGCCAAAGGCATGCCGAGCACAGATTGTCTGTGAAGGCGGGATGACTCTGTGGATCTCAGACCAAAGGAGGTAATTGCACCACCCCAGCCTTGCTACCATTGATCTTTATTGCTTCATGCTTTACTCAAATAGCACCTGAGCCTCGAGCCTCCCGTTGTGGCCACAGTTGGTTAGAGCTCAGGGTCCCTAGAGGGAGGAGAGAAGGTTGAATGCTCCCTTCCATGTGGCCCTCCGATGACTGACAGCCATGCACTAATTGGCCTACCTCTCCTTGGGCAGTTCCAGAGCCTGTAATTGAACCTGATTCTGGCAGCTTGCCCTATCTGAAGAGTGTGCTGTAGAAACACACCCTAGAGGAAGATACAGTTTTCCCAAGATCATTTTCAGAAGGGACAAGTGGAACTTCACACTAATGCTTTAGTCAATACCCCATAGTTTTCCTTCCAAGAAAAGGAAGTATGAAACAAATTAGCAACTGCTTATGCATTTGCAATCTTGCATATATTGTGTCAGTCAGCTGAAGCTAAGTTATATTGTGGTAACAAACAACCCCCACATATCTGTAGCTTACAAAAACAAAGACCTCTTTTTCTTTGCTCAGGCCACATATCCATTATGGTCAACTATAGTTCTGCTCCACTCCATGTTTACATAGCGACCATTTTGAGGACATGGAAAACCATAAGCCGGCTCTTACCACTTATATGCGGAGGTGACACGTCCTTTCATCCATAGTTTATTAACCTAAGCAAATCATAGGCCAATTCGAAGTTCAAAAAGCTCAAGACATATAGTCCTCCCACAGGTTATAGGTCTGATGTCAGTGGGATAGGAAAAGTAGAATTCCCCCCAGGGAATGCTAATATTGTAAATCATATTGTACAGAACCCCTTGCATTTACAGTGAGGAGTCCATCAAAGCAGTTTGGATAATCTAGTAAGCTCTCAGGCGTGTGAAAAGCTCTATATCTGCAGGTGAGGTGGAGGCTGGACCTCTACAAGCAGCATGATTTAGTAGCTGAGGTCTCGTTTGATTTCCCTATCTGCTTGTGTGACCTTGAGCAAATTGCCTAACCTTTGCAAACCTTTAAATGGGCCTATTAATATCTACGTATTAAGGCTATTGTGAAGATTAAATCAGAGATCGGGCAGGTGCTTAATGCTTTGGAGATTTTACTATGATAAAGTAGTTCATGCTTGCATTGGACAATGGAAAATTCAGAAAAATGGAGAAAAAAAACCCAAATAACACTAAGGCATTTCTTGCTACTCAAAGACAGCCAGTGTTAAAATTTTGGCATATTTCCGTCAAAGGATGAAAGCATGCTATTTTTAAAGCTGCAGCTGTGTCTGCATTTGGGTCAAAGGACAAGGAAGACATTTGCTGGGGGAGACACCTTACTGGGCTGGTTAGCTCACCTCCCTCGTTCTCTTTGGCGAGTCTGGATAGAAAACATTGAGAGACAGTTTTCTGAATTATCTGCATACTAATCAAACAGAAGATTTTTAGTTCTCTGCTGAAAGCAGAGAGAAAGGGAAGTTCCATGGCTGGAGCTCTAGAAATCAGAAAAGGAAGGATATAATCACAGTGAGAAGTTTAAGAGGCTATCGAGACAAAGATAACAGGTAGGGAGAAAAGTGAGGGGTGCCCAGGGAGAGATAAAGGCAAGGAGGGATGGAACGGTGAGCAGGCACAGAAAGACACAGAGAGGGACACACAAAGGGGAGCCAGAGAGGAACAGGGACACAGACAACGTGAAGTTCAGTGACACCAGCATCAGCTTCAGTGACCAGAAGCCAGGCCGATTTTGCTTGGGGCACAGGTGGTCAATGACCCCCAGGTGGTCAATGACCCCCAGAGACTGAAGCCTGATTTCTAGCTCTCAACCCTTTTCTGCTCTCTGCTGCTACCCCCCCCCCCCCCCCCACACACACACACACATAACCATCCTCAAACCTTTAGGTTAAAAATCCATTTCACAAAACAGACTGATTTGCTGGTGCCTTGGGGAATGCAGGAGGGTCCTTGTCTTGAGAGGCATTAAGTGACTTAGGGAGAGGAGCAGGGTACAATGGAACTGTGCTGAGATTTCTTGAGGGGATTGATAACTGGGCCAAAAAAGAGAGTTTGGAATAAGAGGTGAGAGGCCACCCCCAGAAAAATGAAATCCCCTTTTCTTGGGGAATCCTTGATATCGCAAGGAAAAGGTTTCAGGTTCCTGGATTTCTGTGAGACTGAAGCTTGAGTTATATTTGGGTATTAGAAAATCTGATAATAGATATGTATTAAATATCAAATATAGCCAAATATCATAATGAGAACTATATAACGAGATATAAATATTTAGCATAGTTGAGCTCATACTGTCCGCGTTATCTACCCTGTGTTTTCTCCCAAGCATTGTATTTGAAACATTCTCCCACATCATTAAAAGATCTCCAGAAACATCATTTTAGGGCATTTACTTTCTAACCGCCTTTGTGTTGCCCCCCCCCCCCCCGTGCTCCCCCTCCCTGGGCTTCCTCCCTGCTCCCACTGCCCACCGGCTTTGTTTCATGAATTCTACTCCACCGAGCCAGAGGAGGGGCCTCTGACAAGGTCCTTGGTGGGCCCAGTTATGGAAAACATGGCCTGAGTCACAGATGAGTGATTGCTGTGTCTTTCCTGCCCGTTACAGGAGCCGTCACGAAGACACTTTCAGAGTACTTTTGTTATTTGCCATTGTGGTTAATGAAAAGATGAAATTGGAGCCTATGAGCACAACATGTAGGCAGTGCCATAATTAGCCCTTTGGAAGGTGAAGGGTCCACTTTAAAATAAAAGAAAATAGTTTTACTCTCACAATGAAATGGCTGCAATTTTCCAGCTAAAGCCGAACCTGCAGTATTTCTGTAATTACGTCCCCTAGGTCTTCTAGTCGCTGTAATTTCTTCATTTCTTCTTCTCTCTTTTGCCTCTTTTGTTCTTTTTTTACTCTTAAGTAAAGTCCCTTTGGTACAAAGAAGGCTAAATAATATTATTTGCAAACAGGAGAAAAAGCTTAGTCACATGATATATGCATTTTATTTTGAAAAGTAGAAAATAAAAGGCCAAATAATTAAGTTCTTATTGTAGTAGAGCTGTGCTGTCTAAAAGTCAGCCAAACCTATGCAGGCAAGACTTGGCCTTCTTTCTACATTAAGGGCAGGAGCCTGAACAGGGAAAGATGGCTTCCTAGAGGTGACTGATCATTGTGGGAAATCACAGGCGGGGTGAGGCAGCAAGGGTGGTGGGTCAGACATCCTGGCCTCTGCCCCAGACCAGACCTTGAAATGATCATTTCACCTTTCTGGGCCTCAGTTTCCTCATCTCTAAAATGCATAAACATCTCTGCTTTCTAGGCTTGATGTGAGCATGTGAAAGTGCCTATCACAGTGCCTAAATTGTGGTCAGGGTTCAACAATACTAATTATTCTTTTGACCCATGGCCATTGAATGAATAAACATTTAACACAGACAGGGAGAGTCCAAGCTAACAATGACTTGTTGGCTTCCGGAGACTTATAGCTCCAGGTGTCTAGAATATGGCCAAGTGAGACTCTGAATTTTCTCAAAGCAGCACTTTGAGGACTTTTCAGCGAAGAATCTTGCAAGACACTGCTGTTTTCCTGTTTTACTCTCAAGGAGACGAGACTCAGCAACTTGCCCAGGGCCACACATCTTTAAGTGACAGAGCCCATCCTGACTCCAGAGCCTATGCTCATTTCTCTGCATCTTTGCTCAGATCCTGTCCTGGTTCTGTTGTGCATTGCTTTTTAATCTGTCAGTTGGGAACATTGCTTGTCAAAGTGGTCAAGGGCTGGCCTTTGTTATTACACAGACCTGAATTCAAACTCGAGACATCCCATCTCCTAGCTGTGTGACTTTAGGCAAGGAACTTAACATCCCTGAGTTCCATCTGTAAGATAGAAAGAACCCTGACAGAAGCTGTCTCATAGATGCTGTGGACATAAACCAGAGTGTTTGAAAAGCAACTGTATGAAGTGCCTGGCATCTTATGAGCCCCCAGTAAAATCATAGCTTTAAGAATCTCTCCTCCGCCTGATCAGGCGGTGGCTCAGTGGATAGAGTGTTGGACTGGGGTGCGGAGGATCCAGGTTTGAAACCCCAAGGTTGCCAGCTTGAGTGAGGGCTCATCTGGTTTGAGCAAGGCTTACCAGCTTGAGCCCAAGGTCGCTGACTTGAGCAAGGAGTCACTCGCTCTGCTGTAGCCCACCCCCCCACCCCCCGTCAAAGCACATACAAGAAAGCAATCGATGAACAACTAAGGTGCTGCAATGAAAATTGATGCTTCTCAGCTCCCTCCCTTCCTGTCTGTCTGTCCCTATCTGTCCCTCTCTCTGTCTCTCTCTTTGTCCTGGTCTCACACACACACACACACACACACACACACACACACACACACACACAAAGAATCTCTTCTCCTATGTTGTTGTTGTGAAGATTTTTTTAAAGCTATGCATATATCTTTTTAAAAAAATATTTTTAAAATATTTTATATCTTGATTATTTAGAGAGGACAGAAAGAGAGAAAAGCAGTGGAGGTGGGCAGCGGAGGGAGGAGCAGGAAGTGTCAGCTCGTAGTTCCTTTTAGTTGCTTCTCATGCCTTGGCCGGGCAAGCCCAGCAATCTAACCGGCCACCTCAGCGTTCCAGCTCAACACTTTATTGGTCAGGCTTCTTGTGAAGATTCATTGAGGCCACAGATATGAAAGTCTTTAGAACCTGAGAAGTCTAGATCCACATTGGCCCTTACTACAAATTTTCTTGCACTAATTTTTATACCCCTCCTGGTAATAATAGCCACAAGGTCCTTGTCACCAAAAACCCCATCCTTATACCTCTTAATACTCTCAGCTCTGAATTGTCCCCTGAACTGAGGGGACAGTTACCGTATGAAAATGTGTGCAGGAGGTTCAGCGGTCGGTGCAAAGGCTTCAGCATCAATCCCCCTTCCTGCTTAGTTCCACTGTAGCTCTGTGTCAAACAGAGTCCCCAGTCCTCTAGCACAGGCAGCGCTGAGACAAGACAGGGGCAGGGCAGGGGGAGCCGCTGCTCTGTGGTTAAAAATTCACAGCGACCACCAGCCAAAAAATAGTGCCTTTTGGGAACACTCAAAATTGACTGCAGTGTTAGTTTACTGTTCCTGCCTGGGACTCTGGGCCCTAATCTGGGGACAGGGAAATCAGTGTCCTCGTCAGATCCTAGAGTCAGGTGGTGGTGGAAGGCCAGACCGGGTAAGGCTGCAAGGGAGGTTTGTAACAGACCCGTGAGGGCCAGAACTCCCACCCCTCCCTCCCCCCACCTTGCTCCCTCCCTTCCTTCCTACAAATAATTCTTGAATTCCAATTGACCCAGGCCTTTGAGCAAAAGAATGAATCTGACCCAGCTTAGGCCTCAAGGGGAACAGAGAAGTAAAGGACAATGACATTCATTGATCAGCCAGGATAGAGGTACCCCAGGTGCCATGGAGGCTCAGAGGGGAGCTCAATCTTAGTGGTAGTGTGGGGGGAGGGGATGTCTAGGGAAGCCTTCTAGGAGAAGTGGTATCTATGCTGCAATTTGAGGAGTGTTGCAGAAGGGTGGGACTTAGAAGAGCCTAGGCCATGGTCCAGTGACACTGGGGGGTACAAATAATTTGGCATGGATGGAAAGTGAAGCGGCAGAATAGGGAGAGCCAGAATGGAAGAGGGAGGCAGGCTGGGACTGGGCTTGGGGCTGGGGCTGGGCTGGGCAGGAAGCATCCTGTAAGCCAGGCTGTAGTGAGAAGAATGAGTCACATGGGCCCAGAGCATGTTTGATGGCCTTGCATTCCAATTCTGCCGTTTAGCAGCTGTGGGCCAGTTGCTCATCTATGAAATAGGAGTTCTCACACTTACCTCACAGGAGTGCACCTCCAAGCCAGTGTCTGGCCCAGTGGAGCACTCAGCTAATAATACTTCCTTCTTTCCCCCGAGTGTGGGGATTGGAGAGAATGTGGGATGGGAAACCAGGCAGGCCAGTGTCTGGCCAGTAGACCTTTCCTCCCTGGTAGAATCATCTACTACTAAGCCCTTTGAAAGTCATACTATAGCTGGAACCATAGAATCTGTAGCCCTCACTGGTCTCCAGGTAGGTGATGCGGCTTTTTGCTGAAAGGTCTCGTAGGGAGAGGGAGGCGGAAGTTACATCACACATCTTATAAAACTTTTCTGCCTGACATGTGGTGGCGCAGTGGATAAAGCATTGACCTGGAAATGCTGAGGTCGCTGGTTCAAAACCCTGGGCTTGCCTGGTCAAGGTACATATGGGAGTTGATGCTTCCAGCTCCTCCCCCCTTCTCTCTCTCTGTCTCTTCTCTCTCTCTCTCTCTCTTTCTCTGTCTCTCCCTCTCCTCTCTAAAAATAAATAAATAAATAAATAAAAATTAAAAAAAAATTTGCCTGACCTGTGGTGGTGCAGTGGATAAAGCATCAACCTGGAAATGCTGAGGTTGCCGGTTCGAAACCCTGGGCTTGCCTGTTCAAGGCACATATGGGAGTTGATGCTTCCAGCTCCTCCCCACCTTCTCTCTCTGTCTCTCTCTTCTCTCTCTCTCCCTCTCTGTCTCTCTCTCCCTTTCTCTCTCCTCTCTAAAATGAATAAATAAAATTAAAAAATTAAAAAAAAAACAAAAACAAACAAAAAAAAACTTTTCTAAATGTTCTCTTTAAAAAATGTCTTTCCCAGCTGTCCACAGCCCCCCCCCCCCCACACCCTTTCTCTCAATATCCACTCTAAAGCCTCTTTTTTCCTCCTTATCTCAGGGATACCATGTGGCACAATTCCGCAGGAAACCCTTCACATGTGTCTGGTATCCCCTGTACCCCATGAGACTACAGTTGGTGGTCCAGCTACACCCTCTTCAAAAACCCAACACAGCACACTGTCCCCAGCAGACCAAAGCTATGTCAGAACACATTTCTTGCCCCAAACGGTGGCTCTCCATTATCCCACCATAACCACTTCTTGAAAGTGACCATTCACTACAGTGACTGTTCACTCATGTGAAGGAGGCTTACTTATCTCCATTTTCCATGTGGCAAACTAAGGCTCGGTCATGTTCACACAGCTACCAAGAGGCACAGCTGTCTGTGCCTCTCCTGCACCTGTTCTCTCCACCCCTGCATAATACGGACCTTTCTATTCTATCAGGATTATGGGAAGGAAAGAGTATGTGCTCTACTTAGATTCCTTTAAGATTTATCACAGTAAGTACTGTGCACATACTAGAGACTGAATGAAGGAATTCATGGCAAAAAAAAAAAAAAATCAAAAACCTTAAGATCATTAATGACACAGTACCACGTTGCATTCCTGTTCCGTGCCAGGCAGTTGCCATGGTGATTTGAGTTCACGGACGATGGTACCAGATGCCTGGGCTCCATGTTCAGTTCCATCGCTGGCGGCGAGAACTTGAACAAGTTGTCAACGTGCCTGTGCCTCAGTTTCCATATCTTTAATTTTGAGATAATTAGTTTATACGATTGTTGTGATTAAGTAATTTCAGAGGTTTGAACATTTAGAACAGAGCCTGCATTTTAGTAAGCGCCACATATGTTAGGTTGTTTTTATGGCTACAATAGTGGGTGCTCACTCTGCAGCCAGACTCTTCTGGGGAAGTGTAACAAAGGGAACAGGAGCGAGAGTCTGTTCATTCGAGAGACTCTGAAGCCTGGGCAAAGGTTTTGAGGGTATTTTAACAACTTTGCTGATTAGTGGGAAAAAAAAAAGATTGATCAGCAGACCAAACTTTTCCAGTCTTGGCTCAGGTACAATTTCGATTACATCTATGGTTTAAATCATATGTTCTGGCTGCCCCCGGAAGCCAGGTGCCCTCAGTGCCTGGCCCCTGAGCCCATGCTAATTTGCAAGCCTGCATTAAAATCAACAAAATAGAACACGTGAAAGCAATGAGCATGGTGGAGAAAGTCAGGACATTTTTTTCTTCCTCTGTGTCTAACAGAAGAATAGAGTCCCTCCAAGGAATAAATGAATTTAGTCATCACTGCTTTAGGAGAACCACTAACGTTAAAAAATAGATTTCACAACCCGGAGTTATGGAAATGCCATTGATGAACTCAAGTAATGTCAGGAAGGAAATCTGGACATCTAAAGCAGTGGCTGGAATTTTTAAATAAATAGATACTTATATGAAATATTATACTATACATATAATATACTTATATGTATATTAACTACCAAATCATATGCTCAGCTTCTACAAAAGACCAAAAGAGTGCAACCCCTGTATTCCCATTTCCCTTATTCTAGAATACTATTTCATGGCTGGGTAGAGGCAACTGAACCCCTTCTTTTGCTAGAAGGCACTTCGACTCCACTCAGTCCCCTGCCTCTGGTATGCAAATAGCCAACATAATTGCGAAGGGTAAGAACAATTTTCCCCTCCCCCCTTAAACCTGTGGCATTCATGCTGTGCCCACCCTGCTCAGTGTCTGAGCCTAGGCACCGAGTTTCTTCTTCCCAGGAGAGCACCCTGCAGGATGGTATGTCTAGTTCATCACAAAATTATACAGGATTTCTGCTATTTGTGGTGCTGCTCAATTCATGAACCCAAAGCAATAATGGCAAGGTAGAAATTCTCTAAGAGGGAGCAGGGATTTTTCTTCCATAAACAGAGAAGTCAAGACATATGCATTGGCTAATGCCTGCTTCCCCAGCCAGGACACCTCAGCCCGATTTCCAACTGGTTAGCTCCATGGCCTTAATGGGCTGTAAGGCGTTCATTTTTGTTAATTTTGCAGCTGACAATTTCTTCTCTGGTTTAAGCGGCCTCAGACATTTGATTTGTTAGTTCTCATTGGAAGGGAGAAGGTGTAGTCCTGCACTCCACGGCTTCCATAAATCACACTTTCAGATGGCTTTAGCATGCCGGAACATCTCCGAGCACGGGGCCTGACATGAATAATCCCAAGGATGTGGCATTGTGTCAGCAGCGGCACTCGGAGCACTCCACGATCCCATCTGTGATTCACCGAACATCCGTGCCGAGGCTCAGACAAAGGTGAATTAGTTCCAGACAAAAATGCATCACTGCTCTATTGAACAGTCAATTATTAAACACATAATGGAATCTATGGTTAGCAAGGCATGCTGAAGATGTACCATGTTTGCACAATTTCTAAAGGAAAAGAAGACTGAATTGTAGTTTTGAAAAATGAAGAGATTCAGTGATATTTCAGGTAAAGATGGAAACACCCATCTTTCCTTGGAGGTATGCATGGGATTTCTGTTCATCATTCACATTTTCTTCAATTTCCCCCCTTTGTTAGGCCATGTGGCAGTCCGCTCTTGAAACTTGACAGTCAGCAGATCTGGAGGGGACAAATAAGGGTAGATTGTCCAAAGTGGTATACCATCGGACAGTCTTTATATTTTGGAGTTTTTTTGGTTTTTATCCAACTGATGTGTGTGTGTGTGTTTTGGAATTCATAGGGCTTCAAGCAAAAGAGTATATCATATAGTTTACCTTCCTACCCTGTATCCTGGTCTGAAATTATCGGTGGGTGCCAAGCACTATCTAAGAGGTCTTCCTCTCTTCAACTGGGCTGGCTTCCACACTGCCTCAGGTCGTCCTGAGATGCAAGAGGCTGGTCAGTGGTTTTGATTCAGAACACTGTCTGTGTAGCCCAAGTGGGATGGTTAAGGACAAGGCCAGGCTCAGGTAGTCCCTTTAACGCTATCAAAAGCCAGTTGGGGGCTGACCTGTGATGGCACAGTGGGATAAAGCATCTACCTGGAACACTGAGGTTGCCAGTTCGAAGCCTTGGGCTTGCCTGGTCAAGGCACATATGGGAGTTGATGCTCCCTGCTCCTCCCCCTTCTCTCTCTCTCTCTCTCTCTCTCTCTCTCTCTCTCCCTCTTTCCCTCTCTCTCCTCTTTGAAAATTGAATCAAGTCTTAAAAAAAAAAAAAAGTCAGTGGGTTCCGGTTGCTCTAGGTTCTAAGTTAAGCTACATGTCTTTGAGCAAACCACCTCCTCTTCCTGACTTTTCTCATCTATAAAATGGGTGGGATGATTTTTTTTTAAAGATGATGATAAAACTTTTTGTTCATTTACACAGTGAAATCAGATGCCAGCTTTTGGGTGCATGTATGGTTTATTGCAGGGGTCCCCAAACTACGGCCCGCGGGCCACATGCGGCCCCCTGAGGCCATTTATCCGGCCCTTGCAGCACTTCCGGAAGGGGCATCTCTTTCATTGGTGGTCAGTGAGAGGAGCATAGTTCCCATTGAAATACTGGTCAATTTGTTGATTTAAATTTACTTGTTTTTTATTTTAAATATTGTATTTGTTCCCGTTTTGTTTTTTACTTTAAAATAAGATATGGGCAGTGTGCATAGGGATTTGTTCATAGATTTTTTTTATAGTCGGGCCCTCCAACGGTCTGAGGGACAGTGAACTGGCCCCCTGTGTAAAAAGTTTGGGGACCCCTGGTTTATTGAATAGTCTTAACTTACTTGGGCCATAGCATGAGATAATTTCATCTTTCTCTAGTCATTGCCATCAGCTGGGTATGTTTCTATCCTTAGCAGCATCTTGGGCAGATTCCACCACTTTTCCATCACTTTGGGTCATTACAACTTGAGTTCAGCTAACAGTTTCAATCTGAAACTCCATTTAGATCTCTTTTTCTCTCCTCCCCCAATAAAGACTTTACCCATGTGCTAAAGTCCTGGATATCTGTGTTTGGCCAAAGGTCAGATGTTGAAATCTTAAACCTCAAAGGTGATGGTATTAGTGTGAGGGAGGGGCTTCAGGAGGTGCTAATGTCCTGAGGGTGGAGCCCTCCTGAACAGAATCAGTGCCTTGTGATGGACACCCACAGAGCTCCCTCTCCTCTCCCACCACGTGTAAAGTGCAGTGGGAACTCAGCAACCCAGTGGAGGCCGCCGCCGCCATGCTGCACCTTGATCTTAAACTTTCAGCCCCCAGATCTGGGAGAAATAAATTGTATTGTGTGTAAGTCACCCAGTCTGTGGTATTTTGTTGTAGCAGCCTGCACGGACTAAGACACTGTGGCTCTGGGGACCTGTAGGAGGGAGGGTGGTGTGGCTTGCTCTCCTGTCTGGCACCTTAGAGTTGGCGGTGCGGAGTTTGCTTCTCAGACACCTGCTCCCCTCCATCTCTGGTGAGTGGAGGGAGGCAGGTGCTTCTGGCCTCACTGAGGTTCGGTATACTCCTAAGTCTGTCTGGTGGCTGATATGATGGCCCCTACATCAGTGGTCACCATGGGCTTTGGAGGGAATGTTCAGCTTTCCTCAGCTGAGGACTTGTCCAGAGATAACTAGCATATTCCCTATATCACCCACAGTTCAGGTTTCTAACACTTGTGTTTCTACACAGGTGGGGCATGGGTCATGGTCTCGCGTGAGCCACTGGTCACCCGGCAGCCAATAACCTGTGTTTCCCTCTAACCTCAGTGCTCTTCTCGGGGCCATGAGGAAGGTGGGTCCTCTCTGGCACCAGCTGTGGGTTATACGTATAGCAGTGGGCTCTCTACACAGACTCTTACTTTCTCTGTTGGTCTGGGCTGCTACCACCAGCATCACACCTTCAAAAATGTCTAGCAGAGAAGCAAGCTACAGCCTCTGTTAGGCATACAGCCCAAACTGCAGGGAACATATGTCAATATTTTCCAGAAATTTATCACCAGCCTCTAGTCCATTCAGAACTGGTATTAGAGGGGCTTGTGGGTGCTAAGCTTACCAAGCTGCTTATAGGAATGCAATTCTAGCTCTCCCTCTGCAGGTTACTTAATCTCCACGAATTCACTTCTGAAGCCTCATGTAAGGTGACGTGATTGTCTACTGACTTCCATTCTCCCTAGGACACTCCTCCTTGCCCATATTGGATAGATTGTTAAAGTCAGGGTAACTTGTGGCTGGAGGAGCAGGCATAGTCCTCCGAGTAGGAGAGTACATTTCCCCGCAAAGCCTTGGGGTGGGAAAGGTATCTGGCTCTGATTGCTTTGGGCTTGCTTTAGATTGTAGGATACAGGCTCGAGCCAGGTAGCTCAGCTGGTTAGAGTTGTCATCACAACACACCAAGGTTGTGGGTTAGAACCCCGGTCAAGGCACATACAAGAATCAACCAATGAGCCTGACCAGGCAGTGGCGCAGTGGATAGAGCGTCAGACTGGGATGCAGAGGACCCAGGTTCAAGACCCCGAGGTCGCCAGCTTGAGCACGGGCTCATCTGGTTTGAGCAAAGCTCACCAGCTTGGACCCAAGGTCACTGGCTCAAGCAAGGGGTTACTCGGTCTGCTGTAGGCCCATGGTCAAGGCACATATGAGAAAGCAATCAATGAACAACTAAGATGTCACAATGAAAAACTGATGATTGATGCTTCTCATCTCTCTGTTCCTGTCTATCTGTCCCTATCTCTCTCTCTCTGTCTCTTTATTAAAAACAACAACAACAACAACAAAAAAGAATCAACCAATGAATGCATAAATAAGTGGAAGAACAAATCAAACACTCTCTCTCTCACTTCAGTAAATAAAAATAAATTAAAAAAATGAATGCAGAGTACATGATGACTCTGTTCCCTCAGCACTGGGCTTTGCCGACAATCCTGAAACCACTGGAAAACTCACCCTCACTGTTTTGTTTGTGTATTTGTGTTCTCCTGATTGCATCAGGTCCTCACAGGGTCACATGGCTCACAAATATTCACAGCTATCAGAATAAATGATGTCTCAGGGGTTTCTGGTTCTCAAACTCTTTGATTTTAGTTGGAACTGAGGTAAGCTTGTGTTTTCACATTAATTGGAAAGGTGGGTAAGACAAGGCTGCTCTTCCTGCACTTGTTCCTGTGGCAGAGGCTGAAGGCTGGCTGAGTGTGCATGCTCTGTGAAGGTTCTGAAAGGGGACACCCCTACCTCTTTGTAGGGGCAGGGTCTCTGTGGTCAGGGAGACCATGGCCAATGCCCCTCCCCAACCTCACAGAAACAGGTTAGGTAGGAAGTGCCTCCATGAGGGGGGTTCCATAGTAAGCTTGAGAGAGGACACTGTAGGCCCTGTCACCTAAGGGAGACAAGAAAACGGAAAAAAGCACCCTGTGGCTGACAACACAGGGCCAAGGCCGTCATGTCTTGTGAGGTGAATTGTCCCCAGTCCTGTTACCTCTTGCTTACTTACCCCAGCATGTTCAATGGATCCTAAAGCAGGGGCCCATTTCTCATCTCAACTCTGCCCCCAGGCCCAAGGCAAGGGCCTTTGCATCTTCTCTCCTCACCACACACCTCCCCTTGACGTTGGCATGGGGCAGCGGCCCTATTAGTGCAAACCGCTTACTTAGGATAGGATAGGTTCTGTTGTGGTAACAAGTACTCAGATCTCAAAGGCTTAGCACAAGAGTTTATTTTTCCCTTAAATAAAGCCTGATATGGCCTGCAAAGGCTAGCCTCCACATAGTGACTCAAAGCCCCAGAATCCCTCCATTTTGGGATGCTACCATGTTAACACATGTTTTCCAAGATCTTCATAGCAGAGAGGGAGGGTTGGAGCAGATCCCTTCATGAGTCCACCTTGAGTGCCTGGGGCTTTAATTCTCACAATGAATGCTGCATTTCTTCACAGGTGCTCTAGACATTTGTCAGGTGCAAGGGCTATGTCTATCTCCACAATAGATTATTGTAATGTACTCTCCCAATAACGTTGCAATGAATTAGAACTGGACTTGTCTGAGCCTCTCTAGGTCTGGTAATGACACTGTGCATGTATATACCTCTTTTATTTTCTAAGAGCTTTCAGATTTATCATCTCATTTCAGTCCTTCAGCATCTTTCTGAAGTGTGAAAACCCAAGTTCTCCCTGCGCTGTACAGTTGGAAAAGCCAGAGTTGGCAGGGCTGTATGTTTTACTTGTACCCACAGGTGTGGCCGACCCATCCAGCAGTCCAGTGGCAGTGAAAGCAAGGTGCAAACAGCTGGATGGAGCCTTCAGATCCCTTGTGGATTCTGCCTCTCCTTCCCTTCTCCCAGCTCCTGTTCAGGCTGCCTCAAGGTGTCCCCTTTGCCACCTGTCTAGAACCTGCCCTTCTGCGCTACTGCCACCACCTTAGACCTTGAAGAGACTTAAGTATACAATTTAATAATGTAACAGTTCAGTCAACTCCCACCGAATACTCCATGATTGGATCCTAAGCGGAGCATAGAGTTTAAAGTCTAGTGACTGTATCCTTTTTTGAAATTCCCAAAAGTTTTTAAGGCTCTCGAAAATATGTCAGAACTGTCAAAAGTAAGAGGTTTGGCATTTTAAATTGTGAGATACAAATCCCAGCTCTGTTTGGTATGAAACAATATAAAATTGTAGCTTTAGGAGAAAAAAGGAAAAATAAAAGTAGAGACTTTGAATTAAATAAGGTCATTTGCAAACATGCATTTATTCCTACTCCCTCCTGAGATACCAATAAAATATCAAGAAAAAGAAATAAAAATGGTATAAATCTGCCCAAACAAAATGAACAAGAGCAAAGATGACAGTGGGTAAGAGAGAGTCACAGATTTGGGAAGACAGGGTGTGGGTGGCGGAGGAAGCAGATAAGTGTGCAGTGGATGCGTGTGAGGACTGATGGTTCACACTCAGAGCCAGAGTTTCAGGAATGAGAAGGTCCAGCTGTTGCTAAGACAAGGATAAGACTTGAGACAGGTAGACAGAATACAGGACTGTGTAAGAAGCAGCTAGACACCCCCTTCTCTTCTTTGGCTCGCTATGGGAGATGTCTCTAATGAAACTCTACCAAGGAGGTCCTGAACTCAAGACACCCTACCCAGAGCAGAGAGGGCTCTGAGGACCATGATGAAAGCAGAGAAATCAAGTCCAAGTTCATAACTGACTGTGGGGAGTTCAGCTCCTTTGCTCAGCTCCCACAGGAATGCTGACCGCCTGGCTTATAACCCCTGGGCAGAAGTCAGGAAAGTAATCCAGAACAGAGAACAAAAAATGTAGAAATAGGACAACCCCCCCCCCCAAAAAAAAAAAAAACAAAAAAAAAAAAACAAAAAGAAAAGGAAAATTATGGACTCAATCTGCAAGATCTAAATCTAACTGATAGAAGTTCCAGAAAGGACAAAAAAGATTAGTGGGAGGGAATTTTCAAAGAAGTAATAAAAATATATTTACCAGGCTGAAGGACTTGAGTTTCAGATGAAAAGGGCCTGTCACATGTCCAGCACAGTAGATGAAAAACGACCCACTCCAAGGCCAGAGTACCAGACGTGAAGCAAATATCTTAAAAACGTAAAGAGAGAGAGAAAGAGAGAGAATCATATAAAAATAAGTGGAAATCAAAATAGCATCAGACTTCTTAACAGCAACCCAGGATGCTGGCAGATAAGGAGCAATCCTTCAAAATCCTTAGGGGAAATGTTTTCAGTCTAAAATGCCCTGCATGACCACACTGTCAAGGATAAAACAATTACCTCTCATTACCCTTCATTGCATCCATTGTTTTGAGACGGATGTGCTTCACAAAAACGAAGGAGTCAAAAAAAACCACCACAAAACAGGAAACGAAACCGTAGGATTCAGGTGATGGAGGAGCCAGCGCAGAAAGAGGCAAAGAGGATTTGCAAGCTGGTGAGGTGACAAAGGTGTCCTGGGTGACAGCTATGCAGAAGCTCTCGAGAACAATTTCTCAGATTAGAGCAGGGGGATGGCGGGATCTAGGAGAGGTGTCACCAGAAAACAAGTAAAAATAAAAAGAACAGAGATTATCTCATATATTTGACTGTAATGAGAATTGTTTTACAACTAGGTCAACGTTCAGCATGAATTAGTGATTGATGCTTGGAAAAACAAGCAAATGAGAAGGTAAGGCAATTTCAACTTCTGGAGAAACGAAAACATGTACAAGAAAATAGATGTAATTATAATAACCATCTATCTCAGTCATGAACAATATTTATGTGGTTCTAGAAATGTGCACACTACAGTAATTTATCCAAAAAGTGTGATGTGATTATATTGGGAGGAGGGGGAGGAAAGTTCATGGGATGGCTGGCAGAGAGAGGAGCAGCGAGAGACGGCGCAGTCCTCACCTGCATAAGCGCAGCTGACGGATACCGCCTACAACAGACCAGGGACGGGCCTTCGAGTGTCTTGCTTAGAGATAAATGTGCATACCAGAAAAGGCATGCAGAGACTTGGAAGTTTCTTCCTGAGGAGCAGGACAAGGGCAGACAGGAGCAGATCCAGGTTTGGCGGAACCTGGAGCTTATATCATTTGGGGACCCTCTAAGAAAAAGAATTACAAATTCAAAATTAAGAGCAAAGGTTTAGGAAGGGTTTGTCTTAATGAGGAACTCTGAAGATCAATCATTTCCTGATGCGGCCACTTCTGACGCCAGGAAGGAGATGCTGTTTTCATTGTAAACTTTATGGCATTATTAATTGCTTAATAATGCCAAATAGTGGCATTATTTTATGTATTTAAAAATTATTTTATGTATTTAGAAAAACCAAATGAGTATTTTGTTAAAACCCAACCGACTTTGTCACTCGAATTAAACCATTTCTGCTTGGCTTTATATAGTGCTTTTGGGACCAAACTCATTTGCACAAATTGATACTTGTTTACCTCTTTGCATTGCTTGGTGCAGTAAGTCCTTCTTCTTCTAGTTGAAAGGATGAAAGTGAGTTTTCTCATAAATCTTTGTGTCTGCCCACCCAAGGGCTTAAACACTACTATGTTAAAAAGAAAAGTCTCTCCCCTTTTTCTCATCTGTCCCTGTGCCCAAGGTTCTGAAATACACGGCTCCTTGACACAGGAATAGCTCTCCTTAGCCGTAGGAGCCAGCACAGAAGTCGGTCAGTTACTGAGAGGAACAGAAGCCCTTAATTCAGGGGACAAGTCAGTGGGTACCATAGATGCTCTGTTTTAGGTGACAAAGCTCAGAGCAGAACTCAGGGTAGGAGGTAGAAAGGGGACATCAGAGGGCTGTAAATTTTGGTAGGACAGAGCCTCTCACAGAGCACTCTTGCCAGCCCACTTCCAGCTCCCCAGAGTCACCTAAAAAGAAGGCCGTCATGCTGTCAAAATGGTTCAGTTGAATCTGGCCATTCGAAATGCTTCAGCCACATTCAATAGCCATGCATTGAACATTAACTGTACCCAGGGCACTGTGCAAGGCTCTGTGTTGGTGGGATCACAAATGAATGACACCTTGCCCTGCCCATAAAGAGCCCCTGACCTAGGGCTCAGGCTTGAAGCTCCTCTTCACCTTCTACTGCTAATCAAACCATCGCTGTGGACCACACTTTGCTCTAAGAGTAGGTATTCAGACACAGAAAAGATGCAGTTCCTGCCCTCTGGGAGATCACTGTTTTGCGAGGGGCCATGGAAAACAGAAGAGAGAGTTGAGTAGTCCCTGCTTCTGAGAAAGCTAGAGTTCATCTGGGAACATGACACACCTTTTAAAATCTGGAGCCAGGTGGAATGGAATTCAGAGAAGGTAAAGAAAGTGCCTGTAATTGGCAACTTTCTTGTAGATAGGACTTTTGTCCCTTGTTGACCAAGATTTAGTAAGTTTATAAACAAATAAAGAAAAATATCAAAAGTAAAGATGTTCACTTCTAAGCATTATTGATCAAATAAACTTGAAATTGGCAGCTATTGTATAGTTTCCCCTTTCCTGGTGTAGGTATTGGCTGTGCCCTAAGTCAGGAATGCCTGAACGACTACTATTAAATTATTAAGAGCCAAAGTGAGGTCCCTCTTCCAGGACTTTCAGGTTGAGTCAAATCCTCCCACTGTTCCCCTAAACCTCCTGTGAGACCCCCTTTATCAGTACAGATCACATGGAACAGAAGCCACCCGTTTCCCCACCAGATTGTGATTAACTAAGGTCAGGAAATGGTTTGCTGAATATTGTGGTGCCCAGTCTAGACCTTGGCACCCATAGATGCTCAGAGGATGCTTCTTACACTGACTGAGGCACTGTCTGTGATGTCATGCTCATTTGAACTCCCTTCAGGCTGCCTGGGTGACTGTGTGGGCACAACGAACAAGTGGGTGAATGGGTGGAGGACTCGGAAGGAGGCACAGGAGCTCCCCCTAGGTATGAGTCATTTCCAAAGGCGTTGCCTCTAGAGGTCTCCGTCCGGAGGCAGGTGTGCCATTTCTCCTCACTCTCAGGCCAGTTCCCACTCTGCTGGCACGGCAGCTTGCCTATTACAAGAAGAAGGCCAGCATTGATCTGCCTCCCGTGTCCAGCGCAGATGAGCAATAAGAGTTCAGAAACTCTGGTTTGAAGGATGCATGCTTAAACTTGTCTTCCTAGCTGTTCATGTCTGTCCCTCTAAATGTCTGACGGTCTGTTTTTTCAACTTCACTTTAGAATGATATAAAAAGTAGGATACAATTTGGAACATGAAAGAAAAAAAAAAACAGTTTAGAAAGAGTATTTCTAGATTGGACTGGATTAAAGTATTTACAAATCCCAACATACTTGAAAGTCAATCCATTTAATAGGGAAAGGGCTAAAATCCAAGCAGGCAAATAACCCAATTTAAACATGGCAAAGAATCTAAATAGACAGTTTCCCAAAGAACATATACAAATGGCCAATAAGCACATGAAAAGATGCTGAACATAATTAGTCATTAAGAAAACGCAAATCAAAACCACAATGAGATAGCACTCTGTACCCACTAGGATGGCTATAATCAAAAAGACAGATAATAAGTCTTGGCAACGATGTAGAGAAATCGGAGCCTGTATACATTGCTGGTGAAAATATAAAATAATACAACCCCTTTGGAAACAGTCTGGCAGTTACTAAAAATGTTAAACATCGAGTTACCATATGACCCAGCTATTCTATTTCTAAGTATAAATCCAAGAGAAATGGAAACATGTCCACAGAAAAATTTGTAGTCAAATGTTCAGCATTACTCATAATAGCCAAAAAGTAGAAAAACCCAAATGTTTATTAACTGATGAGTAGATAAACAAAATGTAGCCCATCTGTACAATAGAATATTATTCAACCATAAAAAGGAATGAAGTGCTACAGACACGGTAGCATGGGACATTATGCTAAGTAAAATTTTATGCTATGTGAAAGAAGCCAGTCACCAAAGACCACACATTATATGATTTCATTTATATGAAACATCCAAAATAGACACATCTATGCATACATAATTTAGATTAGTGGCTGTTTAGGGCTGGGGGAGAGGGAGTGATTGCTAATGAGTACAGGGTTTCCTTCTGAAGGGACAAAAATGCTAAAAAATTGATTGTGGTGCTTTTTGTACAACTGTGAATATACTAAAATCCATTGAATTGTACACTTTAAGTGGATGAATAAAACTGTCATTAAAAAAAATTCAAACAGAGCATCTCTCTGCCACCTGGCCTGACTCCATAGCCTCTCTAACCACGGAGTTCACTCAGGGCCTTCTCCAAACGAGGGCTCGTCTACGTTCCTGTGTCTCAGGTTGGTTGTGGGCCAGTCTCTCCCACCTGGATTGTGAGTTCTTTGAGGGTAAATTTAACCGCTTCTGCCTCTTTGATTCTCCCACTGAAGTAGGCACAGTGCTGCACACCAGGATGTTCATTTTTGTTTGATTAGTAAATTATTATCTCTTAAAATGCAAAGAGAAAAACAATCCCTACCCCTACCTTATTAAAAGGTAGTGTGTGTGTAGGTACATGCAAGGAAGGAGAAAGAGAGAGAGAGTGTATGTGTGAGAGAGAGTGAGAGAATAAGTTTGGGTGTTTGAATGGGAGTTGTTGACACCTCTAAAGTCCTTCTAAAGCTGATAGGCAGGTGACTGAGAGAGAGAAGAAGGCAGCCAGAAATAGAAGGACCTGTATTTTAATTCCAGTTCACCTGATACCTGGCTCATGGCTTGGGTTCTGGGACTCAGCAACCCACCTGTGAAAGAAGTGGCCGGAGATTAAACCTCAAACACACCTTGTAGCCTGCATACCATGTGACTCAGTCTAGGGGAAAGACCCTGACTGGGGTCTGGAATATTGGCTCTACTCAAACTTTGGAAGATTTAAGATTCTTTCCCTCCCAGCCCTGTCATTCTCGATGTGTACTGAGGTGGGTGGGCTCTGGGGCCTCCCTGTCTTCTGCCCGCAGTACACTTCCAGATGGGAGCGCACTGAGATCCGGGCCTGGGGCCCTAGCTGTGCTGGTGGCCATGTTTACTTGAGTCAAGAATATTCAGGGACTGCTCCTTTCCCTTCCACTCCTCAATCCCAACTTGAGTTTTCACTTTCCCTCCACCACAGAGAAGACAAAACAATATGATTATATCATATGATCTCACATATATGTGGAATCTAATGAACAAAGTGAACTGAGGAATGGAATAGAGATGGGGTTACAGGGACCAGAGGGACCGCAGTCAGAGGGAAGGGGGATGAGGGGATGGGATCAGAGAAGGTGAAGGGATTAGTGAAACTATATATACATAACACAGAGATACAGATAACAGGACAGTGAATCCTAGAGGGAAGGGGGAGAGAGTTAGGGGAGGGGGCTAAAGGGGTATAAAAAGGGACACAGGGGTAAGGGGGAAGGAGTTATATTCAGCAGGGCACTTGAATTCATCTAAACACAATAAATTAAAAAAATAAAAAATTTAAAAATATTAATAGAGACAGATTAAAAAAAACCAGTTTGATTAGAGCAGATAAAGGAGGAAGAGGAGAGGCAGCCTCAGCGGCCAGACCCACAGAGGAGAGGGTCAGGGGAACAAACGGCAGCAACATCTAATGAGGGGTTCCAGGAGGGCTGGCAGCAACGACAGGCACAGAGTCGTGGGCAGCAGTCAGCTGTGGTCGGAGCCACTTAGGGTGGGGGCCACAGCATCGTCTACTTTGGGATCCTGACGTCCCTGTCTTTCTCCCCAGAGTGGAGCGTCTTCCCATCTGCCTGGAGTAGCCTTCATGTGCACTGACTTATCCTGCCTCAGAAGGGTCTTAACTCCCAGTGATATCAATAATGGTCGTCAAATAATGTTGTTCTGTTTAATGTCGTTTTATTATAAAATTGATAAGATAAAAAATGACTCCCAGCCTGGGCCTCTGTCTGTGTGGAGTTTGCATGTTCTCCCCACATCTGTGTGGGTTTTCTCAGGGACTTCGGTTTCTAACGTCACACAGACGTGCACGTGAGATGAAGTCGTGTCTACCTTGCCCCTGTCTGAGTGGGTGTGGGTGTGGGTGTGAGAGCACCCTGTGATAAACAGGCATCCCATCCAGGGTGGGCACCAGCCTGGTAGCCTCTGGTCACCCACGACCCGGAACTGGAAAGAGTGTGTTGAAAAAGAACTATTTGACTTGTTTTGATTCCTTTTTCTGAAATGTATGTACCACTTATATTTATTTCAATGTTTAATATTAGAAGTGTTTGGGATCTTTATAAAACCAGAAATACACCACAGGGACTTAATTCTCCATGGCTACATTCTCTAGTATCCATAATGGAGTCTGTCAAAGGCTTCTTAAGACTATTTTAAAAATGTCCTATTTATGTAAAATTGGTTTTGATATATGTCATTTTGCTTAAAGTCACAGTTTTCCAAAAACCTATCCTATTGTTAAATGAGGACTTACCCTTATAGTGATCACTCCCAGATTTTTGGTATCAAGTACTGTTCTTCCTTACCACCTGTCCATGAGGCAATTATCATCCCCACTTTGCAGATGAAAAATCAGGATGCGCAGAGATAAAGGCACTTGCTGGTGCTCCACAGAGGAGGTGCCCTGCCTCCAAGGTACCAGCTCCCTTCGCCCAGTGCTGGCTGCCTGTCAGTGACAGGATTTGGTCTCTTTCCCTTATGCACAGCCCCTCCTCTCGCCCAACCCACCACTTGCATATGAAGGCACTCAGCGTCTATTTGCTGACATTTTAAATTTAATCTGGACTATATCCTGAAGGGACAAGGCTCCAAAGAATCACTTGAAGGTGTGTCCCCAAAGGATCTCTTTCACTGTTCCCAATGGCGCGGTGGGCACTGTGGGAGGAGCAGACTCTTATGTGACTGGTTCCACTTCACAGTCCTGGGACTGAGTGTCAGCTGCAGAAGGGGGGCTTCCAGGCCTTTAGCCTCAAACAAGTACTACATTCCCAAATGGTCCTCTTGAGCCAGTGTCCCTGCTGCCACTGGGCACATCCCCTAGGAGGGGGCTAGGGTCACCGGCCATTTGGCTGGAGTTGGGTCAGATTTCACACGTGCTGACTCTCCATGGCTACATTCTCTGGTATCCATAACGGAGTCTGTCAAATGCATCTTAAGACTATTTTTAAAAAGTCCTATTTAGCATCGAAGTGATGCCAGTAATGTAGCCTATAAAGCAAGACTACAAATGATCATTTCCTCTTCCAATTCTGTCCAAGGCTTGAAGATGGAGCGTCTATTCTTGGACAATCAAGACAAGTTTCTTTTCTTCTTACTTTTTTGAAATGTCAATCAAAATGTTATGCTGTTAGCATTCTTTGGGAGTCAGTGGCTAGCATATGAGCCAACGAGGTAGATTACAGTCAACAGATAAATTATGGTTATGGGGATAAAGACAGAGTGTTATGGTTATATATATATGAATGTCAACCTTCGGCTGAATGCTACCTTCCAACAGTGTTTGTGGGGGCAGCTAAGGTGGGCTTGGGAAGACCTACAGGTAATGTTTTATGAAGGCCCCAGGTAACAAGCACTTCTGCAGCACTAACACTGCCCCAGACACTGTTTTAATTAGTGCTTTACATATTTATATCATTAATATGTATAATCACACTAGTAGGTCAGTACTATTACTATCTCCATTTTACAGATAAGGAAACTAAAGCTCAGAGAGGTTAAGTAACTTGCCCAAGATCACACAGCTAGCATGTGATAGAGCTGAGATACAAAACTAAGGCCATCGGATTTCAAAGCATGGGCTCTTAACCATTACACTGACTGTCCCTCATACGCTCAGATGCATGTTTGAGGAGCTCATACTGATAGTCAGGGGAAGCCTCCTGGAAGTGGTGGATGGAGCCAGGTTTGGGGCATCCTGGGTCTTCTCTGACCATTCCTCTGTTTGTGCCCCCCTCCATGCCATGTGCTCTTTCTTACTATTTTTCTAGCCACCCTGTGTGCTCAGTCCTGGCGGCTTGTCTCGCCCCCTCATACCTCCTCCTCACTAGCTGTGTGAGAGCAAAAGCTCTGCCCTTCTCTTCTCTGTGCCTCGGCCTTCAGCCCAGGGTCTGGCCCTGGGACGGGGTTGCTCAGGGAACTTGGGCTGAATGGAGATGTTGATGAGAGGTGGAAAGGAGTGGATGGGGTGTCTCAGGGTGGGACTGGGAATGAATGGGGCGGGGTTTGAAAATCTCTGGGTCCATGGGATGCCCAGGTCAGAAAGGCAACATCATTGAGGTCCTTGTATGCAATGTAGGAATAAAAATCTAACAAAAACAGAGTTACTCTTGGGTAAATAGGCTTCAGGCAGGAATGGTTTTAGAAATTCAAACTGACCTTGAGACCATGGGGGACATTGGAGATATCTAAACCACAGACTATCAAATGCAGACAAGAGGCCGGAGAAGAGTTCTGATACCAGTGAGTGGGAGGTAGAGGAGCCCAGACAGGAGGCTCAGGGGAGAAATCAGAGCAAACTCTAAATCAATTAAAAGCGAAAACTGATGGGAACTTGTCATGTTGTGCAACAGGTGGTGACTCCAGTGGGTGCTGGGAAACACTTACCAGGGGCCATCACCAGGCTTTTCTCCTTGCCCTGGGCTGTTTTGGAGAAAAGGCCAGAAGCTCTGCTCATTCACCGGTTAACTGTATCCTTGGGATGCCATCGGCATTACCCAGGGTTTCCCATCAGCTGTCTTCCCCATCACATTGGCTGAGCCAACAACCTGTCATTTTTTCCTCCCAGGCTGCAGCTTCAGATGTGTTTTCCTTTCATGCGAGGGACCAAACTCTTTCAACCCACTCTATCAAACTGGAGTGGGTAAAAAGAATTGCTGTCCCTCAGCAAAACTGATGCAAATGCCAACTCTGATTTGCAAACAGTCCCGTCATTGAGAGGCTGAGTTTCTCGCTTATAAGTTCCTCTTGAGTTCCCGAGAAAAGTAGAATAATCATTTATAAAAATAATAAAATCATGTCCTGGGCTGACTGTCTGCTTTCTAGCACTCAGTTACACAGCGGGTAGCTCATTCCGAGGACTCTGCTTTGCTAATGGAGGCCCCCCACCACCTTTTAAGCACTGGGGTCTTTTCACACTGGAAGCCGCACTGCACACGCCTAGCTAATAACTTAGAAGTGGAACTGAGGGCTCCTTATAGATTTTTCACACATTCCTCCCTTGTCTTTTCATCTTTGCTAAGGTGTTCTCACCTAATCCCCTTACTTCTCTTGGGCTTCGAATGAGTACTGCCCATGGCACTCTATGGTAACTGTTATTTACAAAGCACTTTGCTCTCTGCTAAGAGATTTTGGCAATTATCACATTTAAGGCTCACAACAACTTTCTAGTGATGCTATTTTTATCTGCATTTATGAATGGAGACAATAGGTGCAGAGAGGTTAAGGAATACAGTGAGTGTACATCCAGGACACAAAACCAGATAGGTCTCTGACCCCAGAGCCATGACTTCCCACGCTTTCCTACCCAGCTCTCAGCAGCATTACGGAGGTCTTCTCTGATAGTCTGATACAAAGGAGGTAGCCATGGAGCCCATTGTGGTTTTTAAGGAGAAGGTAGTTGTGACAATGTCCAGGGTGGATATAATACCCTGCAGGTAGAATAAAATAATTTGTCCAATGGCTGATTAAAAGACCCCCTGTGTGTTCTCATTGTCATGTAACTGTAGGTCTTTAATGTACTTGACATTGCTATTGAAACAGAATTGCTATAGAAACAATCACAGCTGATGTTCAATGAGCCCCTGCTGTTTATCGAGTGCTGTGCATGGGTACCCTCTAACCATTCATTCAAATGATCCTTTGACACATGTATTGCTAGCATTTTCATTTTTACAGCTGAAGAGACTGAGGCAGAGTGCAGTGCAGTAACTCACTCAAGGTCAACTTTATTAAGTGGCAGAACCAGGATTAGAAGCCAGGCAGTTGACTCTGGACTTGCCCCAGAGCATTCACTCTCTTGCTCCTGTGTTTTCCCTCCTGTGTTCTTCCTCTTCTCCTCTGTTGGGGCCTTAACTCATGAGGTGGAGCCCCTCAGACCCTCGGTTTACACCTCCCCTCCCCCTCCATTCACATAGGGTTCCTCTCCAGCTCTGTTTGTTTGTTTACTACTTAGCTGTTTATTTTTTCCCCAGGAGGAAATAAACATCTCTGCTCTCCCTCTCCACCCCCTGTGGACCCTTATAAGCTCTTTCTCTAATGAATTTTATGTAAAAATTTATGTATATATGTCTCCTTGTAAACTATCTGGAGTTGTTTTATACGTGCTTGGCTTTTAATTTATTTAAACAGTATTGGGCTATAAACACATTCTGGTTCTGAATTTTCTGTTCAAAACCATGCTTTTAAGATCTATCCATGTTGATTTATGTATATCTAGTCCACAGCTTCTCACTGTTGTCTCATTTTTTATTCTCCAGCACGTTTGCTTGATTATCCCTCCAGTGATGGACCCCCAAGTTTAACTTCTGCTATTCGAAATAATAATGCTGTCAACAAACATCCTCATAGTGGTTCTCTTATTACATCTGTGGAAAATCTCTGGATTGTATAAATGAAAGTGGAATTGCCACATCATAGGACATAAATACCCATAATTTTACTAAATTCTGTTAAATTGCTTTCCAAAACGGCTGTACTAACTTAAAGCTTCCAGCAAGCAGTGCACAAGTATTTGCATCTCCTCACGTCCTCACTTAAACTCTGAATTAACTACTTTTCTAATTTCTGCTACTCTGATGGCTGCAAAGCACTGTTTCATTCATGATTTAATTTGCATATCTTTGATTACTAGGAGTAAGAGCATCACCTCATTATTTATTTTCTGGAAATTGCCCATTCATATCCTTGCCCCTTAAAAAATAATTGTGTTTACTGTCTTTTTTCTCAATGTTTTGTAGTTCCTGGTAGAGTCTAGAGTAGACATGAATGCCTTATTGGTATTAGATATTACAAAATCTTTTCCTAGTCTGTCATTGATTTGTTAATTTTGTCTGTGGTATTGCTTATTAAACCCCATGACTACCAAGTTATATTATTTACCTGTTATTGGGTTGTTTTTTTAGCCTTATAGTATCTTCTTTGGGATATATGATTATAGATATTCAGCTCTATTATCTTCTGTGAGGCTAGTAGTTTTACTTCCCATGCTAGTGTTTATTCCATCTATAATATCTTGGCATAAAGTGACTATGGAGCTTTCTTCTTTTTCTCCTCATCACAAACCAATTTCCTAACAGCCACTGACTAAACAATCATTACTTCTCCCATTGTCTGTGGTACCACCTAAAGCATCATAAAGCTCTCATAATATACATGGCAGGAGGTGCTCCTTGGCCGAGAGTGCTCCTCCTGAGGAGATTGGCGTTTCTGTGTCCCGTCCACACAGTTCAGGAGAGATATGGACACTGATGGGTGGGCTGCCATGCTTAGTAAAGATTGCTCTCAGATGGGGCTGTTGACTTCAGACGCTGTAATGCACACCAGGATGCTCTTAGGGACCCTGAAATAGCCTCAGCTCAGCGTCCTGCTCAAACCGGGCTTCAGAGGAGCAGTTTATACTGCATATATGAGTATGTGCAGACTTAGATCACAATGGTCTGAATGTGAAGCCTGGTCGTACCACCTATAAGCTGGGTGAATTTGAATGAATCATGTAATTTCTCTGAACCCCTGTAAATGGGGAGCTAAGAATAACTATTTCATAAGACTATCAAGAAGATCAAATGAAATACCTTGCACATTTCCCCGCACATGACAAGTGTTCATAAACACATGGCTGACAAAAGAAAAAGATTCATTGAAAAGATGCTGCTTGAAAGAGGAAGAGATGTTTGCTAGGCAGCTAGGCTGGCGGGGCTTCTGGGTGGGAGGGAGCAGTAGAACAAAGGCCCGAGGCTTGAAATAGCCTGACATTTCGGGAAACTGTAAGTGGTTTGTTTGGGCTGGAACATAATGTGAGGGAGAGGAGGGACAGGCACTGGCTGTGGCATACACACGGATGGGTAATTACAGATTGTCTTAGGTGCTTGTCTAATTGTTTCCCGTGTGTGTCTGGTCATCTGGAAAAGATGGCTCTTTTTTTCGGGACTGGGGACTCTTATCTGAAGCCTGGCCTCTGAGGGATTTCAGCCCTTCCCCAGTCAGAGCCCTCCACTGTCTCTCTGCAGGTTGGAGGCAGGTTATAATGTGGGGCACCCCCTGGCCCCATTACTTCCTTACCTACTGCCTCCCATCTGGCCCCAAAGCCAATGCCACTTGTTTTCATTTTCTTTTACAGATGCAGCCCATGTCTGTAACCAATTTTTGCATTAGGACGTGGGGAAGTGGAACCGCTGTGCATGTCATGGATAAGTGGTTTATTATAAGAAGTGAAATTTCCACAATTGTGTGAAAGGCTAGGGGGTAAAGGTCTGTGCTGAAATATGTCCCCCCACATTCTTAGATTGACGTCATGCCCCCCATTATCTCAGAATGTGACTGTATTGGGAAAGAGGGTCTTTAAAGAAGTAATTCATATTAAATGAGGACATTAGGGAGGACCATCACCCAATCTGACTGGTGTCCTTATAGGAAGAGGCGATTAGGACAGACACACACTGGCGAAGGCCATGTGAAGAGACAGGGAGAAGACAGTCATCTACAAGTCAAGAAGAGAGGCCTCAGAAGAAACCAACCCTGCTGACGTGTTGATCTCAGACTTACAGCCTCCAGAACTGTGAGAAAATAAATTTCTGTTGTTTACTTCCCCCAACCTGTCATACTTTGCTACAGCAGCTTGAACAAACTACCACAATCTGGAAGGGGATTCAGGGCATAGAGAGCCATTATTT
Source organism: Saccopteryx leptura (assembly GCF_036850995.1). Taxonomy (NCBI): domain Eukaryota; kingdom Metazoa; phylum Chordata; class Mammalia; order Chiroptera; family Emballonuridae; genus Saccopteryx; species Saccopteryx leptura. The sequence goes on along the minus strand of NC_089512.1, from coordinate 42,782,953 downwards.
ATCCTCCTGAGCCTCTGGCATGGGTGGGGGAGTTGGAGCTTGCGGGGAAGATCTGAGAAGCTAGGCAGGTCCAGCTGCTAAAATGGAAATGTGATGGGGAACTCATGGAGAGTCTTGGGAAGCTGCTATGTCTCTAGCTGCCCTCTGTGGTAAGCATGACGAACCAGGGCCATTGCTATTGTGTAGGGCCAGAAAGTGGGAAGAAAAGCAAGGCACGGAGTGATGGAGAAAAACAAACTGGAACCTTCTTTGACCTCAGAGATTTTCAAAGAAGAAGTGCTTACTACTTCGCTTTCATTTCCAAATCTCATATAATTGCCACTTTTACTCAACTTGAACTTGGAACCATAGATAACAGGGGACTCTGGAAAACATAGCTTCCAACTTGACCCAGTTGACAAAGGAATGGAGCAGCTCTCTGAAATATTCCGAAAAAAAGAAATAAAAGGCAATCTGAGATCTAACAGACTGTGTAAGTGCCAAAAACTATAACCCTCATCATTTGTGCATTGAAGGTCCTTAGAAGTCTCATTTGAAAAGAAACCCATTTAATTTTGATCAAGCATTTCCCAAAATTCTTTGGCCACTCACCTTTCCTCTGGGAGTAGTGACTCTTGCTGACCTGGGTGCACTGGGTGAGCGGTGGTTGGTAACTGCTGCCCGAGGACAGGCCTCTTGAACAGTGGTCCACCTTCCTGCTCAGTCCCCTTGTTGGCCGTGCCCCACCTCCCAGACAGCTCTTCTGCTCAAAGGTCTTCTTCTGTCTCCTCGGGCTGTTCCTGTCCTGCTCTCGGGGCAGCACAGCACCTGCGCTGGGCTCTTCTCCCAGCCACTGCCAGCAGGTTGAGTGGGACAGGGTCGAATAGTACTAACCTGGTGCTGATGGGCAGATCAGGTGGGTGACGTATGAAGGAGCCCTAGAGGAACTCGGCCAGTGGGTTCCTGGCTGTTCAATATTCAACAAAATCTGTCCCTAAAAATTGTGGCAGATTCAGTTTTGAAAAAACTTTGAGCAGATTTTTTGCTGTCCCCATAATAGCATCACACTCACCCCACAGCATGGCAAGATGCTTCCTTGAGTGGGAGAGGATGGCGTATAGTGGAGTCAGGACGGGAATCCCTGTAGCCCACGGAAGTCCCCTGGAACGAGGCACACACGTGACTCTTATCCACCATGTGGGTCTGTTGTCTCCGGGTCCAGGCCGTTATGATGTTTACACTTTGTCTTACCAGGTCCTGTGGATCTGAACAAACACATTCTCCAATACTGGAGGTGCGAGAAATGTAGGGTGTCAGCCCAGACAGAAACCGGAGCAGAAGCAGGCTCTTGGCGTTGTGTATTGATGCTCCTAATTCCTTTGTCAATTCAAACATCCACTGAGGACTTTGAAGGTAAATTTACCTAAATCCAATCACGTGTTGGAATTGGAAAAATAAAAATAAAAAGGAAAACATATTCTGACAAGATTGCAGCAATTGGTTAGCTTGACAGGGCTTTAAATAACTGTTATTAGGGAAGAGCTGAACAGTCTAAAAAGAGTGCATGCCGTTTCTCCCCTCCGGCGCCCCAGCTTCCAGGGGTCAGCAGACAGAGGAGCTATAATTACACCTCAAGTGGTTTTAATAACACAGGAGGGAATTCTGAAGCCATAGGTTCAGTTGGGCATAGTTCACAAATCTCTTAGCTTTCTCTAGATTAAAATGGTTTTGAAGATTTCTGAGGGACAAGATCCCCTGAGGGTTGGGGTGGGGTGTGGGGGGGTGGGGACACAGATGGAAATAGATGGGTTTATTTTAAACAGCTTTTACCCTGGCCTCAAAGGCCACCTCTCCTTCACCCAAGTCTGAATATATTAGGGTTTATAAGACAGTGGTATTTGGAGTGATTTTCCATATATTTTGGGAAAACTACTCAGGGGGGAAACGCCAGTTTTTGAGGAACTAGAAACACCCGCATGCGTCTCGGTGTACGTATACGTGTGTTGGAGGAGGAGGCGTGCCAAAGAGGTCGCCTTGACTCGGAACCGTTCCTTCCTCTTCCTTTGGCCTCCTGGCTCTCCAGCTGTAGGCTGAACCGGAAATCTCTGATGGTCACCCTGGGCACTCCAGGGAAAAACTGAAAGAGGAGGAGGTCCTTGGGAGAGCTGGTTTTCCAGCATGGCTTACCTTCCCTGACGCCAGCTCGGTCTGGAGCTCAGATACTGGCCAAGTAGACACATTTTCCAGAGCACCAGCAGAGGGAGCTTAGAGTAGAAGCCAACAGCCTCCACCGGCCTCGGCAAGAAGAGCATTAGCAATTCTGATTTCCATCTGTTTCTGTGTTTTTGACACCAAACAAATAACAAACAAGCCCTCCTGAAAATTGTCCGTGGCTTTATGCTCCTCCGCTGACCAGAGGCACCCGATCAGGCTTTGGGCGGTGTACTTCCCACAGAGTACCGCTGCCGTGATGGCAGCAAAGTGGTCATCTTTGCGCTCCCTGTGCGGGTCCTCTGTCCAAACCTAGACCGTAGAAAGCCGTGGAGGAGGAGTGGCAACAGCCGGCCTACCCCCGTGGTGGAAAGACGTGGTGTGCTGTCACAACCCAAGGAACAAGGTGGCCTCTCAAGAAGGAGGCCGTCCTGGTAGATGTTTTCCAGGACAGACCCCTCCCCTGCGCCCCTTACCCCACCACACCCACTGTCCTGTATCTGGCTTTTTCATTTAAGAAAATGTGTTGTGTAGCTTTTCACTTAGGTATACACCTTCATCCATTACATTTCAGCTGTAATCGTTGGAGGCTGGGGTTTCTGAGAGAGAGACTGTTATTTGATTACTGAATTATTACCATGTTTTAAAAAAAGCTTTATCTGGTTCTTAGGAGAATGCAAAAGTTCCTGGTGCTTTTTCAACTCTCTGCTCAAAAAAAGTTCTTAACCCTTTGAGTAGTGAGTTTTTTTCATGCTCGCTGACCCACGGGAGTGAGTTTTTTTTTCAAAAATGAAATTAGTTCCAGTTACAGTTTTATTAACTTAAAATTACGTGTGTCTGATAACCAGTTTATGGGAAGAAGAAGAAGAACATACATTTGCCCTTTTTAATGTTGCCTTACACATATACGATTGTACTCGGGATGGTCAGGAGGCATGAGGACGTACAGGGGTCCCCAAAATTTTTACACAGGGGGCCAGTTCACTGTCCCTCAGACCTTTGGAGGGCCACCACTTACAGTTCTCCTCTCACTGACCACCAATGAAAGAGGTGCCCCTTCCGGAAGTGCGGTGGGGCCGGATAAATGGCCTCAGTGGGGCCACATGCGGCCGCGGGCTGTAGTTTGGGGACGCCTGATACTCGAAGGGTTAAATACTCCCAAAGGAGGAACAGGATTAGCCAGAAAGATAGGGTTGGCAGTGGACCCCAAGGGAGAAGCCAGCTGTGGCGGGGACGAACTGACCCACTAACAGAGGGACTGTCTCTGATGAGAGGCAGAGACACAAAGGGTGCCGTCCAAGCCTCGTTTACAGAGAGCTGTCTGTGCCTAGGCCCAGCGGGCCTTCTCCTTCAGCCTGAGCCCTCCCTCTTAGCAGACTGCACAGGAAGGAGAGGTCTCCTTTTCCAAACAAAATCTTCATTATATTTTTTGACTTATTAAAGTGAGATCCAAATGTTTCATTGCTCCCAATTACATTTATTAATGGAAGCTAAAAGCTTCCAAGTGTGAAGCTTATTGGAACATATGGTCAACCTTCCACTCTGTGAGCCTGGAGCTGAAGAGCACAGGGAGGCAAGAAGCTGGGATTTTAATAACCATTTAGGTTTCCTGATCCTCTCTTCCTCAAGTAATTAAATAAAAGGAGTTCTTTTTACCTTATGAGGAAGGATCAGACAGTTTAAATTAGAAAAAAAATCAAGAAAAAGCTAGGAGACATATTTAAATAATATTAATAATGTCCATGGATATAGACTTCAGAATTATTTCTCAAACTTGAACTTATTTCTCAATGGTTTTAGTACATAGTTGAAGAAAGTTTGTGGATTGAGAGCTCCGTAAAAGACTTCATCAATGCCTGGTTCACAGATGAGGAAACTGAGTCTCAGAAAGGTGAGCAGCATGCTCAGGATGACCTTGTCCAGAGGAAGAACTCAGACTACAAGAAGTGAAGAGCGGCTTACGGATGGGGGTCACCAGGAAAGCTTTTGGGGCGGAGATGGGTTTGGGCTCTGATTTGAAGGGTGGATAGAATTTGGTCATGGGAAGAGTAGTGAGAAGGTACCCAGGTAAGGGACACTGAGCAAATATGCAGAAACAGGCCAGATGTGTTTTGTGGACAGTGAACACGATGGCTTGGCTTTAGAGAAAGGTTCGTGTCACATGGTGGGAAATAAAGTTATGAGTGGAGGTTGGGATTTGGGGGTCGATGGCTGAGAAGTTTGCATTTTATCTTTGAGTGACTCCTTGGGGGCTAGTACTGGAGGGGGGGGGACTGTCAGAGCAGATGATCTGGTAGTTCAGCAAAACATGGATCTAGATCTGGCCCAGCAAACATTGGCTCAGCACTCACCATGTACCAGGCATGGAAATTGGCATGAAGACAGAGGAAAATGCCAACCCCTAGCTGTGAGGACCTCCTAATATCAGGAGGGAACTTTGCTCTGAGGTGGAAGCCAAGGAAGATAAATTGGGGGACAGAAGAAGGTCTCAGGTGTACAAAGATGTTTGTGATGGTGATAGGAGGAAGAACACACGAGGGGAGGATTTTGAACAGAAGCTAGAGGCCAAGGAAAATGACAGGATTTTGATGATGAAGAGAGGAGAAGCTAATATTTATTGAATGCTTCATAATAACCATATGGGCGGCGTTTCTCAGCCTCAGTGCCGCTGACTGTTGGGGCTGGATAATTCGTTATTGTGAGCAGTCCTTGTGCATTGTAGGATGTTTAGCAGCATCCCTGGCCTCTGTTTATTAGATGTCTTTGCCAACTTTTGACAATCAAAAATGTCTTTAGACATTGTCAAATGTAAGCGGGGAGCCAAATCGCTCACAGTTGAGAACTATTACCCTACGATAGGAAATTGAGTCTCAGGAAAGTGAAATAACTTGCCCAGAATCCCTTAGCTAGAAAGTATAGCAACAGGCTTTGAACCAGAGAAGTCTAGCTGTGGAGTCTGCAGTCGTCACCACAGTGAGGCCGGGTGAGTGGGGAATGCAAGAGTGATTTCAGCTAGGAGGTGGGGGCAAATGGCTGCTGAGCCTGGTGCCTCTGGGAAGCCACGCCCCTTCAGCACTCCTGAAATGGGGCTGGGTAGCTGGGTGGGCACAGCCCTGCACAGAAGGAAGTGGCAACTGGCCAACAACAATTCCCCTAAGTTAATAACTCTCTGAATATTAAAGAGTCAAAGAGAGAAACATTTACCTTTCCATAAACCTTGGCTCCCAGGCTTTGGGAGAATCCGTTACTGCTATGTTGCAATATTTCAAAAGTGATTACCATGGATTAAAATACATTTGTGGTTAAAAAGTTGATGGGCTAAAAAAATTTTTCTAAATCTGGAGATGATGTTTGCTTCTCTCCAAGTCTAATTCGGGCCCCACACTGCCACTATAAAATCTATTGATGTGTCAGCTGGTCTCACACTGAAATAATATAAATTTATAAACTCAAACACCTGGTCAATCGGTTAAAAAAAAAAAAGTTGCTTCTCAGAGCATCCTCCCTGATTCCTCCAGCCTATTTCATGCTGCTTCTTAGTTATTTAACCAATGTGATATTGTGAATTTAATAGCATTAAGTTTTGGAGCTACAGATAGATAGATAGATAAGATAGTTTCTGCCCTCAAGGAGCTCACAGTCTGTTGATCACTCTGGGGTGAGCATGTGCATCAGAGGAGGTATGTAAGGCAGCCCCGGGAGTGGACTTGGCGTATGCAGAGGCCTGGAGGTGTGGCAGAGCCTTGCAGGTCTAGAGGAATTGTGTGTTGTTTAGTGCAGCGGCAAGGTAGAGCATAGGTGAGAATACAGCATGCATTCCAGGCAAGGCACAACCCATAGCATCCTGTTCCTTTCCATTCTGGCCTTTGTTGCTGTTTTGTGTACCCCTCAGTCTACCTCCTGTTACTTTGCCCCCTTTCAAGTATCAGGTTCCCCTCTGTATACACTTTTTTAAGTACTGCCATTTTTCTTGTCCCTTCTCTGACTCCTCATGGCTCTCCAGGGTCCATTCCCTTTCTGGTGATAATCAAATTTTTATCAATATATTGAGGTGCTCTGAGAGCAGAAGTAGTGTCTTGTAATTCTCTGGTTCCTCCGCAGGCTTTTAGAAAAGAGCTGGCATTCAACATTCTATTGCTTATTTCTTTTAAAATTTCACATTAACTTGAAGGGCTGGTGTTCATTCTGGGTGAATTTGACTGAACTAACTCTGGGCATTCTGACTCTGCATGACATCACATGACGCTACTCACTTTTATGTTGCCTTCCACTTCTCTGGTTGGTCCTTCTTGGTCTCCCATGGTCCCTTCTCTGCCTCTGTGTGCCCCAGCACCCCCAAGCTTCTGGCCTTGACTCTGTTGTCTCTTCACTGTTTACCTGCTGCCTCGCCAAGTTCCCACTTCTTGGCTTTAACCGCCATCCACTTGCTGACAACTCTAAGTCCAGCCAAGAATTCTGCCTGCATCTCAAACCTGTCTCCACCAGGACTGCTTCTGCCTCCAGGTCTTCTAAACTTACCATATGCCAAACAGAATTCATTATTTCCACCCCTACTCCATGCTCAGCCTGCATTTCCTCTTTCTATGTTCTATAGCCTGGTGAATGGCACCAACAAAAATTCAGGATGCCGACCCAGAAATCTGGGCAACATTCTAGAACTCTTTTTCCTTTCCTCATCCTACCAGACACAAAGCCAGTAGAGTCTCCCATCAAATTATTTCTAGAACCTACACCTTCCTCTGCATCTCTCTTAACAATTAGTTTAGAAATGATCCTCTCTTGCTGAGATACCTGCCCTTAACTGTTCTTCCTATCTCAATGGGAGGCCCAGTATCTTTCTAAAAACTGAGACTGATCTTTGCATTTTTCTATTTAAAAATTTCAGGAAGATTTTAGGAATGATATTTAAAGTCCTCAGTTGAAATGTCAAGATGTTTCATTACCTTAGTCCTGCCACCCTTTCCAACAAGTTCCTGGATGGCTGATGCCATGGAACACAGGGGTTCCATAATGTTTGTTGAGTGAATAAATGGTTTTCCCCCTCTTCTGGAAGTGACATGAGTATGTTTTTAACTTGGGGTTGGATAACATAATCTCTCACCAAGCATCACTTCTGTGCCCTGTTGTTTAGATCAACAGAGTCTGACCTGAGACCTCTGTATGTTCTGACAGCTTATTATCTGTCTCACAGAAGGTGAATTCCCTGTTCTGTCATTAGGTCATTGTCAAATGCCCTGCCTGTCACTCAGGATGTCAGGGATGAATGTTCTTCAAAAGTGAGCTGGCCTTCCTTTTATTAACAGGCATGGCTGATACAATAAAAAAGAGGCTTAGAGCTTTACTTTATAGTATTTGTGAGAAATCAGAACCCTAAAAGATTTTTAATTGGTAGGAATAAGTCTCTCTAACCTAGCAATGCCTGTTGTGCTATTTATTACTTTACTAACAATAATGTAATCTCATGTGTTAATGCTTTCATAATACAAAGGGCTTTCTTATGTTGTATCTCAAATTTATTTTTTATCTTTGTGAGGTTGGAATGGCAGGTGTTATTCCCTGAGGAGCAGAACTGGGATTTGGACTAAAATTCAGTGGACTCTTAATCCAGTGCTCAACAGACAATAGCTACAGTGTCTTCTTTGGAAAATAATTCACCTTTGTAACAACACCACAGTTTCCAAAGTGGTCTCATGTATTTTTTTCAAGTTTATTTTATTTAAGTAAAATATTTCACTTCCTACCTTTATCCTTTTGATTTTTATTTTACTCTCAGCATTGATAAAGTAGTTGAATAAAATAGTTGCTAAGCTTCTCTTTCTGTTCTAGCATTTTCTGATGATTAACCAGAGAAACTGCTGCTCTGATATTAGTATATTAGCACCTTGGACAGTACCCAACTTTCTCCTTGGGATTCATTCAAGTTCCTGTCTTCAAATTCCTATCTAAATTTCCGTCACAAAAGATGAAAAGGTCTAGAGATCTGCTGTATAGTGTGCCTACAGTTAATAATACTGTACTCTACAGTTAAAAATTGTTAAGAATGTAGATTTCATGTTATTTATTTATTTATTTATTTTTAACACAAAAATGTTCTTATCTAAGCACTTAAAGGTTTCTTTGCCATGTTTTGGCACCAAAAAGACATTGTAACTCAGAGATCCAAGACAGGTGACTATGCTAGCCATGGAAGATAGTCTCACACTTTCAGATGAAGAAAGAGAGTTCTCTTAGAGGCAAGCTTCAGCTCACTGATGGTGGACATATTCAGTCCCATGGAACTTGAGTGCCCAGAGCAGGGGTCAGGAGCCTTTTTGGCTGAGAGAGCCATGAATGCCATATTTTTAAAAATGTAATTCCGTGAGAGCTATACAACAACCCGTGTACATTATGGGTCCAATAAAATTTACATTACATTATCCAATAAAAATTTGGTGTTGTCCTGGAGGACAGCTGTGATTGGCTCCAGCCACCCACAACTATGAACATGAGCAGTAGGAAATGAATGGATTGTAATACATGAGAATGTTTTATATTTTTAATGTTATTTTTTTTAATTAAAGATTTGTCTGCAAGCCAGATGCAGCCATCAAAAGAACCACATCTGGCTTGTGAGCCATAAGTTCCTGACCCCTGGCCTAGAGCTTTGAAATGCAGGTATCACCATGCGGTTATAAGGGAAATAGTGTTTGGTATGCATATCCAAGAATGACAGCAGATAACTGCTCAGTCCCTCAGGTGCCTTGCTTTCTCTGTCCTCTGGCTCTGCTGACTGAACTCTCACTCCTCAGAACTCAGCTCTGATGTCACCTCCTCCGGGAAAGCTTCCCTCATCCTTCAACCCAGAGCAAATTATTCCTACTTAGGTGATCTCATACTTTGTACACTTTTCGGTTCTGTCCCTTACAAAGAGAGGGATCTGCAATTGTACTGTGGGTTTGAATCCCGACTCTACCACTCACTAGCTGTGTGGACATGGGTGAGCTATTTTACTTCTCTATTTACTTAGGAAATGGGATGACGATAGGGATACCACATACTATACAGAGTCGGTGCAATGAACAACATATACGAGTGCCCTGGGACAGCCATTATTGTCATTAACACAGTTGTCAACAATCAAAGCTATTTATTTGTATCACACTGCACTCAGCACATAATTGGTTGAAGTAGGTATTTGTTGAGTTCCAGTATTTACATAATAGATGCTCAATAGACATGCATTGAATTGTTTATTGAATTGAAATTAATCCAGACTTATACAAGAAAAGTAGTACTGAGTCAGCCAACCAATCAATAAAATTTTTATTAAGTGCTGACCAAGGGACTAGCTTGTGTGAAGATTTATAGGCCTTAGTATAGTATAAAACTTAGTATCCTCTGTAATATAATATTGGTGTTTACTATAATTATAATTAATAAATTCTTTTAAGTACCAAACTCAATAATTGAGCACAGAACAGGATACTCAGTAGACATTTTAACAAATGTCTAGTAAATTAAATTTACTTCCTGAGTTTAAACTGAAAAGACAATTTATAACAAAACAAAACAAAACTCTTTCATAATCACCCAACTTTTTGGGACAGGTTCCCTATGGCAAGAGGTGGCAATCTTTTCTGTCATGTGTCTTTCACCCAACAGCCTAGAACACAGTTTTCAAAGCCTGCTGTCTCTCTTTGAATTAAAAAAAAACCTTTTAGTTTGGCCCTGGTTGGTTGGCTCAATGGTAGAGCATCAGCCCAGCGTGTAGAAATTCCTGGTTCGATTCCTGGCCAGGGCACACAGGAAAAGTGCCCATCTACTTCTCCACTCTTCCCCCTCTTCTTTCTCTCCATCTATCTCTTCCCCTCCCACAGCCAAGGCTCCATTGGAGCAAAGTTGGCCCGGGCGCTGAGGATGGCTCTATGGCCTCCACTTCAGGTGCTAGAATGGCTTGAGTTGCAATGGAGCAACTCCCCAGATGGGCAGAGCATCACCCCCTGGTGGGCATACTGGGTGGATTCTGGTCAGGCACATGCTAGAGTCTGTCTCTTTGCCTCCCAGTTTCTCACTTCAGAAAAATACAAACAAAAAACAAACAAACAAATAAAAACTTTTATTTTGAAATAATTATAGACTCACAAGAAGTTGTAAAGGAAGTATAGAGAGGCCCTGTGTCCCCTTTGCCCAATTACCACCAATGATTACGTTTTATATCAATATAGTACAATAAAAATCAAGAAAACATTAGTAGAATGTATTTGTGTAGTTCTCCTTCTAAACTGTAACTTAATTTTAACCAAGATAGCAGGGGAAAGGCTTCAGTGGAAATAGACCCAACCTTCCCATACATTCATTGGCCCAAGATCCACTGGCGTGGATGTGTCTCAGCCCTTGGCATTCACAGGAGACCCCTGCGGGAGCTGTGTGAGGTAGCTTGCAGATTGTCCTGGCTCTCCACCATCAGACAAGCAGAAATGTGGGCATGGAGGAGGAAGGAGACATTTTAGACTTAGAGGATTCTGTGCCAATTTTCCTAAACCCTATCTGAGTTTGCTTTTCCTCTTAACTCAGAGATTACTGGGGGCCCCAAGACATAATTCTTCAACAGATCTCTCTTTTATGGTGTTCCAGCACTGACTGTGGCACCTGCCCTGTGTTCCCAGCATGGCACTGGTGCTCAGCAAAGCTCAGTTCAGGGCTTGGAGTTTGACCTGCTTGATTTGAGATACTTCAGGTGCACTGTGGGATGGTGGGAAATAACTCATATAAACCCATTAATTTTTTCCCCTGTTACCTATCTTCCTTTACAGTATAGAGATGTACAAAGCAAGAAGGTAAATCAGAGTGAAGTCCCCACCTGGAGACCACCTGGAATAGAATATAAAGAGGACTCTTCACTTTGGCCCATTCACTCATTCTTTAATTTATTCAACACGCTTTTACTGAACAGGTTTAGGGACAAGGGACTTGGAGATAAGAAAACACCTCCCTCCAGAGAAAAGCTCATACTACAATGGGTGCAAGGAAAGGACACAGGCAACTAGACTATGAGACCGTGACTGCTCTAATAGGGTGTGTAAGGATGCGAAGCAGCAGGAAACAGAAAGTGATTATTCAGCCCCTGCCCCCACCCTGTGCCTGTCATCCTTCCCTCAGCCAATGACAGATTTCACAAGAGGAGTCACTGTATGCAAATTATCTTCCGAGAAATGGACCAGGTATACTCGGTCACCAGGGTTTTCATGGCCTCAGTGGTCTCAAGATACTCTGGGACTATTCCACAGTTTCTCTTGCTTTTTGCTGTGAGTAGATGAAGAAAGAGAAAGAACAACATTAGAAGGTTGTTTTCCTGTGGTGTGCTTAGGAGAGCGACAAGCAGGGTTAAAGGGGATGGCACCCATGTAAGAGAGTGCAGGGAGTCCAGCTTCCAGGGGAAGGAGCTGTGTGAGGCCCAACAGAGAAGGCGGGACCTGCTCCTCTGTGAAATGCAGAGCTCGCTCAGGTAGGCATTGATGAGAGAGACACAAAAACCTATCTCAGACTCTATTGTCTGTAACAGTCACTCCATAAGAATCAGTATTTAAATATGGAAGTACAGCCACGTGTCTCTCAGTCACCTGGCCACACTTACCTGCAAGGGATGGTGAGATACGCAATCTGGCTGTTGCCCAAAGCAACCATCAGCCAGACTCTGCCAGTGTGGTTAGCACTGCTGTAGTGCATGACAACTGTCCAAAGGAAGTTGATGGCCTTTTGAGTAGAAAGCATGCCAGGTATTGTGATGATGAGAGAGGATTGTGTCACTTGGGAAGGATGTATTTTAGTTCCCTCTGCCCTTTGCACTTAGTAAGGCTTTGGCTATCTTTGTCATCCATGAATTAGCTCACTGGAAAACAATGTGGTGGCCACCTACAGATGTATCAATGCTTCCTACAAATGCCAGAGATGCCGGTTGGCTGTGACGCGTTCACTGACCATGGAGCTCATGGTCCAGGGGGGACGCGTAGAGACTAAATACTGTGCACTATTTCAGGAAAGACCTTGGAGAGGAAGGGAAGTGGAAACTGAATCTTAGGAGATAAGAGTCCTGTACCAAAGTATTCAATTTTTAAAAGCATAGTGTTTGTGATGAAGATATCTCAGGTGAAAATTTTGCTCTGTTGCTTACTAACTATGTGACCATGGACAAGTACTTAACTTTTGTAAATCTCAGTGTCTTCATCTGCAGAATGGGAACAACAAACCATACCTGCAGTAATATATTAACAGTTCTCAGTACATGGTATCTCCTGCGATGACTCAGGTGTGGGGCAGAGCAGGAAAGGCGTGCCCGGTGCACAGAGCAGCAGTAGTACAGGTGAGCAGGAGTGCAACAGCCAGAGCTTCACGATGGCTGGAGAGCGAGTGTAGAGTTAAGTGTAGCACGGGGTGGAGATGCTGAAGCCAGAGGGAGGGTGCCTCTGAAGGGTCCTGTGGGACAGCAAGGTCTTTGAGGGGTTTTAAGTAAAGGAGTGGCAGACACATAAAGCACTGCTGCCTGTGTGTGCAGAAAGGACCTTAAAAACACTCCCTTTGGGACCTTGTGTCCTGGCTACTGTAGTTGTAGGGAGATTAAAGTAAGGGAAAGCATTGCATCTTGTCCCCTCCGTTGTTGTTGACTTTTCATGCCCCACTCTCTGAGTGGTCCATGGCAGTCACGGCACATCCCTGGAAGGGCAAATGGTATCACGGCATTGATCTATACTTCGGGACAAACCTCTAATGGGAACCGTTAAGTGAAAATGAGCAAAGAGCTGGCACAGAGACGGAAGTCAAGCCCAGTTCATCAATTATACTAACTTCAAAGCAAATAGAAGCTACAGGCTCAGCAAATGGTGTGGAGAAATATCAGCATGCATAATGGGAAGGCAGAGGAGCCATGTGTTGGCCACACTCTACCCACACAGCTTCTCCAGAAGATGGCCATTCATTCCGTGCTATCTGAGGATGACTGGCAGGGAAGCCCACGTACGGATCAGAAACAAGCAGACATATTAACTATGGCAACTGCTGTCACATCGGCCTTTGCCTCTGCTGTCCGTGCCGTCCGCCGTGGGCACTGGTGTACATGGCAGTTTCTTGGCCAGGTGGGTAGGGCAACCCACCTTGGGGGCGTTTGTGGGAATCTTAGGGTCTTGAGAGTGCCTGCCCTACAGTCAGAAGTGCTGGGTTTAGGGGTTAGCTCTGCCCTTCACGGGAAGGGGAACCTGAGCAGTTGAGTTCATCTCTCTGATCTGATTTCTTTCAACTGTAAATTGAGATAATAACACCCATCCACAAGCACGTATGAGTCACTGATTCTTTCAGTAATTATTTCCCAAACACTTACTGTGGTCCAGACTGTGTGCTGGGCCCAGACATGGGGAATGAGTGAGACAGGCTCTCCAGGAACTCCTGGTTGAGCAGGAAAGGCAGCCTCATAGACTGGCATTTGTGCCGAGGACACTAAGCGGCCAGGTGTCTGAGCTTGAGAGGCCGTGAAGGAAGCATCCTGGAGGGTCTCCATTTCGGTGTGAAGCAGGACACAAGGTTATGTGCTGAGAGTAAGGGGAGTGAAGAGATGGCAGGAATTTAAAGACTATGGGAAGAATATGAAGTGATTGATGAGTATAAGAAGCCATCAACCATCAAAATGTGGCTAAGAGGATCATTGGGACAATTGAAGAAAGCTGTGTGTATGAAAGCATGTGATAAACAGCTGAGGGCAATGGCATTGTCAGTTTTTGCAATCATTATATCGGTACATACTAATACTTTTCTAGATGAAACCTCCGCTGGTGCCGTTGATGGCTAGAGCTGCCTCCCCACCCTGTTTCCTGGTACATCCAGGTGTATTCCTGCCTTGTCTTGTGCTCTTGCTCCTTCCTCGCCATTCAGATAAACTCACCCTATCCTCCAAGACCCTGCTCTTGGCCTGCCTCCTCCAGGAAGCCACCTGGGATGCCACTATCACTATCTGCGGTGCAAGTACCTTCCCTTCCATCTGGGAGCCCAGTAGACCTGGCTGTCAAGGCCTTTCATTCTGCTGAGTTCTTATGCCCCTGGGTTTCTTTTAAGCATCCTCTTGACTCCAGGTGTACTCACCACACCCCCTGTGTGCAGAATCGATGGGAGGGCTTTCCCTCAGTGAGTTAAGTGGTGAGGTGGAGAAGGACCATCTAAGGGCTTCATGCCGGAGCCATAAGGTCCTGCAGGAATAGGGACCACTTCTTGTCTTTCTCTGGATCCCAGATCCTGACACAGGATAAGTCACCTGAAAGGGCAAGGCCTGTGGCCTAGCATATGGCTAAGACTGACAGGTGTTTTCTTTGGCCAGAGGAGAGCAGAAGAAAATGAAGCTGGAGAGAGGTCCCGGGCTCTGAACGCGGGGGGTGTTGTAAGAGGGTGGGCTGGCAGAGGTTGCAGGGTGGGTGGGCACTAGATCAGAAGTCTGGAAGAGGAGGAGAGCCCACACCATGCAGTTCAGGGGCAGTAATACCATAGGCAGCATCAGGCAGCTGCGGGCACTGGTAAGGTGGGGGACAGGACCGAAGGGAAGAAGCTTGCCAGCCTACAATGGGGACTTTCCACTGGGGGCTGGGACCATGGAAATTATGCAGTCGTGGTTGAGGGTGCCACCTGAAGCAAAGAGAGCAGGGGATAAATACCAAGGCATCTCTGTTGATCCTGCCTTCCTCATTTGCTGAGCTATCCAGAAGACAGCTCATTCAGGAGCTTGGGAAATGCAGTCTTGCCCTCAAGGTCACTCTCTGTGTTATAGAACAGAGTGCGAGAAGGACCAGTAGTGGGCCTGCGGGAGAACAGTCCCAGGAGCAGCAGGACCAGCGTAGGCACGCTTTGTGACCACTAGCCCTTCCCCAGTCCAAGGCTGCCCATATGACAGATCCTCTATGGAAATGCTTCTGTGGACTGCTGGACACCCTGACTCTTATGCTCTAGTCCTTGTGAGCAGTCTTTGGGGGCTGTGGAATACTGGGGTGCAGAGTCTGAAGCCTGTGGGTAACAGAGGATGTAGGGTGACCCCCAGGGACAGGATAATCAATGAGGGCCCTTGGGCTCCAGGCCTCCCCTCCCCATCACCTCAGGCAGAGAGCTGCCCACCCCTCTCACTCCCTTTTTGCCCAGTCGGCACTTCCCTGCTTCTTCACAGTAATCAGCATCGACAGATATTGACTGGTGGTGACAGGGCTGAAATCTGAAGGTGAAGGAGTGAACAATTTCCTCTGTGTTCTGGCTGTGCCACCTCCAATGCAGCAATGTGAAACGCTCATCGCTTGTCCAGCTTCTAAAGCCTAGCCCTCCCTCACTCCCATTTCTCCTTCTAAAGAGGACCTCTCTGATAAGCATCCCCTCCTCCAGAAAGGGTCCCCTGACTGCTCCAGCCCACAGCGGCATCTTCCCTTATGTCTGACATCAGGTATAACCCTTAACATGCCAGGTCTAGGATCTCATGAAGCAGACGTTCCCACATGTAGTGTGCGTCACATTACCTGGAAGGCATGTTAACCACACAATCCTGGGTCCCCCACCCCCAGCATGTCCAAGATGGAGCTGGAGAATTTGAATTTCTAACAATTCCCCACACGCTGCTGCTCTGAAGTCCTAATTACTGCTCAGTGGGCCCATGCCATTTCCTTAATGACCCAGTAAGAGCCTGTGGGGTGAAGGGGGACCCTATTTATCAAGATTCTCAAGTAGTGCTCTTTTGGTAGAAACAGGTGCTTAATAAGTCATTGCTCATATACTTTATTTTTTTGCAGGTGGCAGGGGAAGGGAAAAGAGTTTAAGGTTGTTGGGTTGAATTTTATGATGCTGTAAAATCTTAAAACTTACCATATATAATGGCTTTTTCTCCTGCTGTTAAATGTTTAGAATAAATCGGCAGCATGTTAAATGCTTACAGAAATGCTTTTTATTATTATTATCACGGTGGTGGGATGGGGCTTGGATTCTGCTGAGCCCTTTGACTTGAGGAGCAACCTTTGTACATGATTGCATGTGGCAACAGCAAAGGCTGCCTCAGGCCTTAACTGTTTAATGTGTTCTCTCTTCCTGTATTGAAATATGCCCCAGGAAAATATGTGGACATAAACTACTTCTTGAGGAGGGGTGGGTTATGGATGGGTTTTATTGTCTTCTTTATACTTCCCTGAACTTTCCTAATTTTCTACTGCAAACATGTATTATTACTGTTATAAGCAGAAAATTGTCATTTACAAAACCTTGGGCATCTCTAACACAACAGTACATGGGACACAAATTTCATATACCAGGCTGCACAATCAATTCACCAGCACAAACACCATTCTATCTGGGGTCAGGAGCTACTAATTATTTAATTCTTTTTCTCATTTATTTATTTATTCATTCATTCACTCACTTAAAATATTGATCGGGTGTATAGCACGTGTTGCTCCTGTTCTAGGATTCAAAGACACACGGGTAGTATATGAGAAGTTCAGGACATGGCTTCGGCATTGACGAGACCTGGAGTGTAACCCTGGCTCTGCCACCTGCTGGCTGGATGTCTGGACAATTGACTCTTCCACTGTGTGTCTGTGTCCTCATCTGTCAGTGGGGATAATACTGCGACCTTCCCTGTAGTGTCTCTATGAGGACGAACTGTGGATAAACCCACCCAGCATGTAGCCAGTGATTGTTGAATGCAAGCTGGTTTATTGCTCTGAGAGCTAGTTCTTATCATGGTGTCTGTCATAGTAACAACAGTGGTTCTAGGACATCCACCTGCATGATGCATCATTTTACAATATGAAGTTCGGTGGGGATTTTTACCTTCATCTTTGAGATGAGGACTGTAAGTCTAGAAGACCAAGAGACTAACTCAGAGTGTAATACAAACTCCTGCCCTGATGGTACTTCTGGGTCACATCACTGGGCACGTAGGGTGACACTGAGGCCAACCTTCTCAGTATATGGCTTTGCTATTTCTGCTTTTCATCAAGGTGCTGAGTCAATTGGGCTGCTTTTGGTGTGAATTCTCCAGCTCCATTGTCCACTCAGTTTCGGGAGAACTTCCTCTCTCAGGAGTGAAGTCCAGAAGAGTGACTCTAACAGTCCATGTGGGGGGTATCTCACACCTGCCCTTGCAGAAATGAGGCTCCACAGCACTGCACTAAACCCCATTGACTGAGCTGCAGTAAGAGCCTTTAGCTGCCGAAAGCTGCCACCTGCAAATTTATTTCTATCTAGGGAGCCCAGGAAAGCCTAAAACATTAATGAAAACATCCTTCAACATTGCTAATATGATTAAAATAAATTGAACAGCAATGGGATGCTAAATGAAAGAGTGGGTGCCCTGGGAATTTGAGATTGTGGGAGGTTGGCTTGCTTCAGGAAGTATGTGCCATTTTGGAGATGGTGGTGCCAATTCTCCAAGGGAGCAATCTGGTGTGTCCATCAAAGTCCATTGGTATTTTTCCTAAGGAGGAGTCAATGTGGATAGGTGGAAACCCAACCTCTCTGCAGGGGAGAAAGAGACCCAGCCTGTGGTCCCAGCTTCAGCATCAACCAGCTGTGGGACCTCTGTGTCACATCATTTGGCATGTGGGACCCATTTAACATCTCTGAGATTCAGCACTCTCATCTGTGAGTTAAGAACAACAATGGCATCTTCACAGAGCTGTTGGAAACACCAAACTAGAGAGTGTGTAAAAAAGTTGCTTGAGACCTAGGGAATGTTATATAAATGGCATTTTTATAATATACAAAAATTTGGTGAAAATGTATTCATAATGGTATTAGGAGCTAATATCTTCCACAAATAAAATTATTCCGATAGGTGGAACTTATGTGGGCTTTGAGGGTCATTTTTTTTGTATTTTTCTGAAGTTGGAAATGGGGAGGCAGTAAGACTCCCGCATGCGCCCAACCGGGATCCACCTGGCATGCCCACCAGGGGGTGATGCTCTGCCCATCTGGGGCATCGCTCTGTTGCAACCAGAGCCATTCTAGTGCCTGAGGCAGAGGCCATAGAGCCATTCTCAGCGCCCGGGCCAACTTTGCTCCAATGGAGCCTTGGCTGCAGGAGGGGAAGAGAGAGACAGAGAGGAAGGAGAGGGGGAGGGGTGGAGAAGCAGATGGGCGCTTCTCCTGTGTGCCCTGGCCGGGAATCAAACCCGGGACTCCTGCACACCAGGCCGACGCTCTACCACTGAGCCAACCAGCCAGGGCCTGAGGGTCATTCTTTTATTGAGAAGTCTCTTTTCACAATCTACTCCATGCCTCTGCCTTCATAGACACTGCCTATTGCTTGTTGATTTTTTGTTGCATTTATTTATCTCTTTACTATAAGTGTGTCAGCTGTGAATTTTTTCTTTTATTTTCCATTATGGAAAATTTCAAACATACGCATAAGTAGAGAACATGATATAATGAATTCCTGTGTATCCATCATTCTGCTAGCCTTTCCCCCTCTATACTCTCTACTTACTTCCTTTCTACACTAGTCCAGATTATTTTGGAGTAAATTTTATCATTTACCATCCAGCTATTTTATCATTCTATCACTAAATATTTCAGGTTATACAGCTATAAGATAAGGAGTCTTTAGAAAATTGTAGACATAGTACTGTTATCACATTGAAAGATGTAGCAATAATTCCTTAATTTCATCAAATAATCTGTGCTTAAATTTCCCTGAAGGGTGCATACATTTTTTTTTTTTTACAGATTGTTTGAATATAAATAAGGTCCATACCAATAAGGATTGATATAACTCTTAAGTCTCTTTTATTCTGCAGGTTTCCTTATACTTTTTCCCTTGCAATTTATTTGTTAGAGAGGTTGGTCTGGGTCATTTGTCCTGGAAAGTTTGCCACATTTTGGATTTTGCTGATTGTATTCATGGGTATAGCGTCACAAGTACCTCTGTTGCCTGTGTTAAAAAAGAACCTTTGAGGCCTAAAGTTGTCCTGAAAGGGTTAATTGAACCATATGCTGTCCAGGAAAAGGACCAGGTTTTGAGGAATGCCTCCTAAACCACCAGCAGCAGGGCTAGATGGGAGACATCAAACATGTCCCCATCCTAAGGTTGATGGGCTCTTCTGTACAATGTGTTTAGAAAAGAAAGGTGTAAGTTCTTTTGAAAGAATTTGCATTGGCTATAGATAAGGGGGAGGTGGGGAAAGATGAAACGGGGAAATTCAGGGATAGGTGAAGAGTTTGTAAGGAAGAAATATTTGATGCTTCTGGATTGGTTGTGGGCAGCAGTCCAGAAATTTTATGTGCAAGCAAAATGTGGTGGCCCGTGGTGGTTGGCTAATCTTTCTATATAATCACTGAAATAGCTGCCTGGAAGTCAATTTTACAAATAGAAATTTGAATTTGAGCAGTCTTTTGTTGGTTTCAGCCTGCAGCTGCTAACTAATTAACTTCCCTTGCCTTCCTCCCCACCTCCAGCCTGCTATAAGCTAATTTAGGACATCTCAGAATTTTCCCCTTGTTATCTGTATTTCTTGTAAACTGGTAGCCAGATAGAGAGTCTTTCTTACATTCAGGTTTAGGTTAGGTACCCACTTCATGGGCGATGCTGTGTGCTTCCGTCAGCAGTGTCTGGCTGTCTCTCTTTGTGATGGTGGCAGACAGGGATCCTCACTGCCTAGCTCTGTTAATTCATTGGTAGTGGCAAATGTTGCTGTATCATTTCTATCATGCCTTCTTTGTTTATTAGCTAGAATATGTTTATAAATAGATGCTTTTCTTCATCAACTCAGCAGTTACCCTGAGGGATAGTTTATTTAGGAAAAGCAAGATAAACTGTTTTCCCCCTATCCTCACCAGTTTTAAAGATAATTAGTTGGTTCATTTGCATTTTCCAATGATGACTAAATTGCTTGTTTTTGATTTTTAGCAACTCATGGATTGATACCTATTTGAAGTCTTTTCATCTATTTCAGTTATTATCATTATTAAAGTTCAAACTGTCTCCCCTTGGGCATTGGGAGGATCTTCAAGTTTGCTCCTGAGTCCTTTTGACGTAAATTTACAAACCTTTGATAGTTTTCTCGTTTAAGTAGGGTAAGATGTCCTAGAGTCATCTTGTGCAATTCCTGCTCCAGATCTCTAATCAAATATTTCCCCAAGGATTCTGGGTTTCTTTTAGTGAGACATGAGGGGTACTCAATGTTCCTGGTTTAGTCCTTATTTCTAGGGCTTTTTAGTGAACGGGAATGGAAAAAATGTGTGTGAATGGATATACATTTAAAATAAAATATACGGTGAGTTAATATTGCTGCTACCAATTCAGGTTTAGGACTATAGAATTCTACTTAACCTCATTGATCTTATGTCTACATGCTTTTTCTCCCATACTGAAAATAACATTTTTCAGCACCACCAGATAATTATTCATGTGCTTTATTGCACAACACACAAGCAACAGGCTAAGAATAACAATACAAATACTACCATGAACATTATGATTTAAATATTAAATATGGGTTTAAGAATTTTTGCAGTTCTTTTTGTCCTTCGGATATATTCCACCAAGGATGGATATAAAGTCAAATTGTCGTGATTTAAAATTTCATGGAATAATCTCTCTCTGTGTGGTTACGCTACCAACTGAGTACAGAGTTGGGTTCACTTATTTCACTTTGCTTTGATTTTCTAAGGGATTAGTTTTTCCAAAATTTAATTTTGTTTGATATTACGTAAAATATTTACATGGCTACAAAATTAACTCTAGGAAGCAAGGTATATTTAAAGAAGTCTAGCTTTGATTTAGTTTTAATATATTTATAAGTCACAATTTTGTAGCTAATTGGTCACATACTACGCATTTTCTCTGCCTTGACTTTGCACTTGATATACTGCATTCTCTAGATTTCTCCATAGTTGTATATAGACCTAGTCTTCTTTCCTTTTTATATGTGATATCATTTCTTCTCAGTATCACTGTGCCTGTCTCTCTAGCAATCTACTTTCTACCTTAAAGTTTTTTTTTGTTGTTATTTTAAGCGGGAGTGGGGGTTGGGGGAAGAGATGAGAAGCATCAACTTGTAATTGCAGCATGTTAGTTGTTCATTGATTACTTTCTCCTATGTGCCTTGACCAGGAGCCTCCAGCTGAGCCGGTGGCCCCTTGCTCAAGTCAGCTACCCTTGGGCTCAAGCCAGTAACCTTTGGGCTCAAGCCAGTGACCATGGGATCATGTTGATGATCCCATGCTCAAGCCAGCAACCCTGCACTCAAACTGGTGAACCTGCCCTCAATCTGGATGAGTCTGCTGCACTCATTCATGCCAGCGACCTTGGGGTTTCAAACCTGAGACCTCAGCATCCTCAGTTGATGCTCTGTCTACTGCGCCACCACCTGGTCAGGCAAGGTGTTGGGTCTTTGTGCCTTGCAGTACAGATCTCCCAGCTTACAAGAATTCTGTGTTAACTAAGAATTAACAGGTTCTGAGTTAGGACCCAAGGAGCTCTGCAGTAAGGAATGGCTCTGGTAGGTATCATGACTGCTGAGCCTCTTGTATGTTTGTTGCTCAGTAAAAATTAGTTGAATCACATCACTTCAAAATGTTTTAGACATACTTACAAGGATCAGAACAGTCACTGGAACAGTAAAAAATTATATTTACATCAGATTTAGCATGGCGTTTGGTCTCTTTGGCTGACGAAGATACTGGTGTCTGGAATACATTATTTTGCTTTTAGAGTTTCTCTGGAAAACCTATCAGTCTGAATCAGGAGATCATGCAAACTGAGGGATAAAAGACATCAGTTGGCAGGATTCATCTTAGTGAAAAGTTATTGTATAAACCAGGAAGGGGCTCATTGGCTTTCTTCCTCAGCATTATTGCATTGATTGATTGATTCATCTATTCAGGTGTTCTCTTAATTTACAAGACATATAGTTTCCTGTGCATCTACTACATCCAGATACAATGTTGGAAACTGGAACTGAGGGAGTTTCTCTTTCTCTTCTAAGCTCAAGGGTCTCTTTCTTCATCTTCCTGGCACATTCCCATCTGACTTGTGCATTCTTGGCCCCAGATGATCTCCCTTTCCTTCAAGGTACACTGAAACTGAGGCAGGTGGTGAGGGCTGGTTAGTATCTGCCAAAGCCTGTTCAGATATAAGGAAAACATTGGATGCCTTCAGCTGTGTGTGCTGTTATTCTGCTGACAATATCTATCTCTCATAGTTAATCTTGAATGGACTCTGGTCGAATATATGCAGGTCTTTATTTTTTAAATGAAAGCTTTTATTGCCATGAAAATAATTTGCCCTTTTCTAACTATGGTATCTTCTCTGTTTTCTCACAGCTGCCGGTCTTCAGTTCTGGAACACAGTTTGCCTTGTCCTCTGCAGAATCTGGTCTTTTTAAACAAAAGCTGAATGGATTAGGCCTAGTACTTGCTCTTACTATGCTGTGGTTTTCCACAAAAAACAATTTGCTTTTAAAGGCTCTTACAAATTGCTTGACACACACCTTCCGCCTGTGTTATTAAATTGCCCCTTGGGGTTACTGTGAGGATAGTGCCAAGGGATAATGTGAAGGCCAGCAGGAGGCAAAGCACACTATGGGAGGTAAAAGGCAGGATGCCTCAAAAACGTACGCATCTGCATGCATCTGCATACATTTTTACTTGCTCACAGGCACGCACGATGCACACATATACATGTACTTTACATGCACACATGCACTTACTTGTACACATGCACACACATTCACACAACTTATACATACATGCACACACTTGTGTCTGATCATATACACATTCACCTATCTACTAATAAGTGCGTACACAGACTGACACTCCCACTCACATACACATTCACACACTTATGCACACTCATAAAACACACTCGTATAGACGTGCACACACTCCCACCCAGGTTCAGATAAACACAAACTTTTATGCTATTCTTCATCAACACGGAGGGTTGAAATAAACATTTAAGATGGAAGTTGTTCTATTTTCCCAGTGCTACCCTCTGCACTGTGTTCAGAAATGAGACATCTGAATAGAAAGTCACCTCTTGCCATTAACTTTGTCCTGAGTTTCCTACTGGGCAGTAGGTTCTCTATGACTCAAGCCCAAGAGACTGTTTTTTGTAGCAAACTCTTGTCCTAGAAGCAATGTCTGAGGATCAAGGGGCCAAGTGTTGTACTCCTGCTCCCCAGCTGGGGAAAGGGAAGCAGAAAGAGAGTCCTTGACTTGCCCAAGGTCATCCAGTGAGGTCACAAACAGCTGAGCACAGCCCAGAAGCCAGCTCCCCCAAAACTGTGGCCAGTCAGGCTTTGAGCTGATATGATTTGTTTGATACTCCCAGGAAAAGATGCTTGTTTTTGATTTCTAAACATTCTCTACTGTTAATGAATCCTTTAATCAAACTCATTTGTTGTGTTTTTCATTATCTAAAATGACCCCTGGAATAAGGCCTCCTCCATTGTTCAGAGGAAGTAGCTGTAGAGTTTGCATCTCATTTATCAAACTTTTATAAAGTAGCAATTATGTGCATGCTTCATGAGCCAGGCACGCTCTGAAATTGCTGGGAATGTAATTTTTCTGAGCACTATTTCATTGCTGCCTTTCCAAGTGACAGAAAACAAAGTTGATCGTACAAGTGAGACTGTCTCTAGAGAGGAAATTAAAGAGCTGCTCGCCTAACGCATGTCTTCTCTCTTGAAGATGAGATTTATACTGAGGGTTTCGCTCTGGATGAAATGGGTCTAAAATTCAGACCCTCACACCTGGCAGGGGCCCTGGCCTTGTGTCAGGTCTTAACCGGGTAGTCAGGAACCAAGACCAAACCAGGCCTGCCCTGAGCCCAGGCCTCTCTGAGCACCCCTCTTCTCAGCCTCTCCTCCGCAAGTGCTTAAAGGAGCTGGAGAGATGAGGTTTCTTTTTATTAAGAATCATTTTGCATTTCTCTGAGCCCCCTGGGGGGTCTTGTGTCAGGCCCCTGCCAATTACCTTTCTGTTAACTTTGTTAACCCATTTCCCTTTCTTTTTTCTGACCAGAAGTTTTTTGTTTGTGTGTTTGTTTTTTTAGCCAGAGAGAGAGAGAGAGAGAGAGAGAGAGAGAGACAGGAAGGGAGAGAGATAAGCATCAACTCACTTTAGTTGTTCATTGATTGCTTTTCATATATGCCTTGACTGGGGCGCTCCAGCAGGGAAAGTGACCCTTTGCTCAAGCCAGTGATGTTGGGCTCAAGCCGGTGATGTTGGGCTCAAGCCAGTGATGTTGGGCTTCAAGTCAGCAAACTCTGGGCTCAAGCCAGCGACCTCAGGGTCTTGAAGCTGGGTATTCCGTGTCCCAGGTCAACACACATGATCCACTGCACTACCACCTCTGACCAATAACTTTCAACGCCTGGCTCCTCCCCACCACCCTCCCCCTAATATCATCAACATTACCTGGGACCTTTTTGAAATGCAAATTCTCAGGCACCAGTCCAGACACACTGAATCAGAAACTTTTGTGGGGTGAGGTCCAGTGATCTGGGTTTAACAAGCCCTCCAGGGGATTCTGACATTCTGCTGCCCTGGAAAAGGTAGGGAGTGGGGAAAGAAGAGACATTTCTGTCAGCCCAGTGAGCATTTTGAGAGTTGACCTTAGCTCAGTGACAAAGAAAAAAACTGTGTTGTGAGCAGTCACCGCCTTCCTGGGCAGAAGAGAAAAAATACTGACAATCTGGAGTATGTTGGGGCGCCAGTGGGGGAGCTGTGACAGAGTGGGGCAGTAAAGGGTCCCACCACTTCACTAGGAGGGGTTTGCTGGGAGCAATGCCTAACCCAGTGGCTCTCAGACTTCGTCACACATTGAAATCACCTGGGGACCTTTATAAACTACTGATGTTTGCTCCCACCTCCAGACATTCTGATTTGATTGACATTGACCTGAGCATTGGGAGTTTTAAAACCTCCCTAAGTGATTCTAACGTGCAACCAAGCTTGGGAGCCAGTGGTTTAACCTGTATGGCAGAATGCCTGATGGTGGATTTCAGACAGCAGGGAGGTAGATGTGGAAGGCAGTCTTTCTGGTACCTCTCAGACTACGATGTTGAGGAGGTCACCTACTTTGGCTGTGTAAAATCTGGTCACAGTGGTCAGGGTAGCCTCATACAAGTGCACAGTACACACACAGAGGAAGTTCTAGAAAAATCATGACCTCTGAGGCAGGAAGCACACTGCTGTCTGTTCATCAAGTTGTAGAGGTGCTAGTCCCAGCCTGACCAGAGCCTGTTGGCAGCACACCTTGTACACCCTGATAACAGGACAGCTACCGTGTCCCCAGGTGTCCCAGTTACTTGTTGTTTCTTGTCATCCATCCTCAGTGGAGGGAGAAGCTAGAGAAGAAGGAAGGTTGTGGGGTCTCACTGGAGTCGGCTCCCACTCGGCTGCCTCAACTTCCCCGAGCTCCGCAGACCTGAGGATGACAAAGCCCCCTCGTGTGTCTGCTTTCTGGACGAGGACGAGGTCCCACTGCCTCTATGGGGCACCTTGCCAGTTCTTCTATGCCAGTGTGCCATCCCTTGCTCTTGGGGTGGGCTTCCTGAGAAGCTAATCCCCACCAGGGTGTGGGTGTAGGGATGCTCACCTAACTGCACTGGAAACACCTCGAGAGTTAAAATGCTTGTGCCTGAGACCCTGCTCAGAGATTCTGCTCTAGTTGGCTTGACGCGGTCTGGGTCCTGGAGTAAAAACTCTCCCTAGGTGTTTTTACTGTGCAGTCAATGTGAGGAGTCACTGGCTTACCAGAATGAACAGTGACTTGCCTAGACTGCTCTGTGATAATATACGAATAATGGATTGAAGAGTCCTAGCCCCAGGGGGCAGGTGAGGGCACGTTTGGGCTCCGAGGCAGGCCAGAGGGGCAGGTGTGGTAAGAGAGGACTCTCCTGCACCCCACCCCAATCCAAACGCAGTCACCGCCTCTGCCATCCCAGAAGGCCAGCCTGGGCTGAAGCATCTCAGGCTGGTCTGGTGCCTGACTGACTCCCTGCCCACACACATTCTCAGCTGCCAGATTTCTCTTCCCAGAATCCCAGCAGCCAGCGCATCCCAGGCACTGATCCTGGAGGCTGGGAGATGCTCACACACCTAGGTCCTCCAGAGTCCCCATGGCCTTGCCCAGTGTCCTCCTCCCAAAGGCCTGTCCTAAACCCGCCCTGGGAGAGAGGTGCTGGCCCTTTGTTCCTCCGCTTCAGACTTAACCACAACGCTTCATTTCTGGTTCTAGAAAAACTGAACTTGTTTAGACCAGGTGGTCCAGAGCCATGAAGTGACATAAGGAAGAAGAGTGTTCCCAGTGAAATGGATTAGACCAGCACCATCTGATACCACAAGTAGCTTGTGGGTAGTAGTAGTAGTGTAGGCAGCTGAAAATTAGAACAAACTATGTTAAGCAAGAAGATGCTTGGGGAAAACTTTCAGTACTGGGCATTGCATATACAGCAGGTGTCAAGCAAGCCCTTGTTCAAACCTGGTGTAGAGAGACAGAGCATCTCATCAAGTTGGCATGGGTTCAACTTGCTTGTTCTCTCCCATTTACCAACTGCCCAGCATAACCACAAACCTGCCCAAACCACCTATGTTATAATGGGATGGGGGTGGGGAGTGTGTGGGGATGCTGGAGAAGAGGGAACATCAGGGGGGCTGGATACATTACTTTGCCTTAGAATGAAAGTTCCCACCTGTCCCTAGGTGGGACTCAAAGGTTGTGCATGTTCCAGCCATTAAAATTCTAAAGAGGTCATGTCTACACATCTTGGTGGCCACAAGCCAAATGTGTATATGAACTAGAAGGTACACACCAGATATCCCATTCATCCTGATGTGCCCAGAACCTGGCCGGCAGCCTGGCACTCAGTAGACACTCAGTCAGCATTTTTGAGGAATGATGGAGGGTGCTCTACCCATGCAAAAACAATAAGCATAGGCCCTGGCCAGCGGCTCAGGGGATAGAGTGTTGCTCAGAATATGGATGTTTGGGGTTTGACTCCTGGTCAGGGCACACAGGAGAAGCGAACATCTGCTTCTCTCTCCCTCCCTCTCCCCCTTCTCTCCCTCTTCCCCTTCCACAGCCAGTGACTCAAGCATGGCCCCAGGCACTGAGGATGGCTCAGTTAATAGCTCAGTACCTAAGCATCTGCCCAAGAAGGGGTTACTGGGTGGATCCTGGTCAGGGTGCATAAGAAAGTCTGCCTCACTATCTCCCCTCCTCTCACCTAAAAAAATAAAATAAAAAGCAATAGCACAATGACAAGGCCATTTGGCCAAACAATTATTATTGGGCGATGACCTTGTACAGGACATATTTATGCCTTCAGGCTACTTACAGCCCAGAGAGGCAGGCAGGCAGTAGGCAGTCATCACACAGTGTAGTTTTTTGAGGTGCAGCCTAGTGTGCTACTGGGAGGGGCTATTAGAGAAGGCCCCTGAGGACATGACATTTGAAATGAGACAGGAAATGGGAATTAACTGGGTCAGAGTGGGCTGGGATGCAGTTGGAAGGTGGGGGCCATAACTTGACTGGTTTTGAAGGCCGTGGGTTAGGACTTTGGCCTTTATCACAGAAACCACAGCGGCCTGTTCTGTCTGAGGTGTTCTGTTTGGGGCTAGACTCTTTCCTCTCCCTAAGTCCCCTGTTCTCCTTGTGCAAAAGGCCTGAGTGTCGATTTGTGAAAATGCAATTCTTAGGTACTCTCAAGTTTTAGAACTGTTGACTTAACAAATGTGAGGTTGCAAAGTTAACTTAATTCCTCTTAGGCTTCATTCAGGGACCACCCAAAGAAGAGTGGGTAAGGGTATAACTTCCTGGACAGCGCTGAGGGCAGTTCTCTGGAGAAAGGGGCAGCGGGAGCCATTAGCAGCTCCCACTCACTGCAGCTGGGGAATGGGTGCGCCCTCCCATTTGGAGCTAATTCGCTTGCATTTTACAGAGCTACACAGAGTTGTTTTAACTTTCATACTCCCTTAAATACCTCTATCTATAAAAGAAGGACCCCTTCCTCTGTGGGACCACACCTGCCACTCAGGGCAGAACTGGGATGTGAGCTGTCCTTAGAAAGGCTCCTTTGTGAATACTGAGAACTAACTGTCCCGCAATGGCTCAGGGTCTGGGTTTCTCAGGGAAGAATTCTGGCACCTCAGGAAAGGAGATTCTCCCCGGGTGGTGGTGGGGGAGGTGGGGCCTGCTGCTCCCGCATGCAACACACCAAGGAGGCCCCAGTACCTCTGCCCAGAGCCAGGGAGAAACCGAGGTTTAGAGGCAGGGCCTTGGGCTCTAGTCTTGGCCTTCTTGTTAAACCCTGGATGAGACTTTGGTCACTGGGCCTGCTGTGCCTGTCTCCCCATTGTGGAGGGTAGTTTCCATTTTGTGTGCCATTTTTGGTTGATTGGCTATGTTCTTTGGACCAGTGTCTTTCTGGGCCCTGCTGAAAAGAGTCCCATGGCCTGGCCTGTGGTGACGCAGTGGATAAAATGTTGACCTGGAACGCTGAGGTCATTGCTTCGGAACCCTGGGCTTGCCTGGTCAAGGCACATATGGGAGTTGATGCTTCCTCTCCTCCCTCCTTTCTCTCTCTCTCTCCCTCTCCTCTCTAAAATGAATGAATAAAAAAAATCTTAAAAAAGATCCCCATGGTTAGTTAGTGGTGCCTTGGCTGAGGGAGAGGTTCACATCTAAAAATTGTATCTTGGTGGGATGGTATTGAAGGTCTCTTCCAGCCGAGGCCCTGGAGAACTCTCCACAGAACCACCCTCAGCTCCAACACATTCTTCTTTCCTCTTTCAGCACTTGAAGGTTTTTGTTTCTGTTTTTTTCTTTCCTCTCCAAGCTTGTATTTTAAATTTTATTTTGATAAATTATTGGAGTTTTCTATCATCATGTAATTCTTTTATTTAACCACTTAACTCCTTAAGTAGATTATAAGCTCCTCAAGGACAAGGTCTTTTTTGGCCCCACGTTCCCTAGAGAGCCTCCTACACAGGTGGTCTTTAATACAGGCTTGCTGAAAAGCATGTGGAGAAGGACACAGAAAGTGTAGTAAAATGGACAGTGATAAAATACCGCGGAAAATGGAGGGAAACATATCAGTCATGTCAATAAATGCAAATAAGCTTAAAAAAAAGAAAAGGATGTTGAAAGACCTCTTTGGTTTGATG
Source organism: Saccopteryx leptura (assembly GCF_036850995.1). Taxonomy (NCBI): domain Eukaryota; kingdom Metazoa; phylum Chordata; class Mammalia; order Chiroptera; family Emballonuridae; genus Saccopteryx; species Saccopteryx leptura. The sequence continues at coordinate 42,753,604 of NC_089512.1, read as the reverse complement.
TAGCTTTATCTGACTGTGGTTACTTGTAAAGCCCTTGTCACCCAATTGGTTCTGGCCTAAAAACTTGATTTATAATTTAAGCAATTATGATGAATGCTGCTGGTTGCTGCCAAGATCCCCCTCTCCAGGTAAATATGCCCATTCCCCCAGCACCGAGTGTTGGCTGCCCATGGTTCTCAGCCACTGTTCTCCAGAGAATTGCCCTCAGGTGACAGTAACCCTCCCTAACCAAGAGGTTACACCAGGGACTGTCTACCAAAGATTGAGTATGGTTGGGAGGCAGGTGCGCCAAAGGTCTGGGTCCGTCCCTCAAGGAGAAACTAACTCTGGTGTGGTCTGCGCTTCAGGGTCCCCAGGGATCAGGCTGCTACCAGCCTCCAGCGGAGACCACAGCTGGCTCAGCACTTCTCTGACCCACGTGCTCCCTCACTCCCCTTCCCCTGAGAGCACAGCTCCAGCAAAGGCCCAGAGCAGGCTCTGCTTCCCGGGAGCACGGCCCAAGACAGCAGTCACGTCTGCATTCTGTTCTCTTTTTATTCCATCAGAGAGAGAGAGAGAGAGAGAGAGAGAGAGAGAGAGAGAGAAGAATCTATTCTGCCTTCTGTGTACTAGTTCTGGGGGAAGATGTGAGGAAGATTTAATAAAAAAAAGTCCTTGTCATTCACATATGAGCTTTTTCAGCAGCATCTCAGGTTAGACAGCTTGTATCACAATCTCTCTCACTTCTGGAGATGACCCAGGAAGTTTAATATTGCTGTTATCTTTCAACCTGAACCTCCCAGGCAATTTCTGTTATGTAGGACCAGTTCCCAAGCTCCTTGTCAGACCTTAGGTTACCCTAGTTATTTTCCCAAATTCGATCACTGTTGTACATTTTCTGAGTTAACAGTTAGGACTCATGGTAAAAACTGGGCAGAATATTTTAAATTGGGAATGTTGGGCAAATCCCGAGGTGTGCTGTCCTGATGAGCTCTGCTCAGTGGTTTGGATAAGGGGGATCCCCTAAAGAGGTAACAGGTATCCAGCTCTGGGGCAGGTGCATAGGACAATTTTGGGGGGTGAGGGTCTTTTGTATCTCTCTTATCTGACCAATTTAAAGCCAGATTTAAGTTACAGGTTGAAGAAAGAAGTGGGTTTGAAGAATGGCATGGTGGTGAGGGTGTGAGAATCACTCTCAGATATGTGATCAGGGTTATTTTACCTCCTCAAACCTTAGTTTTCGCATCTATAACAATGGGCATGATAATAGAAACAATGCGGGCAAATGTCTCAGCACTGACCCCCGACACAACATGCATCTAACAAATGTTTCTCATTATTATAAGGCATACCCATGTGTGTCAAGCTATCTATCAGCTTTGCCTCTAGGTAAAGCGGCCTTGATGGCACTCAGAGCTTTGCTTACCACCCACTTTATATTATCGTCTATTGTGAGGACTGTGCATAGGAAACCTCAGATCCTGGGAAAACCTCACAACCTATTAATTGGACAACTAGCGCCCGCCTTTCCAAGGTCTGATACGGCCTAGAAGATACGAGTAGGAACGGAGAGAAGTGCAGAGGACCCCCACCCCAGCCCAGGACAGGGACCTGGGGACAGTCAGGTTGAGAAGATGGGGAGGGCTAGCGAAGAAGAGAAGATGGGCAGCTGGGGTCTGTGGAAAACCGCTGGAGCACTCGGGTCTGGGTTCAGATTCCAGCTCTGTCTCACACTAGCTGTGTGAACTCTGACAACTCACAAAACTTCTCTGACCCTCATTTTTCTACTGTGAGATGGATACCATCTACACCGCAGTAAGAATCTGTACTATGTATATAAGTGGATGCGTAATGTCTAGCAGATTCTCAGTCAGTAGCCAGTGCTGTATTTCTGGGTCAAACTTTCTAAGCTAGTTTTGTCTACAGCCACACCCTCCCCATCTGGCCCCTCACACTGCTGATGGAGCTCTGATTCTGAATGACAAGGCTACAAGCTTCCCTCTCTCATAAGTTGAAGAAGGAGCCCTCAATTTACAGAGCATGGTGATTGTTTTGATGCCTCTGAAGCCTGTTCGGCCTTTGTGGCCCACCGCGCTGGGGTTTGCATTGCTGGCAGTCCTTGGATTCCCCGTGCATTCCCCGATGGTCAGCCCGGGAGAATCACATGAGGGTGGAATGTGGGCGGACATTTGGTCCTGGCCCCACGCTCCTGCCCAGAGGGGCCTGCAACAGCTGCTCTCCAATTATGCATCCCAGTTCAGACGAGGCCACCAACCCTCAGTTCACCAAAATAAATGCACTCCTTCAGGAACGCCAAGATTTCACACAGGCCTCTCTCATGGCTTCCCTGGGGGCTTTTGAGTTTAGAGACTTTCTATGATTGCATGCTGGCAGCACTGGGTATGGTGGTGGCTATGCCCTCAGAGCTCTATGCTAGGAGGGCACATGGCATTTCCTCATCAGTTGAACTACGGTGAGGTGTGGATGAGACTTCATCATCTGAGAGTTAGTTATGCTCTGGAGTGTTGCCAAGACTTTGCCTTCTTTAATTTTCTTTTTCACACTCAGTACCTGGAAGCCCTTCTCCTTGATGAGAGTTGCCCCATACCAAGGGCTAGAAAACAATAGCCCGTGGGTTAAATATGGCCCATCACCTGTTTTTGCAAATAAAGTTTTATTAGAACAGCCCTGCTCATTTGTTTACATAATGTCTATGGCTGCTTTCATGCTCCGGCAGCACAGCAGAGTTCTTACAACACAGACCACGTGGCCTGCAAAACCTAAGATATTACAGTTGAGCCCTTTACCAAAAACATTCGCCTACTTCTCCCCTATACCACCTAGGCGGACTTAGCACCGTACTGCACACTGGGACTTAATAGAATGGGATTGGTTCAGGGAGAGGTTGGGCCAGAACTTCCTTTCTGATAGGAAGCCCCTTCTCCTGGGAAACAGTGTCAACATGGCAGAATGAAATTTCAGGGTGTTCAAGGCATGTTCTAGAGCAGTGGTCCCCAACCTCTTTTGGGCCACGGACAGGTTTAATGTCAAAATATTTTCACGGACCGGCCTTTGTATCACGTGACTGAGACAAGCGTCAAGAGTGAGTCTTAGATGGATGTAACAGAGGGAATCTGGTCATTTTTAAAAAATAAAACATGATTCAGACTTAAATATAAATAAAACAGAAATAATGTAAGTTATTTATTCTTTCTCTGCGGGCCGGTACCAAGTGGCCCATGGACCAGTACCGGTCTGCAGCCCAGGGATTGGGGACCACTGCTCTAGAGGCCCCCAGACCTGCAAGAAGTTCTCAGATAGAAGTCAAAGATGTTTGAGAAAGACATTCCTTAACCTCCTCTTGAAGAGTCACAGTATAAATTAGTATATTAAAGGCTCTGAGAAGTCCTGTGGTTAACAAGCATATGTACTCTGTTTCACAATGTCTCTCTAAAGGAAATTGATTATAGACTGTTTTTTTACGTGTATATGTCGATTATAGCCCATAAAAATCTCTTCAGAAAGAGTTATAAAGAAATGGTCTAAGAGAAAAATGCAATTTCATGGGTTTAAAATTTATTTATTTATTTTTGACAGAGACAGAGAGAAAGTCAGAGAGAGGGACAGATAGGGACAGACAGACGGGAAGGGAGAGAGATGAGAAGCATCAATTCTTCATTGCAGCTCCTTAGTTGTTCAGTGATTGCTTTCTCATATGTGGCTTGACTGGGGGGTAGGGGGTAGGGAGGTGGGGCGCTACAGCAGAGCTAGTGGCCCCTTGCTCAAGCCAGCAACCTTGGGCTCAAACCAGCAACCTTGGGCTTCAAGTCAGCGACCTTTGGGCTCAGGCCAACGACCATGAGGTCATGTCTATGATCCCATGCTCAAGCCAGCAACCCCGCGCTCAACTGGTGAGCTCATGCTCAAGCTGGATGAGTCTGAGCTCAAGCCAGCAACCTTGGGGTTTTGAACCTGGGTCCTCCATGTCTTAGTCTGTCGCTCTATCCACTGTGCCACTGCGTAGTCAGGAAAAAAAATTATTTGTTAAACAAGAGGACTCTTACCTAGTTTTAGAAAAGGACAGAAAGACCACGGGTACAGCCTTGTCCTGCACTAAACCACATTTGTGCATATTGCAGAATCTGGGTTCCAAGCGTTTTCTTTCATTCTCTTGATGACTTCTGCGGCAGTGAGATGTATGTTGTACAGGAGTTAGGGAGGGACCTCAACACCAGCATTATGGATGGTGAGACTGGATGTTGGATGATAGAGAGTGGTCATTTTGTATCTGAGATAAGAGGGGACTTCCTGCTCCTCATCTCCCCACAACTGTGCTAATGTTGGCCCCAGCCACAGGGGGAGAGATGCCTCTATGGGATTACTTGTATCCAGGGAGTGGAGAAGGAAGGGCTTCTAGGAGGCAGGCAGCCCCGCTAGGAAGATCCCCAGGGGATGGTCTGAGCTGTGCCTGTGCCCAGTCTCTTCTTGCCAAACTCCTGTCCCCCTTACCTCACATATTGGCAGGAGTGACTGGGAAATGAGGAAGGATCTACACCTCTAAGAGGCACTTCTGGTTGGAGTTTCAGGTTGGACATTCCTATTTGGGGCCAAGGATACAGAGAGTCACTCAAAATTCTTACTGTCTAGTGGGGAAGAAGACTGAGAAGCCATCACTACACTCCATCGTGGCTGCCAAACCCTGATGTGTGATGATGTCCTGGAGGTCTGTTGAGATCCTCTAGCAAAGGAGAAATCAGACACAGCCGCAGGACTGACAGGCCAAGATGGAAAAGTAATAGGAAGATATTGAACCCTGTAAGCAAGGGACAGAGAAGAAATTCTAGCTCACTTCACCACTGTGGGTTCAGGCTTGTCTCTCATATTAGATATAAGATGAAGGTTCATACAATGGAAAGCTAACACACACACACAAATCTGCAAAGAATTAAACCCACTGTGAAAAAGAACAGAACATGTAATAAATAACTGTTAAAAATCCAAATAAAGCAGCAATGACAATCCATTTTATCTGAATCAGAATAGCAGGACTTTTAAAAAGGAAAATAATGACATGATGAAAATGCGGTAGGACATTGGCCCTGTCCCCATGGCTGATGGAAACTGACATTTCTGCATGCCACAAGAGCCTTCAAAATGTTGCTGCCCTTTGACCAGAAGGATTAATTTCTAGAAATATGTCTAAGGGAATGATTAGAAGAGAACAAGAAAAAGTTCTATGAACAAAGATGTTCACACGGTACAATTTATAGTATCGAAATATTGGAAGGCTTCTACCTGGTCAGCAACAGGGAAAGGACTGAGTGGATCGGTGCATTCAACGGAATATTTTAGACCACGAGAATGATGCTTCCAAAGGTTTTACCACCACTTTTTCCATTTTTAATTAACAAAATGATGCAAAACAACCATTATTCTGTAAATGTCCAAGTACCTAGCTGGCTCTCCCACTTCCAAGGCCGCACCCTCTCTAGCCTGTCCCCCAGCCTGCTCCCTCTCTTCGCCAGCCCTAGCCCGAGGACAGAGGCTGCGGCAGAGCCCGAGCTAGGAGGGGAGAGCCTTAGGCAGACAGCTAGTTTGGGTTGGGGAAGAGATTGGGAGGTATAGGTTCTTGAGAGACTTCTTTTTATACCAAATATCCAGCCCTATTCCCAGCCCCTTTCAAGTCATTTCCCACAGCCCCGCTCCTCTCTGCCCTGAACCTACTACCCAATGGCATGGCCCTTACACCATCCTTGCTCCCCCACATCCATTCTGACCCCAGCCGGCCCCATGCGCCTCCCTCTGGCAGGGACTCCTGGACCCATTAGTCCCAGAGCTCCCAGGGATGAAATGCAGAGACCCCAGGAAGGGCTGTTATGAACCGGAACCTTGCAGAGGAGAGACAGGTGCAGGCTGGGGAACAGTGGGGTGATGGTAAAGAGAGTTTTATTTCTGGGCCCAGGCTCACAGTCTCTAAGGTCCCCTTTCCCAACGTTCCTCCAAGAATCTCAGCTCCCCTGACAGGACTCTCTGGCTTCATGGTCTTGGCTGCTTCTCCAATCAGCTCCCAGAAGCCCCTGAACTCCAGTTTAAAGTCATTACAGCTGCCAGGGCGGCGATTCTCTCTTCCAGCCCACAGTTGCTCGGCTGAGCTGAGGCAGCTGCTGGGTCACCAGGTCCGGTGACTCGGAGTTGCTCAGTGTGTCCTTTCTATTGTCCACCCAGTGATGGTGGACGTTCTTGATAAGGGTCTCAGAGGCCCTCTTCACGTCACTGAATCCCTGGGCATCCATGGCATTGGCTGACCAATGCTGTCCCACGGTGCCTGGGGTGCTTGGTCCTTCGGGGAGAGCTGTGTTGTACGACAGCCTGACCCGGAGCAGCTGAGGGTGAGGGCTCGTGATCGGCCTGCTGACAGCCCCTGAGACAGGACAGGCAGAGCCAGCTCACCTGAGCTCAGCTGTTACCCCTCCAGAGATGTTTGTAATGACATGAAATTCTTTTGATATAGCACTAAATGAAAAATGTAAAACTGTAGAGAATTATCTAAATCACTTATATATATATATATATATATATATATATATATATATATATATATATATAACATGGTAGAGAAAAATATGTTAAAAATACATATTTATCAATGGTGAGATTATGAGTAATTTAAAGAAGTTTTCTTCTGTATTTTCCACATTTTCTACAATGATCATTTATTATGTTTATAACCAGGATATTTGAAAAAATTCTTTAGTGGTTCAGAGATGGGAGAGAACAGTGGCCTGGAGTAATCACAAGATGCTTCCAGAAAGAGCTGAGGTGAGAAAGGGCCCGTGGAAAGTGACCAGGGCTGTTAGGAGCGGTGGATCAGGGGAGTCCTCCTCTCCCGTCCGGACAGCTGGGGAGCCAGAGGCCTGTGGGTAAGGAAACGCCTTGCTCAAGGTCACTCCGCAGCATTAGCAGTCAGGACGAGAGCCCGGCTCCCCATTCCGGGCACACGAGTTTTTCATCAGGCCCAGCTGCCTGGTGGCAGGAGGAGCCCATGGGCATCTGCTCATTATCTCTCAGCTCTCGCCCTCTAATTGTTTGTCTGGAGTGACTCTGCAGAAGCAAGCCTGGAACGCCTGGCCCTGGCCTGGCTGCTTCGCTTGCACACATTGCTCCTATGTCACCAGGGCTGCTGCTTGGAGCTGGCAGTGTCTGGGAACACACTGCTCCCAGGTTCACCGAGACTTAGTCACTCCCGATGCAGTGAGCACAGAGCAAGTAATATGTGCTCCCATCAGCAGAGTCGTATGCAGGGGGTACTCTGCAGGGGATGCCTCACACAAGCAGCTATTTGTTTGAGCAACGCTTTATCAGAACGTGCATTCTGGGTTCTTTGCATATTTCCGGGGAAAGCAGCAGCAGAGGTTGGTGCCAGGAAGTCAAATGTGCAGTGAGATAGCCCACAGAGAAAGAGTGGGTGACATGTTGTGAAGAATAGAAACTTTGGTGTCAGACAGACTGGGATTGGAGTCCTGACACAGTTGCCTCCCAGTTAAGGTTCTTTGGTCAAGTCACGGAATCTTTCTGAGCCTCAATTTTCCCCATCTGTCAAATGGGTATGATGTTCTCAGCCTCACCGGGAGAATTAAACAATATGATCATGATGCTCATTAAGTGTATTTCTATGGCTTATGACAATGATGACTTCATTTTTGAAAACGTATAACTTACTATTAAGTATAACTGGGTAATATTTAATTCTAAGCATGTTATAACTGAGTGGTGCAATGTGAAACATGGCAGAGCAGTTTGGAACAATTGGAGCTGTCTGAGAGTCTACAAGAAGGATGGGACGTTATAGTGGCTTTTAGGGGGACAGCATTGCTAAGTGAAGAGCAGTGTAAATACAAAGCCTGGCCAACACTGAGACGACTGTTCATGGGTCTGAGTTTGGCTTGGGTTGGGTCCTTGCTGTAGGGGGGAGGAGACAAAAACCGTGGCATCTTCACTCTGCCCCTGGGCCACACCACTCCCCTCGTGTGCCTCTGCTCACTTCATTCCCAGCCTGGGGTGACCTCTTGGCCTTTCTGAGTCCCATTATCCTCCTAGGTCTGCTCAAATCTTCTCTTTCCACCTCCACCTCTGCCTCTCCATCCAGAAGTCATTGAATTGGTTCATGTGGTTTCCTCCTCTTGCTCTGTCATTGTCCCCGTGTCCCCGTCCAATCACCTGAGCAGAGCACTGGGAAAGGCAGTTGTAGCAGACAGAACCAGTCTCTGCCACATATCGGTTCTGTGGCCACAGGAAGGTTATGCAACTGCTCTGACCATCAGTTTCGTCATATGATTATGTGAATCGTATTTATAGTTATCAACTTTTGAGCATTTATGTGCCAAGCACTGTGCAAAGAGCTGTAAAAACATTATTTCCCTTAGCCTTTGTGTTTATGAGACAGGCAGGGGTGTGCTGGCAAATGTTTAACCACTGGCTTTTTGAAAAGAGCAGGCTTGATTTGTAGTTTGCCAATTTCTGGGGTGTAAATATTGTCACTGTGGTTCATTTCAACCTGTCAACTCAATGTCACTGAATACAGAGTTAGGAAGAGAGGTGAACAATTAACTCCCGCAAACCATGAGAGCCAGCATCTAGCATACCTCAGGAGGAAGGGAGATGCCAGCATCCCTCTTCTGTGGGTGAAGAAACTGAGTCTCCAAGGCTTATGTGACCTGCCTAAGCCCCCCAGCTGATAAAGGCAGAGCGGCAACTCTGACTCAAGCTGGCTGTCTACCTCCATAGCCTTTGTTCTCTCTGCTTCACTCAACTACGAGCCTATTACAGGATCCCACATAACGAGAGCACTTTTCATGTGGCATGGGACCCAGCATCAGTTCAAAACCGATGGCTGCTGTTGGAGTCATTGCCAACGATAATGCGTCCAGTTGGTTCCCAAGCTGTCCTCTGAGGCCAGGCCTCGGCAACTCTGGAAGAACCGGGGAGGACTCCGAGGCTGCTCCTCCATCTCTGTCTCCTTCCTGTCTCAATTCATATTTTACCTACTTCCCTGGTGAGGTCATTTGAAAAATGCCTTTTCAGCTCAATAATGACCTCTGCAGCTGCAAGAGGGCAGTTTGTTATTTCACACTATTTAGTAAAAAGTTTCACAAACATGTGTAAGATGGTCCATGTCCAAAAGGAAAAGAATGGTCAGCAATCCTGCCAGTCGCTATGGGAGTGGGAGAGGAAGAGAGAGCGCGCGCCCCTCGGGGGGTGTCTGCTGGTGACAGACGTTTCAAGGAGTTGTGTAATCAGCCCTCGGTCATTGGAAGACAATCTCACCCTAACACAAAGGTACACACACATCACACCAAACCCCCCAAGCACTACAGAGTCAGGAGTGCCAACTGCACCGTCAAGAAGAGGGTTATGAATATGGACTGAGGGTTGCTTCGGGTGTCACCAAGGGCCAATGTGAGGAAACCAAGTGTCCTATGACAGAAGCATAGTCGGAGGAGGCGTAGCTTTCTTCGGGGCCTGGGCTGGAAGTGGGTGGGATTCTCTCCATGGAGGCTGAATCATCACGGAGGTCAGTGTCAGGGCACATGATTCTGAGTCAAGAAGTCTAGTGAGAACAACTAAAACAAGCACACCAGATACTCACCCTGTGAGTCACCTGCTCTAACCCTCATAGCCGTACTGTCACCAAGGGGCATGTTGTAACCCTACTCTATGATGGGTGAGGGGACTAAGGCTTAAGGACAATAGGCACTCTACTGAGGATTTTCTAAGTACAGTATCTCATTTGATTCACCAGGCCATCATTCCATCAGTGCTGTTTGTTTTCCATTTAACAGAAACGGGGGCTCAGAGAGGTTAAGTAAACTGCTCAGAGTCACAGAGCCAATATGATGGAGTGAATGGGCACTCGAGTGCCCTTGTCTCTGGGATAGGCTTCCTGGAAAACCTCAGATTATTGACTGTACCCAAGTCCTGACCTCCCATCTGTCTTCAGGAAGTGGTTCTGATGCTACCGCAGGTTAACTGACCTCTCTGATGGCTCCTGGAGACCAGTGTGTTCTTATGTCTGGTGTTAAACCCCTAAGTGCCTTCTCATTGCCTCCAGGCGCAGTTCAAGTTCCTTCTCTCTCTTTCTCAAAGCATGCCACGTGGACGGGAGTCATCATGTCTTGTTTGGGAGTATTGTTCCAGTCGGGCTAGAGGAAGGCCATGCATTTCTTCAGCCTCTGGACCCCTTCACTCTGTTGACCTTGGTTTGTACTTGGCTGCAGCAAAGTAATTACTGCAACCTCAGCCCCTGTTCTTAGGTGGTGCCCAGGACTTGGGGGAGCTGAAAAACTGGGCAGTGCTTTCTTATTGAGAAGGGTGACCCTTCTGTTCTCATTTCCACTGCCCTATGATCTCTCACCCAGAACCCAGTGCAAAATGAAAATGCGGGTCCCCTTGTTCAACAAGTATTGAGAATTTCAAGGCAGTGACAGCAGAGCATTATAAGTACAAACCTTTTTAAGCATGAAGCCCTGTGTGCCTGTGCAGGTTACGTGCCAATGAGGCTGGCACTGCTCTTACCTGGACTATGGCGACTGCCTCCTACCTGGTCTCCCTGCCCCTCCTCTCTTGTCCAGATTTTTTTTTTTTCTGAAGCTGGAAACGGGGAGAGACAGTCAGACAGACTCCCGCATGCGCCTGACCAGGATCCACCCGGCATGCCCACCAGGGGCGACGCTCTGCCCACCAGGGGGCGATGCTCTGCCCCTCCAGGGCATCGCTCTGCCGTGACCAGAGCCACTCTAGCGCCTGGGGCAGAGGCCAAGGAGCCATCCCCAGCACCCAGGCCATCTTTGCTCCAATGGAGCCTTGGCTGCGGGAGGGGAAGAGAGAGACAGAGAGGAAGGGGGGGGGGTGGAGAAGCAAATGGGCGCCTCTCCTATGTGCCCTGGCCGGGAATCAAACCCGGGTCCCCTGCACGCCAGGCCGACGCTCTACTGCTGAGCCAACCGGCCAGGGCCCTCTCTTGTCCAGATTTAACTCTTTCTCCAGACCGCACCCACAGCTACTTTCTTTGGTTACGTTTGTGTGTAAGCTGATTCACAGCTGTACAGAGCAAAGGCCTGAGTGAATGTAACAGGTGCTCCAGGATTGCTCCCATTAGGCCTATGTTTCTAACTTCAGCACTATTGACATTTTGGACCAGATGATTCTTTGTCATGGGAGGTTTTCTCTACACTATAAGCTATTTAACATCTAAATATATAGATAGTTGGCCTCTACCTACTAAATGCCAGAAGCACCCCCTTCCTGTCCCTGACACAGTACGACAATCAAAAATGTCTCTAGACATGGCTGAATGCCTGGGGGCGGAAACGATCCCCAGTGAGAACCACTGCTTTAGCCCCAGACTCCCTGAGTTGGGGGCAGTGCCCATGGGGTGCATGGGCAGCAGATGAGGTAGGGGCCATACACCATTTGGCCCTTTAAGTCACCAACCAGACTGGATTTGTTTCTGTGGGATTTTGGGAGGCATGGCTGCCCTTCCAGACAGCTCTGTGTCGTCCCTGAAACCTGAACACACCCAGTGAAGACATCAGTTCCAAGTCACTAAAACTTTAAAAATAATCTGTTTCAACTTTCAGCTTTAAAAAAATAATTCTGTGGTTATTTCACAGGATTTTAGACATCCCGTAATTGCCTGAAGTATAGATAAGGAAGCCAAGTTCTACATAGGTGCAGTGATTTGTCCACCCGAGTGAACAATTGTTGCTTTTGCTGGCCTAATTTGCATTTCCCTTCCATAAAGAAGCATTGCTGTCATTTTCTTTGGGGAGCTAGACTTTCATGCCATGTGATAGGCTTCAGCTGAACCTTTCTTCCTAGCTTGGAGGTGATCTCATGACTCCAAACTTACCGATCAGAATTTGTCCCAGGATTTGTGCTGAACCTCGTGGGAACCAGGCCCCTCTGTCCTTCCAGGGTTGCTGAGCTGGTAGGAGAAGCCTGGGGTTCTTGGGGTGAACTTGTGCAGGGAGCCTGGGTAAAGGAGGAAGGCAGAGCTGGAGGGGTGGAGGGCCTGGGTCCTGCAGGCCTCAGTCTGGTGGGGTCTGCAGGCCTCAGTCTGGTGGGGTCTGCAGGCCTCAGTCTGGTGGGGTCTGCAGGCCTCAGTCTGGTGGGGTCTGCAGGCCTCAGTCTGGTAGGGTCTGCAGGCAGACGTACCACTGGGCTTCGCAGTTTTGTGAGCTCATAATGTCTTTTTTGCACTTCAGTCAGATTGAGTTGAGTTCCTGACACTTGTATACAGTTGGATCATGACCTATCTGGTGTTATAAGCACACTGAAGGCCCATGTCCAGGTCTCCCCCAACCTCAAGCTCAGGGCTTATTTATATCAAAATGCTGCTCATAAAGGCTGTGAAAGGGCTTTGATGCAAGAACAGTTTTGTCATGTGATGGCCACAAGAATCAGTCCCAAACCAGGCAAAGGTCACAATTAAGACAGTGCTCTGGTTCCTGGTGGCACATACTTAACACGTTGCTGTGAGGTTTCTTTACCATTCATTAATGCATTCGTAGGGACCATCCACCCAGAGACACAGCAAGGAGCAGGCCTCATAAATCTTTTAAACTGACATGAAAGAACGGCTTTGATTTTTTTAAATCCAGGCTAGAAAGCATAGCTTTTCTGTCTCAAAAAATATTTATCCTTTAAGCATCTTCAGGCCTAGAGTTCGTCAAAAGACTCTTCCTCTCAGCCATAACAGTGAGCCGCAGAAGCACCAGCATGGAAGCCCTTTTCTCTTTCCTGATGTTACCTCAAGACTCCAGCCCTTACAATGGGATCCCTCCTCGGCAAGTCCAGACTTCTTTGGCCAGTGCTCCCAGTTTTGCATATTTTTTTCTGGTCCTGAAGCAGTGGGGGAGATGGAGAGTAAATAGGAAATTAAAATACAGGGGCGAGGCCCTGGCCGGTTGGTTCAGGGGTAGAGCGTCGGCCTGGCGTGCGGGGGACCCGGGTTCGATTCCCGGCCAGGGCACATAGAAGAGGCGCCCATTTGCTTCTCCACCCTCCCCTCCTTCCTCTCTGTCTCTCTCTTCCCCTCCCTCAGCCGAGGCTCCATTGGAGCAAAGATGGCCCGGGCTCTGGGGATGGCTCCTTGGCCTCTGCCCCAGGCGCTAGAGTGGCTCTGGTCGCGGCGGAGCGACGCCCCGGAGGGGCAGAGCATCGACCCCTGGTGGGCCGAGCGTTGCCCCCTGGTGGGCGTGCCGGGTGGATCCCGGTCGGGCGCATGCGGGAGTCTGTCTGACTGTCTCTCCCTGTTTCCAGCTTCAGAAAAATAAAATAAATAAATAAATAAATAAAATACAGGGGCGAAGTGTGTCATAGAGGGAGACGGTCGCTGTGTGGGCACAGTGGTGGGGTGCCCAGCCCAGCGTGGAGATCAAGAAGGAGATGACACTTTACCTAAGTCTTAGAGGATGGTAGAGATTAGATAGTCAGAAAGGGGAAGGGACATTCCAGGCAAAACAAATAAGCACATGTGTCTGGTGGGGGTGGGTGGGAAAGAAGAGTTTTGTGTATTCAGCCTCTTACTACAAACTCCCCATACCCGACACCCGTGGAGCCCAGTGAAATCAATAGCTTTGAAGTGGACTGGGGCAAGCAGGTGTCATAGCCTCAAGTCCTGGTCCAGAAATAGTAGGACACAGTTTTAAATCTGATGGGGGTGAGTGTGCAGGCAAAATTAACAGGTGACAGCTGGAGGTGCATGTGGGTGGCAGGTGATTCATTGTTACCATGGCCAGCTCACATTTGTCACTGTTCACTATGAGCCAGGCTTTTCGGGGCCCTCAGGACACAGAAACCCTGCCTTCGAGGAATTCATAAACAAGATGAGTGAACAGATGATGCCGGCCCTGTGGTGGCGAGGATTCTGGAAATGCCGGAACACTGCGATGGTATCTTTGGTAGAGATAGCACAAGGAGTTTGGGGCCCCAGTGGGGACAGCCCAATTTGCCTGGAGAAGTGCAAGGAGGTTTCCTGGATGAGTTGGCATCTAAGTAGAGTCCTAGAAGACAAACAGGAGTTAGCGAGTCGAAGGAGAGTTGACGGAGGGGGCCTTCCCAGGTGGAGGGGTACGGAAGGTCAAGTCCTGGAGGGGGAGAAGAATCTCTCCTTCAGGAGAGTGGAAACGGCTCAGTGCAGCTGGAGAGCAGCAGTCTCAGCAGAGCTGGGGGTGGTGAGCTTTGCTGTTCGGGAGGTCGACTGCGATAGATCATGGAGGACAGTGTGGGGCAGAGATGGGGAGAAGGATTGGAAAATATTACACTAGTAGAATCAGCAGGACTAGGTGTGGGGAGGGGGATATGGGAGTGAGACAGAGCCAGAGTTCTGTGCTTTGTATCAGGAGGGGGATGCAGGAAGAGCAGGTTTGGGGAAAAGCTGACAAATTTTATTTTAACATGTTGGGCTGAGAAGCCTATGGGATGTCCCACAGTCGTGGCTGGAACTGTGGCCTGAAGCTCTGTGGAGAGGCTGGGGGTGGACAGACAGGTGTGTGGGTCACTGACAGGCAGTGGAGGTTGAACCATGGCGTTAGCTCGTTAGCTGTGTTCACAGAGGGTAAGAGGTATGGGGAGGGAGAGATATAAGAGGAGAGCACCACTGGACCAGAAGCAGATCTTCAGGGCACTAGCAAGAGTCAAGGACTAGGCAAAGATGATCAACCAGAGAGAAGCAAAGAGAGGGAAGGAACCAAGAGCAAGGGACAGAGGGCCAAGGACAGTGGTCCCTGGTGTACACAACTAGAGAGAAAGGGACTGTGAGGCTGGGTGGGCTTCTGATCGGCCGACACTTGGGTCTGTGTCAGATAGAGGGGACCTGGGTCATAACATGGGGCTTGTCACAGGACAGGAGCCAATTTGTAGAATATGTGCAAAGATAGGTGATTAGCTGATTTGGAATTGAGTCACTGTATACTAATGAGAGGATGTGGAGTATTTTGCGTATGGGTGTGCGTGCGCAGGGTTATTGCTTTTTTACTGCTTCCATTGCTCCGGACTCCCTCATCATGGTATCCAGACAGGCTATCAAGGCTCTCTCTCTCTAAACTTCATTCCTTCATTGGTTTTCTTACCTCGTTCATTCATCAGATAATGCTTGGAGTGGCCTTAGAACAGGGTCATACATAAAAAGAGCTCAATAAATGTTAGCTTTTAAAAAATTGTCACTTTGAGTTGTTGCTGTTGTTTGTGGAAGAGCATGCTCAGGTGACCCCCAGTGATTCCTGTCCTTGTATACTTCCCTCCCCTTGGGAGGAGGTGGACCCTGTGTCTCTTCTCTACCTGGTAGAATACGGCAAAGGTAATGGGACGTCTCCCTCTGGATTAGGTAACTTTCAGAGCAAGTGTGATGGGCTGTGACTCCTGTGCTCACACTGTGTTATGTGAAACTCCTTAGCAGGAGGAAGAGAGATCGAGGCTCTCCTGATGTGAGTTGCTGTGATGTTGACTACCTAACATGTCAGGGACATGCAAATGGCCTCTAGGAGCTAGGTCTTCAGTCCTACAACCACAGGAACTGGGCGCTACACAACCACGTGAGCCTGATAGAAGACCCCAGCTCCAGACAGGCACACAGCCTGGCTGATGCCTTGATAGCTGTTTGTGACCTGAGGATTCTTTGAAGCTGTGACAAGATTCCTGAGCCACAGAAACTGTGAGATAATAAATGTGTGTTAAATTGCTCAAGTTGTAGTAATTTGTTAAAGCAGCAGTAGAAAATTAATACATTTATATTTACTCATTTAACAAATGATTGTTACGCAAACACCAACTGGTCTGGTGTTAGACATTGTATCGGGGAGCAGATATATAAGACAAGTAAGTGCTTACCTCCAAGGGCTTCCAGTGAGTTCCCAAAGCAGGAGTTTGCCTGTTGGTGGAAGGAGGACTTTTAGATAAAGAGAACAGCTTCTGACAAGGCCCATAGGCCTGAATGGGCTGGAGTATCCTGGTTGGAGAGAATGTCAATGGAGGGAAACTTGGTACTTGGAGTAGACTTGAGTGGCTGTCACATCTCCTGTGACCTTGCCAGCCACACTAGAGAAGCTTGCAGAAGAATTCTGAGTAGAGGAATGACTGTAGGGAATGGATGCTGGGCTGAGGGCAGGCATGCTGGTCTTCCCTGTCGGTTCAAGGTCAGCATGACACTGATGTGCTTGTCCCGGGATATGAGTGGCAATTCTGTGGCCTCCTTGGAGCCCGCTGGGCAGGAGGTGGCTCTTGTCAGCCTGAGGCTGTACTAGTATCTGTCAAGGTTCTCAGAGAACCCCATGGATGGTCCTTCTTCCCAGGGTTACGGCTACAGCCAAAGCATTCTGGGGTTTTAGACCTTTCTCGGTTGCCAGAGAAAATGCTTTTGCTCTGTGTCACATAGAGAAGGGGAAGGATAGTTCATAGAAATCTTTCAGAGGAGGTGATGCCAGCTGACACTCCAACCAAACTAGAGAAGAGTACCCAATGAGGCATGAGACTCTTCCTGCTTCTCTGCCGTCAGCCACCCAGAAATCGAGAAACAAGGCATGGTTCCCCATGCAGGCACAGAATCCAACTTCTGAACTCAGCCTTCCTTCTCTCAGAGCCTTACTGCTAAGAAGAAATGTTGACCCTGTGTCTCAAATGTTCCACCCCCTAAGTTCTCCTGTGAGAAAGCGTTTTACTCCTCGGGACAGGGATGGAACGAGGTCGTATTTTACTGGAAGTAGTGTGGACTCTGCACCATGATCAGATGCCTTCTCCTGACTCCCTTAGCTGGCAGCTGTGCCTGGGGGTGTCTGGAACAGGCCACCCCTGAAATGCAAGCAGGAGGCCTGGGGTAACCAGCTCTGGCCTTGGCAGCCCCGACCAATGGCTGTTTTGTTTGGAGGCTGTGAAACTGGCATCACCTACCATCTCAGCATGAGCCCTGGGAATCACACGCCCAGTGGCAGCTGTGTTGTTATAGATGTGACAGTAAATATCTAGAAAATTGAGTGCTTTCTTGTCCTCAATTTAAGAAGTCATTTGCTGGATGGTGCTAACTAAGAATAGTCATTAAACTTGAGAAACCACCCTTCTGCCTCATTCCTTAATTAAATTGAAGAGAGAAACAAAAACCTGGCTTTGGGAAGACCTGGGCTCTGTGCATAATGCCCCGAGGGAGGAAACTGGGACGTGGCCTGGCTGCCGCTTCTCTTCCAGGAGTGGCTGGGTGTGGGAAGCGGGTGGGCATGTGTATCCAGAGACTGGAGTCCTGCCTTATCTCCTCCCGGCTGGAATCAAAGGGGGGGGGGGGGTAGGGTGGAAATGGAGCAGTCAGGAGAGGGGCTGTTGTAAATGGAATTGGTCCTTCAAAATTCATGCTGAAATCTTAACCCCCAATTTGACTGTATTTGAAGATAGGGCCTTTAACAAGATGATTAAGGTAAAATGAGGCTTAAAGGTGGGGCCCTCATCCAATAGGACTGGTGTCCTCTTAAGAAGGGGAACAGCCTGACCAGATGGTGGCACAGTGGATAGAGTATCAGACTGGGATGCCAAGGACCCAGGTTCGAGACCCCGAGGTTGCCAGCTTGAGTGAGGGCTCACCTGGTTTGAGCAAAAGCTCACTAGGGGTTACTTGGTTTGCTGAAAACCCCTGGTTAAGGCACATGTGAGAAAGCAATCAATGAACAGCTAAGGTGTCGCAGCGAAAAACTAATGATTGATGCTTCTCATCTCTCCATTCCTGTCTGTCTGTCCCTGTCTTCCCTCTCTCTGACTCTCTCTCTGTCTCAAAAAAAAAAAAAAAAAAAAAAAAAAATGTACATAGAGAAGAGGCCGTGTGAGTACATGGAGAAGGTGGCCAAGCACCTGTCGGAGAAGGAGAAAGCCCTCGGGAGAAACCAAACCTGCTGGCACCTTGACTTTGGACCTCCAGCTTTCCAAACTGTGAGAAAATAAATTTCTGCTGTTCAAGCACACAGTCTGTGGTATTTTGTTATGGCAGCTGGAACTGACTAATACAGGGGCCAACCTCTAATATCAGAGTAGGCTGTGCACAGGAGGGCAAAGTTTAGAGGGCCGGGTAGGCCCCAGAGGCCAAGACCAGTGATGTTCTCCCAGTCCACCACTCCACCAGAGGAGGGTGGTAACGGCTTAGGTACCGAGGGACAGCTGTTGCTGTGATGGGCACAGGCTTTGGGGTTCTGGCTTGCACGAAGCACTGCTTTCACTCAGACTTTTCCTTCCCTGCAGTAAGTCCTCCTTTTGGAACTGCCTTTTTGGGCACCCTTCTCTAGTTTGGTTAGTGGGCTCAGAGGATCCCAGGGTCCCGTCTGCTAGGGAGGACACACCTCTCTTTGCTTCCCTGTGAAAAGCCAGGGAGGAATCAAGTCCAGTGCCCCTCATGCAGGGAGACCTGGGATATCTGGCTCAGTCAGGGGTCCTGGGTTGGTAGAGGAGTGGGAAGGCCCTACAGATCAGTATTGGGCCCTTAGCCCATGGAGAGGGGGCTTTGGGGCTGCCGAGGCTGCTCTCTGTCACTTTGGCTTATGCGTGCCTATAGTTCTGGCAAAAAGAATCATGCTCCATGAAGCTGCCTGCACAGGGCTTGGGGCCAAAGCCCGAGTGATAGTATGAACAGGCTAGAGTACCCCTCTGCCCAGTGCTCAGGAGCCTTTGGAAGCGATGGGAAGCTGGAGTAGGGCACAGGTCAGAGGTCCCAGCATGGCTATTTCTTTCTAACAGAGCTGAGAGCAGCAGTCTGGGGGAATTCAAATACTTCCTTGGGCTTCTGGGAAGCTGGTCATGCCCACTGGTGTTTGCCCTGTAGCTGAAGCAGTAGTCAAAGAGACACTTCTGCCCTTCCTCCTCAGCAGGAGATTCCTGGAAGTGGCCAGTCCTCTAGCAGGAGGACATTTGTGGCCGGGGTGTCTGACCTGGGCTCCGCGACACTCCTAGGTCCTCTGCTCCTCTCTCCTGACCTCCGGTTCAGCCATTGCAAGCTGTCCTGAGATGAGCGGCTGACCTCCGCCTCCACTCAGGGCTGAGCCTCCTCCGCCCCGAGGGGGTTCAGGGAGGATCACACTGGTTCTGTCTGTGGTGTGGAAGGGGGTAGAAACCCCTGGTCTTTCTAATTAGATGAGCCAACACGTTTGCTGTTTTCATCAAACTTGTTTGAGTGTCGTTTCTATCACATAGCATCATGACAAACACCACGAATTGGGCATTTTCTTAACTTTGTCTCATCCTCAAAATGAGGACCCGACAATCTACCTCAGGAGCTGTACGTGGGATCAAGGCAGCCGGCGTGCGTCCCGTCGGAGCCAGCCCCTGGGGCAGCGTAAGCGCTCCGGAGGGATGCCGGCTGTAATTATCAGTGATACGGCAGAGCCTCAGAGACGCGTTTCTGTTCAGCCCTTCTCACTCACTCTTCTCGTCTCTCTGGTCTTTGTGATCAGCCCCAGCCCCAGTTCTCTCTGAACCCGCTCACTCCAGCCTTGTCATCACTGCATCACACAGAACAGATAAGCACCTCCCTGGAGGGAGCTCCGCCCTCTGCCCTGCTCCCTTGCTCCCCTGCTCCCTCCCACGGCCCCTGGTCCCAGCTCCTGCACCCCTCAGAGGGGCTGAGATGTCTCCTCCTGATGCCCATCACATCCCTTACAGACTTGATATTTGCTTTTTTGTTTTAATATCTGATATGTTCTTTTTCTGCAGGGAATCTACTATTCCAGTGTGTCTGAAAAGACTCAATGTTCTGTTTCAGATTGTGTTGTGTGAAAAGTGGTTCAGCAATAATCGTTGGACGGATGAACACAACACATTGAGTGTGAAGTCTTTATCAGTGAGTCTTGCCCCCTTTAAAAATACGTTTTGGTCATGAAATGGAAGTTTTCAAAAAATTAAAACATGAGGTATGTATTTATTAGTGAAGTGTCCCAATGTTTAGGTCTTATTTAAATGCTTTGGTAAGACTTTTGAGAGAGAGAATGGGTAAACATGATTTAACTTTGTGACAAAACAATGCCTTAGCTATAAATGAAGTGGATATGGGTGTTCCTGGTATTGTTTTATTTTATTTTTTTAGGGTTAATATTTTCTAAGTAAAACAGAAGAATAAAGAATAGATAAAAGCCATCTGATGCAATACAAACTAAAAGTGGGTAATGTTCATTGTCAATAAACATCCTAAATCAGGTCTACATATATTTTGAAACTGACACATTTTTTATTAGGCATTTCAGGTATTTTTGTTGAACCATCTGGCGTCTCGAGTCATGTTCTCAGCATTCCCAGCTTTAGTTCTGAACAGTGTGCCCTGACCTATTTCCCACACCTGCTATTTCCTGCCTCCCAGACCCTTGACGGTGACCTGGCGGTCGATCTCCTCTTTCCACCCCTTCCTTCCCGGTCTCTGAAGGTGGGTCTTGGGAGAACCAATCTAGTTCTGGGAGCTGACCACGCTGTCTCTGTTGGGCTTGGGTAAACCCTCCTCTGGGTGGTAAAGACTGTTCTGTTCTACAGGTCCTCCTGATGCTCAAGAAACTGGACCAGAATTTATATATGTGAAACCAAGTTTCCCTGCGCTTTTCTGCTATTGCTAAACATAGACATGGTACATTTCTTTCCCACTAAGCTTAGGGAGTGCGTTCTGGATGGACTGTTCTCAAGTATGGCCGTGTGGCCTCTGTAAAAGCCTTGGGGTCTCAGGGGAGCCGCAAAGCTGTCTGCAGACTGCTCCACAGCCACTGAAATGAGATCCAGGGAAAGGACTGAAGAACTGCCAGCCAGACACCACATGGCGTGCCCATTAACACACTGTGGGCCCGGAAAGCAGTCATAGGTTTCCAATATGCACCCCTCACTCAAGAATATCAAGTGCAGGCCCTCCCAGGGGCACAGATGGACTTGTGACTGAGCTACTTCCCACGTGGGCAGCTCCATGTGGCGTGCTTCGGGTGAGTAGCAGTTGGGATTTCATTATTTAAAAATTGGGTATGATCACAAACAGCCCAGGGCAAAAGCTATCAAGAAATGAGAGGGTTAACCTAGACATCCTGCAGCACCTCCTCTCAAACAGTATGGTTTTCAGGCCCAGCCCAGGTCCTCCTGTCCTTAGGAATCCCTTTCTGCCTTCTTGCCTGACCAGAAACCCTTCCCAGGGTCACTCCCCGTGGCCCTTCTCCATGTTGTGTCTTATACAGAGGGAGCCATCTGTGGTTTTCAGTTTAGTAAGAAGTTGGCTTTGTCCATGATGTGATCTTCACCTTGCACAAATTCAGAGGACTCCATCCACAATGAATACAATGTTGGGAGGGGACAAGAATGGGTAAAAGCCACGTGCAAGGTGGTAACCCTACGGCTTGAGGTATAACATCTCACTTGCTGAATGAACATTGTGCACGATACTGAAATCTTCTATTCCATCAGGGAAGAGCTCACATTGCTTGGCTGAAATATCTTTATATCTATTCACCAGCAAAGTCTAAATTAAATTAGACAGACACAATCTTCAAATGAACCCAAGGGCAAGCATCATACCTGTTTAGAGAGCAGAAAGCCAGGCCTATATTGCTTCATTCTTCTCACCAGCAGCCTTGGATCGAGACAGCCTTGCGGGAGCCTCACCCAGTGCCGTGTCAAAGACTGACTGTGAATCCACCCGGACAGACACCAGAGGTTCTAAGACTGGAAAACAGACAGGCTGGTGACTTTTGAGGGAGAGGGTATAAACTGTGTCCAAGACTGACATTACATTTTGGAGAAAACCATTAGGCTCTGCTTAGAAAGCAAGACCTGGAGAGGATTCTCTCTCTCTAGAGTCCTGCCTACTACAGATTAATGTGACCCGCCAGGACTGGCCTCAAACTCTTCCATACCTCCCCCCAGGAGGGATTCGCGAGTCCCTCTTCAGAAAGAAAGGCCTGAGAATGGAACCCTATTCCTCTCCCCCACTTGCTCCCAGAGAAGCTAACTGGGGCATTTTCTTTATTAGGTGCTGATTTAGTTTCCAGGAACTGCTTAATAAATGAGCACACACTGTGTGGTTAGAGCAACAGAAATGTATCTTCACACAGTTCTGGAGGCCAAAATCTGAACTCAAGTTTCAGGGCCCACTTCCCCGGAAGGCTCTGGGTAAGAATCCTTTCTTGCCCCTCCCAGCATTTGGTGGCTCCAGAAGTTCCTTGGCTTGTGGTTGTATCACTCCACTCTGCCTCAGTGGTCATGTTGCCTCTTCCTCTGTGTCTCTCTGATAAGGATACATGTAGTTGCATATAAGGCATACCCAGATACTCCAGGATGAGAACCCCCGAGATTAATAACTTAATCTTATCTTTTGTCACATTAGGTAATATGAATAGGTTTCCAGAATTATAACATGTACATATTTTGGGGAGGGGGGAGGAGGGTCTATCATTCAACCCACTACAAGTTGTTAGCTACTGGAAGGGGCTGTGTCTCACCATGCTCTCCATGAGAGAGAGCACAGAGCCTGGCACACAGAGAATGCTCACTTGACACTTGTCAAATGGGTGGACGAAATGCACACAGAGTGTCCATGAATCTCAAGAGACGCCAGTGGCCGGAAGAAAGATGGTGTATATTCTCTGCCTGCCCTTGTCCTTGACAGAGCATCCTTCTTTACCGGGAAAAGGTTTTGAGACAAAGCATGGCTTGAGTCTCTCAGGACCAGGCTCAAGCAGGGCGGCTATATCACCTTCCACAAGCCATAAATATTTGGGGAGCAGATCAATTCCTGTGGCAGTTGTGGAGGGATGGTAAACTGAACACAGGATTTTTATTCTGGCTCAGTCAAAAGGACATGAGTGTGTTAGAATGCAGTGCTTCTGCTTTCTTCCCAGCAAGGTGGTTGCTGCGCTTTGACACAAGTCAACTACCCTGTGACCCCCTGAGATGGCTTAAAGAGTCCCCAGGAGGTAGGGCTTCACCTCTGGTCATGGGGGGGTGGTGATAGCGGGAGCCCAGCAGAAGCTACTGGCAGTCTGGTCTCTGCCAGGAACGGCTGTCAGAGAGGGCACCCCCAGAACTGAGATTGATAGAACCAGGAAAGTTGGGGTTAATGGGCTTCCCTTTGATACTCTGGGAGTGAATTTAGCCTGAGGAAAAGTGAGTAGAACCAAAGTCAGGATGGACATGGCCAGGGCTAGCTGGGAATAGCTGACAGGCATAGGAACAATTCCTTCATGGCCCAGAAAATAAGATGTGACTCCTCCTCTCCACCACACTGGGTGTCTTCTACGTCCACAGCCGCTGAACTCACTTGGGAATGCTAATTCTGTCTCTCTCCCTCCCTGTCAGCCATACTTAGCTGGTACCAAATTTGCTATGTGACCTTCTGAACCCTGAATAAGGAGCAAGACAAAAGCCCTTCTGCCTTAGTTTCCCTTCGGCCTAGGTACGATTTTAACTCTTCCCCACCTAGAGGAGGCGTCCAAAGCAGGCCTCTCGCCATCTGCTTCTTTTCATACCCCTTTCTCTTTCTCTTATTTACTAGGGTAAGATTTCTACCTCTGGTTCCTATTTAAAAGAACTTTCCCCGAAACTATTATATGTTTGCTCCCTCTGTCCTTCCCACCATAATGGCTGGCTGGGTGCTGAGAAACTTGATTAGTGCAGGAGAAAGTGAAAAAGCACATTAGTTTAATGATTTCTAAATATTAACCTTGTTTTTCTTATTTTATTTACAAGCATGTGTGACTATATGATGGGTATAGAACTGTGTCAGTAATGGTTTCTTTCATTGAGAAGTTGCACTTTTAAGGAAGAACTTTTAACTTAAAATTTTTTTTTTAAACACCTAACCTGCAAAGACCACCAACAGCAAGAGCGAACATTCTAATTCAGGAGGAGAGCAGAGCTCTGAGGACTCTTCTGAATTCTCTGGGGCATGGAGCCTCCAGCATAGACTGGAGCTTGGAGTTAAGGGATGAAAAGGATGCTGGCTTCTGTGTCCTGACTGAAGACCCCTCATGTGTCTGCAATATGCAAGTGCAATAACCAGTTACTGAGGTTCCTCGACATTCCATTGTCAAGGGGAACCATTTGCTTCCCGTGTGTTGGAAGCACTATCGCCAATGTATATTTAATAATGCACTTGTCTTTCCTAACTCTAATTCAGCTTGCATTTTCCTGCGGCTCAAAACTTGAAGTCTCACTTAAGCTTCTAGATGTCTGACCTTCCAAAGGGAAGTATAAACAAAACCCAGACTTCCAGTGTTCTGATGATTCCTGCTGGGGACATGCATTGGCTCATCATATCAACCATGGCCATCAGATCTTTATGGCACACCATATTTTCTGGTTTGCGCAAATTCTTCACAGGCAAGGGCTCAGCTTGTAAGCTGATGCCATATCCATCTCATGCAGTTTTAAGATGGTCCAGTGATTTCAATACCTTAAAGGTTGCACACAACTTGATTGATAACTCAAAGTGCAAATGTTTCCAAAAGGGACAAAAAAAGTCATTTCACAGATCAATTTTCCCCAACTGTTCAATTTTTTTTTGTCAGGAGTTCTCAATCTAACCTCTGGAACTGGATCATTAAAAAAAAAAAATCTATTCTCAGATCATAACATCTGAGAGATCAAATATATTCCAAAGAATAAATGTTTAAATAATCTATTAATGTTTCTAATTATTTGCACTTATTTTAATAGTTTTTTTTCTGATCAAGAGCAAAACATGCACATTGTGGAAAAAATTTAATTATAAAACAACACAACAATAACAATTCTTTTGAAATCACCAATAACAGATCCACAATTGGCATTTTGGTGCACAGTCATCGTGGTTTTTTTCCTATTAGGTTGAACCTAATGAAATTGCCAATATTTAATCATTTTTTGTTTACAAAATAGCAGTTTCATATGATCCTACCTAATATAAATATATGCATACAAACCTCTATGTTTCAAAACTTGGTTATTATTGCCTAATATCTCCAATAATTCTCCGTGTTTAAATGTACCTTTTATAAAAGTTACATGGATTTTATTAAATGAGCCTCACAGTAATTTAATTAGTTTCCAGTTATTGGATTCTTGGGTTATTCCCTCCCTTCACTTTTAAAATTTGCTATTGTAAATAAACTACATAGAATAAGCACTCTTGCTCCCATCTGACTGTTTTCTAAGAACAAATTTTTAGAAGTAGGTTTTCTGGGTCAATAGGTTTGAATATTTTAAATAATATTAATGATATAGTAGGATTTTGGAATGAATATTAGGGCTTTCCACGTGGATGCCTGGGTTTGAATCCTGCCTCATCTTATAACCTAACCCAATTTTATCCTTTAGTAAATACTGTTATATTGACTTTAAAGAGTTGATATAGAGATTAAGTAAGATAACTTATACACAATGTCTAGTGCATTTCTGGTCTCTAGAAGAGTCTCAAAACTGGTTAGCTCTATTTATCCTAAGGCTACCTACCTTAAACAATGTCTTCTTTTTTTTTTTATTCATTTTTAGAGAGGAGAGAGAGAGAGACAGAGAGGGAGAGAGAGGAGAGAGAGACAGAGAGAGAGAGAGAGAAGGGGGGAGGAGCTGGAAGCATCAACTCCCATATGTGCCTTGACCAGGCAAGCCCAGGGTTTCGAACCAGCGACCTCAGCATTTCCAGGTCAATGCTTTATCCACTGCGCCACCACAGGTCAGGCAACAATGTCTTCTTGTTCAGAGAAATGTAACCTCTAGTGATGGGACTTTAGGTATTATGGAGTCCACAGGGGCCTAATACATTTTCCTCTTCTTTCTCATTTTCAACTTCTCTTTCTTTTCTCCCAATTCCCAAATCCCAGAGGCCAAAAGGTTTGTCTCTATCTCTTGGAAGGCTCAGACTTTTTCCTAAATTCCCCATCTCTACTATAAAAAGGAGATGAGAAGTAGCTGAGTGTAGGATTCACAACACCAAATCCCTTCTTGTACACTTTGAAGCTTTGTGCTCTCAGGTAGGTTAATTGACTGTTTTATGCTCAGTTCCCCACTTTGTAAAGCAGAAATAAAAATAATAGTCCTTAGATCCCGGGGAGAAGTTAACATAAGTAAAGCACATAGAACAGTGCCTGGCACATAGCTAGCATTGAATACATGGTGGTTATTATCACTCCTCCCTCACGGGGAGAGCAGAGATTTGACTGTCTTATTCACTGCCGATTCCCTCGTGCCCACAACAGTGCCTGACAGGCAGCAGCCCCTCAGTCAGTATTTGCTGAGTGTATGAATGGTTCTCCGAACCCCTTCATTACCAAACCATGGCTGTGGATACTGGTTGTGCCACTTTGTTGCTGTTGTTTTTCATTCATGACAGAGCCATTTTAGAGTTTACTTCTAACTTCTTTCTCTGTGGGAGAAAATGCTACAGTTTCTCAGGCATAAATATTTAATGTGACTTTAGCTGCAGAAGCACGTTCCTTTAGTGCATTAGGGTCCCTAGCGTGTCGGCACGATCAGGCAGGCACTTGCTCTATGCAACAAGTATTTATGGCTCTGAATCACACAGTGCAATGGCCCAGGCATCCCACCATGTGGCATCACGTGGGAGGGCAATCACCAGCCACTAGATGCCTGGCTTCAATCTAGCCTAGTGGGAGGCATTTCTTCTCCTGAGCCATGAGTGACACAAAGGATAAAGAGAGCAACAGAGAGAATTTATGGGAGGAGAATGATGCTGAGAAATATCTCAGATCACCTTCAATCAATAAACTCTTTACTGAGCATGTGCCAAATGTCAGCTGGGGGTTGAATAGTGGGGAAAAGGTTTGGACGAGACAGAGGGGGATAAAAGGAAACCATAAGCTTCTCAAAGGAAGGGACTCTGTGTCTTATTCATCTCTGCATCCCAGGGCTGTCATGGGGTCCAGCACAGAGCAGTCTGCACACACTGAATGATGGACCAATGGAACATGAATGCTCAGTTGCAGCTGGAATGTAGGAGCTCCCCAAGGTTTTGAGTGAAGTAGCAGCTGTTTCTAAGGGGACAGGAGTGGAACACACCCATGAAGATATCTATAGTACAAGGCTTTATATATAAGAGAAGTGACCTTGGATTACAAAGAGTTGTTTTCTGCACCAAAAATAATTAAGATAAATGTCTCTTGAGAGAAGTAAGTGTTGAGGATGGATAGGAAGGGGGAGCAGGAGAAGGGAAGTGAAGAGGCCAGTCCAATCAGGCTCTGGTGGTTCTGTTCTCATGATTAGGAATTTGGGTGTTAATCCTGGGCCACTGGAGGGTTAGAAACAATACCTCTCTGGAGGCTGTGGTGCTGGGCAAGGAGAGATGACAGCAATGGCCAAGACCAGCCAGCAGGTTGCTGCAGAGACCCAGGCTGTGGCATGCAGAGAGAAAACCACCAGAGAGTAATAAGAAGTGGTTTTCGTTCTGATCCATCCTCCAGATGTATGGACACACATTCTGAAGAACCTCCCTCTGAGCATAATGATTTGAATAAACTCCCTCTGAGTATTATGATTAACTCGTTTTAATGGAAGCTGGGCAGCTGGCCTCCATGAGCCAGGAGAAGATCAGACAATACTCCAGGCCCGATGGGGTCCCCGACAGTGGGATCTGCTCTGCCTGGAGGCCTGTGTGGGATGCCTGGGCTCCACACATGACGTCGGATGGGCTCTGTTCTTCAGTCAACCATCTTATCTCATCACCTGCATCTTTCAGACGCAGCAGCAAGAAGAGGGTGAGTTTAGGGGTTGTTTCGGAGTTTAGCAGAGATGCAAGTGGCGGAGGATTCCTATGAAAACGTCCTCCCACACTGGCCCATCCGTGGATGTGAAAGAAAAACTGGGAGGAAGAGGAAGAAAGAAGTCAGCAGCTTTCCAGGAAGGGGCTGGGCCACCAGCTGTGCTGTGTTAAGGAAGGTCTTCTAATTTTATCAAGTGGAGTCTCCATGACAGAGGTCAAATGCAATCCCTACAGTGACAGAAAGAAAGAAGCAGACTTTTCCTAAGGCTACTTCCTTACTTAAAAGGAAGGGAATGAAAATCCTACAGAGGCCACAGAGGGTAGGGGAAAGAGCACTGGGCACAGAAAACAGACTTCTGTCTCACTCCTGGCTCCTTCATTGAGGGAAATGGGATACTCGCTGTATGTTGGAACATGCAGAAGAAAAGCAGGACCTGAATGCTCCTCAGAAGCACTCCAAGCCGGGTGGGGAAGAAAGAAAAGCCAAGAGAAGACTAAGTTATGAGAGATGTCATCAGAGGATGCTCTGAGGACAAGTGTGGATGCCTGCAAGTCCAGGGACAGTCAGATATGGCTTACCAGAGTCCTGAAAGATGCCTAAGAGTCAGAGATGAGGAGAAAGGGTGCACTAGATATCTATGACTTGTAACAGGTTACAATAAAACTTAGATTAAATAGTAGTGAATAGTTATCTCATACAGTTTCTTTGGGTCAAAAAGGTTGGGGGCAACTTGACTAGGTGGTTCTGGTTGGAGGTCTTCAGGAGGTTGCCGTCGAGATGTCCGCTGGGCTGTAATCTTTGGAAATGCTTATTTGGATGAAGCATCTGCTTCCCAGATGGCTTCCTCACGTGGCAGGAAGCCTCTGTTTCTCACTGGTGCACCTTCTCAACTCTCCTCCTTTCAGGCAGATCCTTGCAGACAGGACCACAGCACTGTTCCTGGGCATCATCCCTTTTCCCCACATCCGTGATCCCAAGACTCACTGCCCACCTAGAGCAGGTGGAGGAGCAGGAAGGAAAAGAGGAGTGCTGGGCAGCTAAAATATATTATGCTCACTTTGTTAAAGATGGCGCTGCCCACGTGGAAACCCGTTGCCCAAGTGATAATATTAGTTGCCCTTCTTGCTTGGGATGGGCGTGATTATATTAACATGTGTTGGGGGAGGGCTTTTGTGCCAAAAGGTTTTAAAAGAGATCATGTTGTTCCGGGGAAGAGTGATTATGTTCTAGGAGGAGCCCATGCTGGAGGAGAGCAGAAAAAGCCCACGTGGAGAAGAGGAGAAGCAGCTAAGATGGTGAGTGCTGAAGGAGAAGCCAGTTTGTGCAGAGAGAAGGAGATGGGGAACAAAGGTAAATAAGGATGGTGAGGTAGAAACCTTTAATCCTAGGAAAACTCGGATAAGTCAGTGGCTTTGGGAGCCCTGAATTGAAAGGGAAGTGTTTTCCCACTATGTGTATTTCTTGCCTGCCAAGTGCAAGTTAGGATAAAGATGATAGCCCACCAGTTCTTGGCTCCATTGTTTCATTACCATCTGTCCTAATCAAATTCGAACCTGTATGGGCCAGGCGGCTGTGATGGTGGCCGTGGCTACTGGCCATACAAGGAGCATTGGATCACAGAGCAGTTCACCAAAATCCGGTAACAGGATATCCATCAACTAGCTTTTGTGAATAACCAAGTGTCCCAAACTCATTGCCTTAGAACTCTGGTCGGCAAACCACAGCTCACGAGCCACATGCAGCTCTTTGGCCCCTTGAGTGTGGCTCTTTCACAAAATACCATATGCAGGCACAACCTCGATAGGGAATGTACCTACCTATATAGTTTAAGTTTAAAAATTTGGCCCTCAAAAGAAATTTCGATGGTTGTACTGTTGATATTTGGTTCTATTGACTAATGAGTTTGTTGACCACTGCTTAGAACAACAAATATTTTTCTTATTCACGTGACTGCTGGTCAGCTGGTGGGGAATGGCTGATCTTGACTGGACTGGGCTAGATTCAAACAGACTTGGCTACAAACTACAGATCTGGGTCAATGTCATGTGTCTCTCTTCCTCCTTGGACCAGTTGGCCAAGCAAGGTCTATTCCTCTCATGGTGATGGCAAAAGTACAAGGAGTCAAAACCATTGACTCAAGCACATTGCCAACCTCAAGTCATACAGCCCTGTCCCGAGTCAGTGGTGGGGGAAGCACACTTGGCCCATCACGAAGCCATGGTGGCAGTCAGGATTGCAGTGCTATTGTGGGAAAATGGAATATTGGGGTATGGATACGCAGTGGGGGTAGGACTAGGTGGCAGGGGAGAGGCTCTTCCAGTCAGAGGTCCTCACTTCACCCGAGCTGGATTAATCTGGTTCTCCCTGGTATTCACAAGCTGTAAGTGGAGTACTTCAAAGGCCACCAGAAAGCCCATCAGGGAAAGTGGATGAGAAGCTGGCCTACGCCATACCATTATGTAAGAGGGCAGGAAGGCCTCTGACTGGACACAGCAACACTATTGTTTCCTATCCTCCAATTAGGGCCTCATTCCTCCAAGCAGGGTTTGGGTGACCTCAAGATAAGGACATAGGTGAGTGTTAGCCAGGCAGAGTAGCAAATTGGAGATAATGAGCAGGGTGTGGTGGGGTGGGGTGGGGCTCCTCTGCTGCCCTGTGAAGGAAGGGAGTAGTCTTGCTTCTCAGATGGAGAAACTGAGGCCTGACTGATTAAGGAACAGGCCATAGGCCCCCACTGCATGAAGAGCTACAACTAAGGGCTTCCTGACTCTTAGTTTAGAGATTGTCCCACTAGAATGAAATAAGGGAAGTTGTGGGTCCAAGCTGGAGAGTAGGTTGCTCTGGGGCATCTGTGTCTCTCACTCCTCATTGGTCATGTCTCAATGTTTTTGGTGACAACAGCTCCCAAGCCAGAAACTCTAATGCAGGGGTCCCCAAACTATGGCCCCGCAGGCCGCATGCGGCCCCCTGAGGCCATTTATCCGCCCCCGCCGCACTTCCAAAAGGGGCGCCGCTTTCATTGGTGGTCAGTGAGAGAAGCATAGTTCCCATTGAAATACTGGTCAGTTTGTTGATTTAAATTTACTTGTTCTTTATTTTAAATACTGTATTTGTTCCCGTTTTGTTTTTTTACTTTAAAATAAGATATGTGCAGTGTGCATGGGGATTTGTTCATAGTTTTTTTTATATTCCGGCCCTCCAATGGTCTGAGGGACAGTGAACTGGCTCCCTGTGTAAAAAGTTTGGGGACCCCTGCTCTAATGCTTATGGGGCTAGGCAGGTGGGGGAGGAGGAATACACAAGAATGGGGGGGCGGTGTTCATACTCAGCTGAACAGGGCAAGTAATGCTTCCGGGAGGCTACACTGCCTATATGTGGCCTTGGCTTGCTGTTTCTTCCAAATTTTCAAGACTGTCTGAAAATCTGGTTATTAAAGTAAGTAGAGATAGATAGCTGGATAGATATAAATTGTTAATACTGCAGGCAAAAAAGAAAAAAAAAAAGGTCTGTGGACCTCACTGGACCCTCAGTGTGTATGTAACTTCCACAAAGATTCTTTGTGTCACATTATTTACCAAGCAGCTCTCTAACTTCCTATAAAATTAGCTTTCCTTTCGAACCAGCTAGAGCAGCTCAGGGGAGCTTTGGCCCCGGCTGTGACACCGGGACCTCCAGGGGCGGTGTCTGCCGGCTGCCTCTGATTTCAGAGATCATGTTCAGTTTTATTCATTCGACCAGTATTTATTGAGCTGAGCTCAGCACTGGAGAAACAATAGCAAATAGGACAGACCTGATCTATGCTTTTAGGGACTCAGAGTATACCGGGAGGCAAGTATAACAGACACCTAACCACATTAATAAGTACTACTAAGCGATACGTGCCAAGAATGGAAAGCAGATGGTGTGCGAGAAGAGTGTGACGGGGTCAGGTTTAATCTGGGGAGAGTTGTCAGAGAAAGCCCTGGTGACAATTAGGGAGAACCTTTTGGGCTGTAATGGTGTATACAGGGCAGCGCGGGGCTGATGAACTTGAAGAACAGTGAGGGGCCGCACAGTAGGACAGTGGGAAGGATAAAAGTAGTCTGAAGATATATTGGAAGGTAGAGCCAACTGGACACGGTGATAGCTGTTTCCATTAAATGTTACCGCATGGGATAAGCCAAGAATTGCTTGCTGCTGCTGGCAGCGGAGTACCTGGTTAGACTGGATCTGGGTGGAGGATGGTAACTTACCCTTTATTTCTCAAGTGCGGTGGGTCACTCCCCTTTCCTGAGAGAATCCCTCTGGACCTACTACACCTGAGAGCCTCATTCAGTGTGGGCTCAGGGTCTGCAGGTTAACATTGGCCTTTTGAATTTCATTGTAACTAAGTGGTTTCCCGACACTTAACACATACTACCCCCGAGCTGAGTTCTGGGTGCCGAGAGCAGTGACAGTAGTTAGCTCATTAAGTGCCCAGCACTGGTCTAAGTGCTTTACATATGGTTAACTGATTTAATGGGGGTCAACTGTTATCTCCATTTTGCAGATGAAAAGACTGAGGTACAGAATGGCCAAGTAAACTGTTGTAGATTGTATGTGTAGCAGACGTCAGCTCTGGCAATTGAACCTAGGCAGTCCATTCTAAAGTCCATGCACTCAAGCCCTACTCCCCGTGTGCCAGCAATCACAGTGATCTTCAGAGAGAGAGAGGGTGTCATGTATATGCTTCATACTGTGCTGCTGTGAAAGACTTGTGGAGTGACTTTGCCCACATCACCCAGCAATGCTGTCGAAGTGATTTATCCTGGACATTCCCATCTTGGCATTTGTGTGGCCAACATTCCTTTTGAACGGCAATGTTTGCTTTATGTATGTATGTATGTAGATATGTACGTACCTGTACCTACGTACGTATGTAGGTATTTCTGATAAGGAGGTTTCTTAGCCGCTGCAGATGCCTCAGGAGTCATTTTCCTGATAAGGAGGCTGTGGGCCCCTGGGCAGCCCAGGCACCTGACAGACACTGGCCAGCTGCTCTGTATTCACATTTCCAGGGAAGCGGGTGCACGGGAAACCCAGGACTTCCAGGCAGGAGATACCTCGTTCCCTGATTACAGGCTCAGGGGACAGTTTGACAGAGGGTCTGTGTTTGTCACTCCAGTAGAGCGGGGGCAGGCGGGATGTACGGCCCAACTCCTCAAGCTCCCCTGATCCATCTTTCCTGGGGACAGCATGCCTTTGACAAAGGCTGTACCTTTGTCATTGTTTCGCTTTCTCTTTCACATCCTTGAATTGATGGGATGCCCCCCCCCCCCCCAACCCTCCTGCAAGGACAGTGTTTTTGAAAGTGTACTGCATGGAAATCTAGGCTTGTGACATTCTTCCTCCCCATTCTTCAACTTACCCTCCCGTTGTTGGGCAGATAAAATGTATTATGCTCACTTTGTTAAAAATGGTGCTGCCCACATGAGGCCGTCGCCCAGGTGATATTAATGTGTGTTGAGAATCCTTGTAGCCTGGGGCTTGGTTTTGGGATTAAGCCTTTCCCACCCTTTTTGATGTGGGGTGGTACAATCCAATCATGCCTCAGAGAAGTGACTTTGTATTAGAGACTTCCCTATTTTGTATATTGGATTAGAGATTGTGAAGCTACAATATAAAATGGGGGCAGAACGAGAGTTTGCTCTCTTGGTTCCTGGGATGATTAGAGGAGAGAGCAGAGCAGAGAGCAGAAGGAGGCCACGTGGAGTAGGCCAGGAGAAGCAGCCAAGATGGCGGAGTGCTGAGTTGAGATGCCAGTCTGTGCAGAGTTTGTATCTGGGATAAGGAAGGAGATGGGGAACAGAGGAGAATAAGGCTGGTGAGCTAGAAACCTTTGATTCTAGGAAACTCAGATAAGTCAGTGGCTTTGTGAGCACTGAATGTGAGTGGGTTTTGGAGCCCAGTGTGTGTTTTTTACTTGCCCGCCGGGTGCAAGCTAGAATTAAAGATGACAGCCTATCAGTTTTTGGCTCCGCTGTTTCTTTACTGACTGTCCGAATCCAGTGCGAACCTGCATGGGACGGGCTGCTGTGATAGTGGCCCTGGCTTCTGGCTTTACACCCGTTAAGTATTTCAAGCATGTTATATAGCTCCCAGAATTCTGGAAACTTCTTTAACATCGCCTTTTCTGAGGTTTCCCAAACTCAGTCAGTCCCAAATATCATTATTCATACAATAGCTACTAATAACCTGTGGAACCAGATTCTGTGGAACAGACTTTGGAAAATTTTTATCTGGGAAATCTCAGGCACATTCACGGAGCATCCAGCAGACTGCTGGCAGCCAGTCTGTCTCAGGCCTTGTGCCAGGTGCTGGGGCCACAGAAGTTTCCGGCAGGCCCTGTTACTCTGGAGCTCAGCTGAGTGAAGGATACAGAGAGGGAGCCCCAGGCCATCTTGAGGCAGTGAAGGCTCCCTGGAGGAGGAGAGACTTGAGATGAGTCTCCAAGAACAAGGAGTGTCACACCAGACAAAGGCCTAAGGCAAGCTGGCGCCACGCAGCACCTAGAGGGTAGTTAATTCAAATCGTTCCAGAGTAGGCTGAGCACAAAACTTAATGTAGTAAATGCTTAAACATCACTTTCTAGTTAAGGGGGGAAAGTTATGGATTTTGGTTCTCAGCAAAAGCACCTTTAATGATTAAGCTATAGACTTTTTTTCAGGCTGATTTCCTTTGTAATAGCAAAGGCAGTGATTTGAAGGATCCATCTCGGACCCTACACCGGACTTACTAACCCAGTTCTGACCTCACTGGAGCATGTGGAGTTGATGTTCCCGAGGGCCGAGGTAGGTAAGACCTGGCACAAACACATTTGTCTGCCTTGCAGAAAGTGAGCAGATGGAGGGAGGGGCTTATGCTTTCTGAGCACTCATCAATAAGTCACTTAGAAATTGTATAAATTCACTCTGTGGAAAACCAATTCTTCAAAGTGCACGGTACGGTATGTAATATTCCCAGTGCTTACTATGCACCTCGCACTGTGCTAGATCTTTTCGTACAAGTTATTTCATTTAATCCTCTTAATAATCCTGTGGGAGAGGGGAGATATTATGTTCATTTTACTTATGAAAAACTGTGGTTTGGAGAATTAAAGGGGCTGGCCAAGAGTGTGGCGAGGACTCACACCGAGGAATGTTTGAAGGCACACCCAAGTGCCATCACACTATTTCACGGTGTCTCCTTAAGTCATGAGGAAGGGACGGTTGTCACAGATAAGCCCCTGACCCACCTTTCCCTCAAGAGGTAGACCAGGTGTACAGTGCTCCTGCCTCTGGCCAACCATCCTGTGTCCTGCAAAGCCAGGGCCTAGACTCTGACTTCTCACCCACTCCTGACATTCTTAAGACAAAGGAGAATTTGTCCTTTCCCTCCTATCCGTCTTCACTACAGGGGTAAACTTTCACCTTGACTTGTGAGGCGATTCCTTCCACAAAACTGCCCCCTTACCGTAAAAAAAAAAAAATCCATCCTCCCAACTCTGGTTAATTTGGCTGCTTTATTGGCATTTAGTGGAGAATGCAGGAAATATTGGGGTCCCTCCTTCAGCTCTCTTTTCATTTGTCATGTCCTAGAGGTACAGAGTGTATCTTTATATTTAGCATGCTATTAAAGATAATTATGCCTCCAAATCAAAAGAGATTATTCAAATTAAGTGGCAAATGATTAAGTGCAGCAGAGTCTGATTTTTAAGACCTTAATGTAGAACCGGGATTTCCTTCAGCTGGAGAGATGCACGCACAACGCTCACCTGGGTGGAGGGAGGGAAGCTGGCTTCTCCAGCTGGGTTGCTGGGTTGCCCCTTGGGGTGAGCAGCCCAGAGGCAAATGCTGTTCCTGGTGCTGAAATATTTTTTCCAGAGTGATGAGAGAAGGCTCAGAAAACCATGTCAGGGCTTGACACCTTGAATAAACTGGGTCCTATTTCTCTTCTAAAGTCACAAGCTCCCTCTGGAAAAAGAAATGAACTCAGTTCCTTCTAATCTCATTGTGTTATTCTGGCCCTCACAGCAGGGCTAAGGGCAGAGAAGAAGGCCGTGGTTGAGTCTGGGGTTCTATGGGACCTCTCCCAATCATAAACTTTCAATAGGGAGCCACAGCTCCAGGAAGCATACCCCAGGTTAGAAGGCTCAGACTCTGGGGTGTGGTGCACTGGTTTAATATGTTCTGATTTGTTTTTAGATGCAGGATATTTGATTAAAAATAAGGTGACCAATCGTCCTCCTTTAGGGAGGACAGTCCTTCTTTTGTAAGTTTTGTCCTCCCTCAAAAAGTGTCCTCCTACATGTCCTCCTTTTTGATATTGGAAGACTAATTTGTAAATGTCTGTATTCGATCGATGCAGGGTCGATCCATTGCGTGTGATGCGATGTATTTGTACCTAATGAGTACTTTTCTCTTACAATTATTATTAAAAATTAGTAGGCATGTAAGCATAATTACAATAGAAAATATTACAAATGTTTTTATTATTCATTTATCATATTATAGTGTATTATTGTTGCAATGAATAAAATGTTTATTTATGATATTTTCTCCAATTTATTTTTGTCCTCCTTTTCATTGTAAAAAAGTTGGTCACCTTATTAAAAAGCATACATGAATTCTCAAGATGTACAGTAGATTAAAATCTCTGCTTTCACTGAAGTAGGGGAAGTGTGTGAAACTCCAGCCACATAGCCCCACTCCCAGGAAGACCCTTAAGGGTCTGTGTGGATACCCAATGATAATGGGTCCATGATAATAGGCTTGAAAACCACTAATTTCAGTCCCATCTTTTCCTGGCCCTTGACTACTTATTTAATTCCTTTATATTACTTGAAACTAAGCTCAGGTCACTGCCTACAGGAAGCTTTCCCTGATTCTTAAGCTGAGTTAGAGGCTGTGCTCCCTCAACTCTGGGCTTCCCTTTATCACTACACTGGTCACTCTGTTGGGTGACTGTGGATCTCCTCCTTTGGAACCAGAGATTCCTGAGGACCAGGACCATATGCCTGCAATTTAGAGTGTATACGAATACTAATAGGTTGATGTGTTAGTGAGACTCCCACTAAAGGCAAAAAATGATGTTGGGTAAACAATTTTTTTTAAGGTTTGCTCGCTTGTATTGGGGCAGCACCATTTGTGTACAGTCTAGGGAAGGCTGTGGGAGCTTGCCCTCAGGGCGGCAGGTTGCAAATTGCAGATTGCCTTCCTGCTTGGGAGGGGCCATTGTTGCTATTGTTTGCTGGAGAAGGGTTTTTTTTCCCCCCAGCCTATTTTTCTGAGCAGAGGAGTGCAGAGAGAATACAGAGAGAGCAGAGAGTTTAGAGAGAGAGAGAGAGAGTGCTGAGGGGCTGGGGAACCCTACTGAGGCTGGTGGGGGCCTGTGAGTCTGGGGAGAATTCGGAAAATGAGTTGGGGCTTTGGGAGCCCTGAGTGAGAGGGAAGAGGTTTTCCCTGCCTGTTTGCCTTAACGAGACTCTAATAAACAGAATAGCCCATGATTTTTCAGCTCCGCTGTTCCTTGACCATCTGCCCGAATTCAATGCAAATCTGCATGGCCACGGCGGTGGTCACTGGCTTCACATAGGAACTCATGTACATAATTCTCAAGAAAAAATTTCATAGACCCTGCTTCAACACCACAAGGGTGGGGAACTCTACCCAAGCTGAAATATCCCTTTCCATATTAAGACTACTATGATAGTGAAAGCCTTCTTCTTCATATTGAGCTAAAACATTTCCCTGTAATTTCTACTTTCTAGGGTTCTTTTCATTCTCTCTCTCTTTTTCTTTTTTTTTTACAGAGACAGAGAGAGTCAGAGAGACAGATAGACAGGGACAGATAGACAGGAACGGAGAGATGAGAAGCATCAATCATTAGTTTTTTGTTGCGAAACCTTAGTTGTTCATTGATCGCTTTCGCATATGTGCCTTGACTGGGGGCCTTCCGCAGACTGAGTAACCCCTTGCTTGAGCCAGCGACCTTGGGTCCAAGCTGGTGAGCTTTTGCTCAAACCAGATGAGCCCCCGTTCAAGCTGGCGACCTCGGAGTCTCGAAACTGTGTCCTCTGCATCCCAGTCCGATGCTCTATCCACTGCGCCACCACCTGGTCAGGCTACTTTCTAGGGTTCTATAGAACAATCCTCATCCCTCTTCTACAATGGGACCTTCAAGCGCTTCAGGAGAGGTATCACAACCCTCATCTCTGGGCTAAACTCCACCTATATAAACATACAATATGTACATACACATATGTGTTTGCATGCACACATATGTGTGTATATATACACATACTGTATTTCCCCATGTATAAGACACTCCCATGTATAAGACACACCTTAATTTTGAGACCCAAAATTTGAAAAAAAAATTACATAAAGTTACTAAATTCAAGTTTTATTCTTCATAAAATTCATACAATCACTGTTAAAACTCCCATCCATTAGCTTGTCCTTATCTGTGTCTGATGACAAATCACTGTCTTCAACAATGAGCGCAGAAACAAGTGTGAAAAAGTGGAATATGCAAATAAAAAATCTACAACCACTGTATTAAGATACACTTAGTTTTTATACCCCAAATTTTTCGGGAAAATGTGCATATTATAATGGGGAAATGCGGTACATATTTAAAAATAAATGCAGATATGTTAAATTGGAATTTAGTGTTTTGAAAGCTAGGATTTTCTTCTTGATTTTGTTGTTGTTTGGTTTTTAAATTTTTTAATTTAGTGAGAGGAGGGGAAGCAGAGACAAACTCCCACGTGTGCCCCAACCATGATCCACCCAGCAAGCCCACTAGGGGGTGATGCTCTGCCCATCTGGGGTGTTGCTCTGTTGCAACTGGAGCCATTTTTTAGTGCCTGAGGCGGAGGCCATGGAGCCATCCTCAACACCCAGGGCAATTGAGCCATGGCTGCAGGAGGGGAGGAGAGAGAGAGAGAGAGAGAGAGAGAGAGAGAAGTGAGAGGGGGGAGGGGTGGAGAAGCAGATGGACGCCTCGCCTGTGTGCCTTGACCAGGAATGGAAACTGGCACATCCA
Organism: Saccopteryx leptura; assembly: GCF_036850995.1. Classification (NCBI taxonomy): domain Eukaryota; kingdom Metazoa; phylum Chordata; class Mammalia; order Chiroptera; family Emballonuridae; genus Saccopteryx; species Saccopteryx leptura. Next base: position 42,714,845 of record NC_089512.1, on the reverse strand, counting down.
CACACCGGGCCGATGCGCTACCACTGAGCCAACCGGCCAGGGCTGCCTCTTGTTTTTTAAAAGTCACATTATTGAAGTATAATTTAAGACAGTAAAATCTCCCCGTTTTAAGCGTATACAGCTCAATGAATTTTGACAAATTTATTTAGTCATAACTACACTACAATCAACAATACAGATCAGCTCCATCATTGCAACAAGTTTCTGTGTGCAGCTTTGCATCCAATTTCCTCCTCCTACCCTGGTCTCTGGGAACCCCTGATCTTACACCCGTCCCTATCATTTTTCCTTTTCAAGATACCTATAATTTGAATCCTACAATATAGAGCATTTGTGCCTGACTTCTTTCAGTTAGCATAATGCTTTTCAGATTCGCCCCTGTTGTTGCATGTATCAATAGTTTGTTACTTTTCATTGCCGCCTCTTCTATTTTATGGATCGTTTTAATTGATATTAATTACTTCTTTCTAAAATGTTTGATAGAATTTTCCAGTGAAGGCATCTGGATCAGAAAGATGTATTTTAAAGAATAGGAAATTGTTGGTTATTTTGGATACTTTGACACTGGGTAGAAGGATCACTTTGCCCTTGCTTCCCTCACCAGAGAAAGACTGGGACCCATGTAATCCCAGGGAGACTGCCCAGCTGCAGCTGGGTGGGTGGTAGATCAGAATGTGGAGGGCGGGGGCAGGAGCAGAGAGAAGGATAAAGACACAGCAGTGACGCTGGGGGTGGGGGTGGGGGCTGGTGGGAGGAGTGAAATGTCTGAGATGCAGCACCCAGGGCTTCCAGAACAGAGCGCAGGAAATGGGAAAACAACAATGCCTTAGACTTCCTCCCCGCCTGTTTATTCAGGAGAAAATCACACCATCAGGGTCACACTGTTGCTTTTCTGCTATTTGCATCCTCTGTAGGAGAAAAGGCAAGCTTCAGAAAGAGGCTGTTTCTCAGGAGACTTCCAGCCTCGTGGTGTCCAGAGCAAAATGGTTTGGACAGCTTTAGATAAATATCTGATTGCTTTTACAGGCTTGGTGCGGCAGTACTTCCAGGTGCTTTGAAGTGTTCCTGACGCTACTGAAAAGTCTCAGTATTTAACACCCCAGGATTTTCCCAATGGCAACAGTCTGATCTGATCATCCCTAGTCTCCTGTCCTAAGAACAAATCTCCAGGGCTGCTTTCAGGGAACTTGGCTGAGACTCAGGCCTTTGTAAAGCCTTTCTTGAGCCAAAGCTTGTATTGTATTGTATTGTATTATAAAGGGACACCCTACTTGAGTGCTCATAATAACCCATATTGCTGGTGTACGGCATGGCCATCACTAACATTCTGGTTATAATGTACTACCCCAGAAGATAGGGGTATTTAAAAATCAACATATAAGTTGATAGACTTAGATGAAGGCAATCAATGGGGGAGGGATACAGAGGGGATTTTGGTGCCAGGCTCAGGTGTCCTCAGAAGGTTTTCCAAGGAGCTTGACACTTGGCTTCATCCCTTGTCTTAACCTTCATCTTTCAGCTACCTAAGTGCTGCACGTTCCATTCCTGCTATTGCATCCTTATTTATTCTACTTTCCCAGCTCTTTAGTGGAGTTTTCTGGGTTTTTTTGGGAGGTGGGGTGATCCCACTCACTCTTTTAACAAATATTTATTGAGCAACCTCATTTGTTGAGTCATGCTCAGTTAGGGGTCCCATCTTTGTGCCCCCTTTAGGTCATCAACTGATACAGAGGGCGTGACCTTTCCCGGGTGCCCTTGCCTGGCTGGTGGATGGGTGATTAATGATAAAAAAGGAATGGACACTTCACACCCATTAAAATGCCTATTAAAAAACACAGCAAAACAAAATATGTGTTGGAGAGAATGTGAAGAAATCACAATCCTTGTGCATTGCTGGCGGGGATGTAGAAAAATGTAGCTGTTGTGAAATGCAATATGGAAGTTTCTCAAAAAACCGGATATAGAATTTCCGTATGATCCAGCAATTCCAATTCTGGGTATATACACAAAGGACTTGAATGCAAGGACTCAAACAGACATCTATCCAGCCATGTTCATAGTAGCATTGTCACAGCAACCAAAAGGTGGAAGCTATCCAAGTGCCCATCGGTGAATGAGTAGATAAACAAAATGTGCTATATACAATAACGGGATATTGTTCAGTCTGGAAAAGGAAGAAAACTCTGACACATGCTACAACACGGATGAACCTTGAACACGGATAAACATAATGCTAAGTGAAAGAAGTCACAAAAGGACAAATATTGTATGATTTTATTCCTATTGGATACCTAGAGTAGTCAAATTCATAGAGAAAGTAAAATGGTGGTTTCTAGGGGCTGGGGGGGGGAGGGGTGAATGGGGAGTTTTTATTGAATGGGTAAGCTTCAGTTGGGGAAGATGAAAGTATTCTGGAGATGGATGGTTGCACAGCAATGTGAATGTATTTAATGCCACTTCAAAGTAGTAAATTTCATATTCTGAATATTTCACCACAATTAAACAACAACAACAACACACTCAATTGTCCTTCCTCCTCAACACAAGAGAGAAAAGGCAGAGTAGCCAAGCTGCTTTCAAATACTTATTGAAAGGACACATAAGATAAGTTCTAGATCAGTTCTTGGACTATCAAGTGCTGTCCAAATGAAAGGAAATGATATAATTTCCTGGATGACAGGGGTCTGTATTAGTTAGGATGTTTTGGGTTGTAATTAATGAACAATTCAACGTCAGCTGGAGGATTTCCTGGGCCACCTAAGTGAAAACGGCCAGCAGCAGGTGCAGTTCATCAGAGCTCCGACTCGGTCTGTCTGTGGGATTGTCTCTACCCCACAGCTCACTGAGTCAGCCTCACCGTCTTCTGGGTTGCCCCCCTTTAGCAGTTTTCTCGGAAACAGTGTGTCCCATGTGCTGAGAGAAGCAGAGAAAAGGGCAAGTCAGTCCCTTTGGGCTCCTGCCAGTTTTCCATTTCTTGTTAGGACCCTTCTGGTCACCAGCTGTATTTTTATCCTTGGGTGCTGACAGCCAATCCACATCTTTAAAATGTCATTTTCTTTTTAATCCGGCCTCAGCCAGTTTCTGTTACGTGCAACCAAAGAATCCTAACAAACATGGAACAACTCCTCTTTTATACCTTGCTGCTTTGCTGCCTTTTTTTTTTCCCCCCAGTCTTCTTTGCACAGGCTTCTGAGCAAGTTATGTCTATGACAGGAACCAGACTATGGAACCAGGCCATGTCATGTTCAGATATTCACACCCTCTCTCCCCCAGCTACAAACAGGCTTATTGTCATCCTGCAACCAAACTGTGTGCTGTGACTTATTCCCCAGGAGGCTTCCAGACCCTTCAAGTGAAGGCGGCCTCACTGTGTGCAGCCCAACTGCCCTCCTGACGACTTTAAGGAGAACACTCTAGAATTAAGGTGTGGCCCTTACTAACCATATCTTCCTGCACTTATGATAAATCCAGAGAGTACGGGTGACAGACTCACCCACTTCCTACCCCCTGCCAGGGCCCAGCATGGAATTAATGCTTATGACTGGACTTAAAGACAAATTGATTAATTGATGGTTAAGAGACAACCTTACATGTCCAAAGACTGGTAACTATCTTTCTTTACAAAATAGGTCCTTTGACATGATAAGAAGTTGCATTAAAGTAACTGCTTATTTACTGTTCAAATTACTCTCCTTAATTGCTTCTAAAAGTGAATAGAACTCAAGAAGGGAAGAGCTGTGAACGCTGAGCCTGTTCTCCACCTGGATCCTCTTACAAGCAGGTACGAGTGGCTTTTTGCTTTTAAGATGCTGGACAATAAACTAGAACCCCATCTAGTTTCTGTCAGGCCTGACAGGTAATAAAAAAGGGAGGTGTCTGTTCTGATCAACAGATACACTTTTGGTTGCTTAATCTCTTGTTATTAAACCAAATTATAGAACCCATTAGGGACCTCCTCCCTCCAGAAAACAAAGCAAAACAAACATTTCTGTTTATTTTTTGCCCACGATGCTGCTGTTGTTCTGTTATTTCTTTATATTCTCCCAGAGGTGAGATCTGAGGAAAAGTGATTCTCATGAATGTACTCACTCACTTTATCTATCTATCTATCTATCTATCTATCTATCTATCTATCTATCTATCATCTTTATTTTTAATGTTTAATCAACAGAAATGAATTAAGTAGTTCTACTGAGCGGGAGCTGAGGAGATAAGCATGTAAATAGAAATAGAGTCTGTTGAATTTTTGTGTGTCAAGTCCAAGAATTTTTAATTTTAAGATGTGAGAAAGAGGAGACGTGTGTCTAGGAATAACTGCCTTCCTTGAATTGGAAGGAGAGAGCTGAGTCAGACAGAAGACCTCCCAGAAGTCAGCTTCGTGGGTTTTAATGTAGTCACCTGGGGAGATTATTTAGAAAACAGGCAGTGGTGATGGGGGTGAGGGGAAGTTTGGGGGGATGTTTTCAAAAAGCATTAGGATAGAAAACAGCAATTTGCAGGCAGAAAAGGGCAGTCTGAATAACAACTCTCATTTTCTGTAAAAAAGATCAAAGACAAGATTCAGGAGGAAAAAGGCACCACCAGTCTAATCTTCAGCAAGAGCCTTGGGGGCGATGAGAGATTCTGCTGTTGGATATAGCTGAGGGGTCACCCCGAGTTCTCTCCATCGAAGCAATCACACAGACATTCATTAGAAGAAGACAGATGACCAGGTGACCATCTGCTGGTCATGGCCATGCCTTACTCCTCAAAGAGGAACTGGAGAAGGGGTCACTGGCCAGAACTAAAGTTCATTTCAGCTGACAAGGTGGTCAGAGAGAGCCCGCAGCCATACACAGATTCAGGGGGGTTGTAACTTAGGATGCGCTAACAGCACGGGGGCTTTGGGAGGGTGCATGCTACCACAGAGCCTCCTGAGACACGAAAAAGAGTGGGAAGTAGCCCAGGGTTTTCTGGGTTGACTCAGATCTCTCCTCTTTCAGAATCAGCTAGCCACTCCCAAATAAGAACAATTTCCTGAAAAAGACAAAATTTCAACTTTGAATGTAAGCCTCACTTTCTGTCATCGGTCTTTTCAAGGTAAGAATGTGCCTGCCTCGTGAAGCTGATGTGAAGAACAAATGAAACAGTCTTAAGCCCTTGGCACAATGCTTGGCACATAGAGGTGCTTGATAAATTTCAGAGACTGTTGGTATTAATGTTTGTGTAAGTATTTAATATTTTCCCCAGGACACTCCCTATCAGTCAGAAAAACAGAACCCACCCTAGAACTTTCCACTAAAGGAATTTAACTCAGGGCATTGGCGATGCAGCGCTGGAAGAGCTGAGAACCTAAACCACGGACCGTGAGGAACCCCAGAGGTTAGCAACAACAGGAAACTGCTATCAGGTTTAGTGCTGAAGGAACAAAAGGGGGAGAGTCTAGTGGCCAAGGCTCTCAAGCTGGAGTTAGAAACATGATGGGGCCTGTCCAGTGGGCGGTGAGACAATAAGGAAGGGTCTGTCTGTTCAGAGCTAGGATCACAGGAGAAAAGCAGTCGTTGCTTCTCTCTCCCCTGAGACACCACTGGGGGTAACACAAGACAAGAGGTCGACAGAGTAGAGCAGGGACGGAGAAGGGAGTGGATGTGAGAGCAAACAAGTCGATGAGCAGTATTCTTTATGAAGGCAGAAGAGTTGACCTGCTACAATCCTTGAAAGGTACTAGAGATGGGATCCAAGATTCCCAGCCGTTTTGCCCTTGAATTTGCCCTCTGCTGATTATTTCATGCTCTTGTTCGCTTAAGCCTGCTCTCCAGGCATTTTCTTCCTCTCGGGGGTCAATGGCTGGTGAGAGTTTGAAGAGCTGCCTCTCAGGGAATTTGTACTATAGCACGAACCAAGCCCTGAAGTAAGGGAAGATGCTCTACATGGTGACATTTTAGGCTTTCAATGAGGGTTTTCTGCTTTTAACCCCAGGGTTGAAAGCATCTCGTTTTATTGCACTTTGCTTTATGCACTTCACAGGTGTGCCTTCATTGTTGTTGTCAAATGATCTTTAATCAAGATACTTTCCTTTGTAGTTCTTAACTAGCTGAATATCCCACTGCACCACTGCTGATGTCATCCATGACATCATGAGGGTGGCAGCCATCAACATGGCAGCCCACAGACGGGGCAGTCCCCAGAGCCGAGCCAGTTAGTCCTTTCACTAGAGATCGGTGCCGCCTCTGTCGGGCAATGTTAACAATCCATCAAGTGATATTTCCACTGTAATTAATGTTTTTTTGCTTCTTTCTGTCTCGTGGTGGTTTTTTGAGGGCTTTGATGATCGGGGCAGAGGCAGAAGGCACTACCCGAATCTGGGCCTGTCTGTTCTGAATGGTCAGTGTCACTATAATCCTCAGATGCTTCCATCAGTGGTTGCTCTGGCAATGTCATTGCCGACATTATTTTGGAGACAGGCCAGGGGTCCCGATCTTGAGAGCCAGGGCAGACTCGACACCGACTTTCCCACTGGCGCATCTCAGGTATATGACTTTAATCTCTTTGGGTTCAATTTTTGGTGGCATGAGGGAGGTGGCTGGTGTCTAAGAACCAGGATTCTGGATGACGGAAGAAAGCTACACCTAATACTCCTCCAAGCTTAAAGCTGAAAGCAATACTCACTTTACTACGATGATCTGGAACGGAAACCACCGTATCTCCGAGATGTATGCCCGTGCAACACAAGCTTAGTTTGTATATACAGAGTATTTTATTTGTTATCACAATCATGTGGGATAAACAGATATGGACTGATTTCTCCATTTTTCAAAGAAAGCTCAGAGAGTTGGAGAAATGTGTTTAATGTGATACAGCTTTACCTGATAGAGCTGGGATTCCAGCCCATGTTTCTCTGACTCCTATGTGAAGAGTCTCTCTACTCTGAACCGTGCCTTTCTCAAGAGAAAATGAATGGGTTCAAAGACAACATCATTCCTTGGACTAGTTCATTCTCTCTGCTAGTGAAATGCCTCCTTTATCACACATTACAGTCTCACATATATGGGGTCTGTTTCTGGAATATTTTATTTTTCCCAATTTGATCTATTTAGCTAATCCTGCAGGAACGTCATGCTGTTTTAATTATAAATACTTAAGCTTTAGAGTATGCTATAATATATAGAAAACAATGTCCCCTCTCCCTTCTTTTCCTTTTTCTTCTTCTTGACATTTTTCTTGGTTCTTCTTACATATTGTCTTTTCCAGGATAAACTTAGAATCTATTCATCAAATTTCAAAAAAGAAATTGATTGGGCTACACTGAATAGTAAATTAATTTGAGGAAAATTGTCACTTTGCAAAAGTGAATCTTTCTATTTAACAGCCTGGGACATCTCTCCATTTATTCAATTCTTTTTTATGTCCTTTGGCAAGGTTTTATGGTTTTATTCAAACAGGTCTTGCATATTTCTTGCTAGATTTATTCCTAGACTTATTATAGTTTTGGTTGTGGACATGAATAAAGTATTTCCTCCCCTGAGATTTTGTAATTGGCTGTTGCTGATGGAGCCAAGGCTCCTGGCTGTTGTTTTCTCTTCTAGCCAATCACCTTGCTAAACTCACTTGTTGGTTTTAATGCCTCTTCAGTGCCCTATCTTGAGTTTTCTAGGTATAGAATCAGATTGTCTTCAATATCATATTTAAACTGTTCTTCCTTTTATGCCTTTATTTCCCCACAAGCTCTCTATAATTTATCTCATTGCCTTTATATCCTGTCTTGAATTGTAGTAATGTCTGTGTATTTTACTGCCTTTACCAGATTGTCTGAGAGTAGAAATTGTCTTATTTATCTTTATGTGATCTCTCCCCTTCCCCTAAGACCCTAGCATATTAATTGGCATAAAATAGTATACGCTCAACAAATGTTTCTGTAATAATTAGTCATGCCTAGTAGCATAGTGAATTATGCCTATTAAATTCAGATTAGATTGTGTGTGAAAATGATAACACTTTGTTTGAACCAACTGGATCCTGAGGTATTTTCCCCAGTTTGGGCAACTAAATTGGAATCACATTGCCCTGTGGAGGGCTGGGTTTCAGAGTGAAACAGGGAACAAAGAGGTCAAATTTTGGGCTTTAGAATAAAAAATTCAGGCCCAGACAAATAGGCAAGCTTTGTGGTTCAATGAAGTTTCATTCCCATTCCTATCCAGCCCAACACACACACACATACTCACACACTCACATACATACACACACTCACACACACACTCACTCACATACACACTCACACACACATACACACACTCACTTACATACACACTCACACACACTCACACACACACACACATACACGTTCACACACACTCACACACACCCCTGAGACTAGACAAGGATTCTACAAAAGGGAAAGGGGAAGGACTATGAAGTTGCACCCAGGTCAGCAGGGACCCTGTGCCTGGGGATCTGTCTCGGCAGAGCCATCAGTGACCCAGGAAAAGTGTTAAGTCATTTTAGGTGTGAACAGAGGACATTGCCCCAGCCGAGGAGCCGTGTTTGTTATTCTGTAAGATGAAGCCAAAGAAGATCACCCCACCAGTGTCAGTGAGCAGGCCAAGGATGATGAACTGGAAGAAGTGATGCCCCAAAGCTTTGCTAAGTCTCCATCCTGCCCACCCCACGCCAATGCTGCTCTGCAGAGGCCAGGGCACTCCTAAGCCCCCAACCAGGAGAGAAGACCTTGACACCCGTGGGGTAGCAACCTGGCAAGGATAGCCCTACTCCTCTGCACCCAGCCAAACCCTGGCAAGGGGCCGAGAGGAAACCTGCTCACTGTCTCCCACTGGCGGAGGCAGAGGATAAACAATCACCTGTTTACAATTAATCTCTCCAGGGAACAAACTGGCTGAATTGATGGTGACTTCTCCCCTGTACCCATCCACCACTTCCACTTAGTAGTAATCTCTGAGGTGAAGTATGGAACTCAGACTTCTCCCCTGTACCCATCCACCACTTCCACTTAGTAGTAATCTCCGAGGTGAAGTGTGGAACTCAGACTTCTCCCCTGTACCCATCCACCACTTCCACTTAGTAGTAATCTCCGAGGTGAAGTGTGGAACTCAGCCCGCCAGAGGGATGGCTTAGAGCGACAGGACCTGAGGAGGCCCCTTCCTGTCCTCCTCCTCAGAGCAGCCACCTGCCTCACCCACTTCCCCTGTAAGGTACCAGTCCGGACGTGAGGCTGTTGGCTGCCTGCTGCCAGGTCCTTCCCAGGAGCCTGCTGCTCTAATGGTTCCAGAACCTCAGTCGACCTAGCTCTTCTGCCCGGTGGGGGAAATGTGTCAAAGCTGGGTTTTGATGGTCCTGTGAGTCCCCATCAAGCGCACCACTGCATCCGGAACTCAGAAGGAGGAGGGGCAGCACCGGGAAGTCTGGTGAAGTGAGATGGGCACCAGTACCATGTTTCATGCTGACCTATAGCCCTGAGTACAGTAACTTTCGAAAACCGGAGAACGTCTAAAGTGGGAGGGCTTCAGAGATGTTGAGTGCAACTTAATTTTTGTACTCTTGGGGCCCCAGGATGGGTCGTAGCAGGCCTGGGGTTCCACAGATGGTCAATGTCGCCTCCAGGTACTCTAAGTCCTTTCCACACCTCTGATCACAAAGTAGGCTAAACTGCTTGTCTTTTGGTCCCATTCATTGTAGCCTCGTGTGTATGTCTGCATCACCACCTTCAGAGGGGCTGTGACAGCAAGGTTGTCTTTCCTTCTCTCCTGGAACAACCAGCATGTGGGCTGGTGAACAACTGGTAGTCCATAGATGTTTGTTGAGTGAATATAGGAATGTCAAAACATTGGATTGAAAGATGAAACAGAACCAGTTTTCCTCTCGCCACCCCTGCCTGACAGCCGTTGCTCCGGAGTCAGGCAGGAAGCCTCTCAAGGCTTTATCTGCAAAGTGGGAAGGATCATGGATGCTGTGAGGGCCCAGTAGGATCACACAGTTCTCATGCTGCAAGAGCTCAGGTCGATGTGCTCCTCTTTTTGCAAATGTGCTTTGGCTCTCTCTGATCATGTCTTAGTTTCTCAGGGCTGCCATAATAAGTACTACAAACTGAGTGGCTTAAAACTACAGAAATTTATTCTTTCACAGCTCAGGAGGTCAGAAATATTAAGTCTAGGTGTCGGCAGGGTTGGTTCCCTCTGGAGGCCCTGAGGGAGAGCCCCTCCCTGCCTCTCCTGCTTGCTGATGGTTGCCAGCAACCGTTGGTGTTCCTCGGCTTATAGATGCATCACTCCAGTCTCTGTCTCCATCCTCACATCAGCTTCTTCTCTGCATCTCTGTGTCCTTTTCTGTCTTTTACAAAGATACTCTCACTGGAGGTAGGACCCACCCTAATCCAGTGTGACCTCATCTTGAGCCTTACCTTCATTAGACCTGCAAAGACTCTATTTCCAAATGAGGCCACATTCTGAGGTTCCAACTGGACATGAATTTTGGGGGACAGTATTCAACCCACTACAGACCTGTAATTCCCTTAACCAGGTCTGGTCCTCTGCTCCATTGCATCTAGGCATGCGCCTCCTCGTGACTGACTGGTGGTGGTGGTGGTGGGGTCCTCTGTTTGACTTGAGCAGCCAGGTGGAAGGAGGTGCTCCTTCCCAACAAGTGACATCTGGTGAGGTGAGAATTTCATCACGTGTGTGGGGTTCGTGTGGGGATGGGGAGTCCTTCTGCCACCTGCACTTCCTTCTTCAGCCCACCCTAGGTAACACTGTGAGATATTAGCCACCACTCTCTTCCTAGTGTACCTTAGACTATCCTATCATTTCCCTTTCTATCAACTACCTGAGAATAGAGTATGAAGAACCCAAGATGGTTTTGGCTGAAGAGTGACGGGAGGGAGGACTCTGGAGCCTGGCACAGTTCCGGAAAGCAGCCTGGGAGACAGGGACACTTCTGGGGAAGCACAGGGACAGGCATTCGGGCTTTTTAGAGAAAGGAAAGCTGCAGACATGGGAAAAGAGAGGCTCAGAATCAGGACCCTGGGATGAGGAAGGACGGATGTCACCAACTTGATGGTGGCAGGAATAGCAGTCTGAATAATGGCGTCAGACACAGGGAGGGGTAAGAGCAGCCTGGAGGACATGGGAGGGACATGGGTGCCCAGTCGGGAGAACTGACACTGTGGCCACTAGAGAGACAGGGAGTGAGCTTGGTGTGGTGCAGTCAGATGCAGTCCCGGTGCCTCAGGGAGCTACTCAGGTGGCCCACCTGTAAACCATGCCCCTGGGGACAAGATCTGATCAGCAGAGGTACACTAAGGTGGCCGAGTCTGAAACCAGTCTGCATGTAATACTCCCTCCCTCCCTCCTACCTTCCACTTTTGCTGAGGGATTTCAAGTTTAACAGGTAACAAAAATGGTAAGCTGGAAGATGAAACTCTACCTGTGCTGTATCAGGTGTCAGAGTGGAGGCAGGATTGCCCACACACATCAAGCTTCTTCACACCTCAGATCGCACCACTCGAGCTGCCAGCCTCCCACTCCGCTGTGAACAGGGCCCACACATCTCCCCATTGGTCAGAATATTCTATTAACTAAAACATCGCACTCCCCAAACACGCATTTTCTGTATCGAGGGCTGTGTAGACACTTAAGTTTAAATGTAAACATTTAAAAATTGTTATTTATTTTATACCAATTACCAAAGTGATCTGAGGCAGCTTACCCATGAATTAGGACAGTTAAGATGGAGATTTTTAAAATAACTTGTTGAAATTACATTAAAAAAAAGAAAGAGAAAATTGCACCAGGGAATCAGAATAGGAGGTCATGACCTCTAAATTCAGCTGAAGCTCATATACAAGGGAAGCGCGTTGTTTGTTTAGATTTCTGTGCCCAAAGAAGGCAAACAGCACAGAAGTAAACATCTGGTGAAGGGATGTGCCATATTGGAGGGGAGCAAACTGCCTTGGAGACAGACAGAAATCTAAGATCCAGGTGTGACATTGGAAAAGACATTTCCTGTTCAGAATGTAGAGTTTCTTATCTGTACAGTGAAGGCGGTTTATGGTAAGCAGGGGCCCAGCAGGCACTCTCCCCATTCTTGGCTCATAATTCTAGGAGGAAATGTGTCACGAGAACTTTATATAAGAACCAGCGGGCAATAGACGAGACTGCCATCTGGTTAAGTCCGCCTCCTCACTGTCCTGAAGGCCCAACCATGTCTTGGAAGAACACTCCTCCCAAAGGAGAGAAAAACACCTCCTAAGCCCTGGAAGTGGGAGCAGAAAAGACTTCTCTGCCTGAGACGGATGTTTCAGGCCCCTCGTGCTGCTGATGTGGGTATTCTTATTCTGCATGTCTGCAGCTTGTACTGGAGCAAAAAGCACTTGAAGCTGTTGAAGGTGCCACCATTCCTTAGAAAGCCCAGACACGCCTGCACATCTCTGAGTCTGGCACACCTCTTGCTGGAGCCATCCACCATGTTCTGTGGAATCCTGCTTTTTCTGATGCCTCTTCTGTGGGACTGGTGTCCTCAGGGGACCCCTCTCTCATGCCCTGTTTCATATCAGACCTCCTGGAACAGAAACTCAGATGGCAAAATTATTTTTGCCTACCCGCCTTTCATTAAAACTGCCCCCACTCCTACCCCAATAAGGCTTGTGCTCTGAGCTAGGGGCATGCAGAAAAGAAACAAAGAAACAAATTCTCAATGAGCTAACACCAGTAATAACAATAGTTATGTCAGCAGCGAACACTTACTGAATTTTCACAGTGTGCTAAGCACTACACAAGGATTGTCTCATTTAATCCTCACCACAACTCAATTCTGTCTTCAACTGACACAGTGAAACTGAGGCTCAGAGAAGTTCAACTTGCCCAGGGTCACACAGCTGATGCATGATGGGGAAGGGAGTAAACTCATGCACCTAAATATTAGCCACGTCTCTTATCCATGCAGTGGTTACTCCAGGCTTTTCCTACTGGCGACATCTCATTGCTAAAGAGCTCTTACCTTTTGTCCTACAAAGAGTTGCATGTATTGTAAAATTAGTTATTAGTGGAAGAGGTATTTTAGGTTAACAAGTACCAGCTCAGGGCTCCTTTGAGGACATTCTGGGTATTTAGCTTCACATGTAACATAGGCTAGGAATACATACATACTTCAAGGGTTGTGAGGTTTAGTTGAATCACTGCATGAAAAGTGCTTGGGATAGTAGTTGGGACCGGGTAGGTACTACATAAACTTTTTTATTATTATTATCACGATCACTATTGTCAGGGCGGCGGCTTCCATTTCCAGCCATGTCTGAGGAAGTTCTTCCTACAGGGGAGCAAGTAGGTTCCCAGGAGAAGGAGAGTAATGGTACCAACGCCCCTCCCCTGTTCTGGCTCCTCCTTGGTAGCCAGAGAAAGGAACTGAGAAGGCATCTTGCAGCTATGACACTTCAGCGTTTTCCAGCATCCCAGGATACAGGCCTCTTGTGGTGCTGATGATGGGCCAGGCTGGGTGTTGTTATATTCTGCAGTGTCGAGCCTGAGAAGAATATATCTGCCCAGAAGGACTCTTCTTGGTTAACTGGGCTCAAATTCTTAACCAGAGTCTAGCAGCCATTGTTCGCAGAGGTCCATTACACACACTGCATTTCAGGGAAAAGTCACAGACTGAGCTGCCAAGTTTCTTGCACTATGTTTTGGCTGTTTGAGTTGACCCTTATAAGGACAGTTCAGAAGCCCCTAGGATCAAAATTCAACTATTAAGACTGAGATTTTCCCCGTCCAATCAGAGCTGTGCAACTATCTCATTTGTAGCTTCACCAACCAATCAGGGTGGCTCCATTTTGACCAATCAGGACAGTGCTATTTGGACCAATTAAACCATGTGATTTTCGAGCCCTCCTTTACGTAGAAATGGACCATTGGAGTATTGGGAGTGGGCACTCTTCTCTATATAAGCCAGCTTCACCCCTACCTTAATAGAGTGCACTTTTAGGTTTCAACAAAGACTGCATTTCCCATGCCAGTGCCATAACACCTGAAGTGCCTCACTGGGCTACCTCACTGCTGCTCTGTATCACATTGAGCTGGTTCCGCTAAATAAAGTTTCACCCCTTCACTGAACCGTAACATGGGGATTCTTGTTGGCATTAAATTGGCTTTGATGAACTTTATTGACAGCAGCAGGGGGAGAGGAAGATTCTCCAGCATTCCTTGCATTGGAGGAGAAGGATCAGATCATCACAGAACTGTCAGATGTTACCTCTTATGTGCCAGAGTCCTGTCTCCTCTCATCATTTTGTTCTTAGTTGGATCTTTTGGTGCCTGGTGGGCAGGGCACGTGACAAGGAAGTGTGGGTAAGTAGAATTTTCCCTTGGTGTTGTAGCATGCACTCCCATCCTCCCCACTGCTAGGATCCACAGCTATTCGAGTATGTTCATTCTCTACTGCCCCGAGCGGGGCTCCCACACAGCTCTGGCCCCTCTAGGCTATTCTCTCAGCAGCCCCTGCATCCCCGTACATCTACACTCTGATCGTGACACCTGGTGAAGGCCTTACTTCACTCTGTGCACAGCGTAGTGCTGGACACAGCATAACAGGGCACAGAGTCCTCAGGAGGTTGGGGCTGCAGTGGCCATTGGCATCTCTTTTCCTGGGGAAATGGGGCCATTTTCACAGAACTGTAATATCCCCAGAAACTAAGAAAATGTGGGATCACTTGGTGAATGCAAATTCAACACCATCATGATTTCCAGGTTCTCCTAATTAACCTAATTAGTGAGATCAGTTGGGGTCAACCCACCATGGTGCAGGCTCTTTACCTGTATGATTGTTCGATTTAGGAAATGCATCTTGAGTACGCACTACATGCTGAGCATTCTTAGAGCCCAGGACATGGAGGAGAATCAAATAGGGGCAGACCCTGTGTCCTAGGAGCGGGAACCCAGAGGAGTGTGATCAGGTGAGGGGGATGCCTTGCCATCAAGTAAAGACAGGGACAAGAGAGGCAGGCACGCAGGACAGCACCACATGCAAGACATGGCATGGTGACTAGTGCAGAAGCTTTGGGGTCATGCCCACCAGGAGTCAAGGCCTAGCTCTGCCCTTCATAGCTGTGTGGCCTTGGCAAGAGAGGTGACCTCTCTGAGCCCCAAGTTGCAGCTGTAAATCAGAACTCATAATACTTGTGCTGTATAGCACTATCGTGAGCAGTATGTCTACAGATGTTCATGTAAGTATTAACTGACTTAAATATCATAACAGACCCATACCCTGGGTGCCATTAGACATTTTATTATACATTGTGTTTGATACATTTTAGTTGTTTCTGCTGCTGTTGTTATTGATGAAGCTCGAACTAAGGAAAGACTAATTCTGTTGGCAGCTGATCAGGAAAGATCACACTGAAGAGGTGAGATCTTTGCAGAGATTTGAAGGGCGCAAAGATATTCACCAGGCTGTCATCAGGGAGAAGGACATTGTAGGCCTTAAGATCAACATGTGCCAAAAGCACAGGAGTGAGACTCAGCATGGTGTGGTCAAGGAGCGAGGTGGCACCATTTCAGCCTGACTGATGGCTCCCATGAACATTTCAGCCCTTCCCCTCAGGCCTGTGGAACGGGAACCTGGAAACAGCTTCCTGTTCACTTCCAATATGAGATGTCGCCATCCACTCAGTCCCATGCTGGCTCCAGCACAGGCAGCATGGCCACTATGCTGGTGACTTTTCTGTTCCATCCGTGGCTCTGGCCACCTAGCCTGGAGCCCGCACTCGGCTGGTGTGGGGAGAGCTAATTGGCAGATGAGGCCTCGCAGGAGGCCTGATGTCCTTACCCCTGGCTGTCCCTGATGCTGTGGCAGATGGCCTGCCTTCTCCAGCCCTTCAGAGACGCCCCCTCGCAATTACCACTCCACAGCTGCCATGCACAAGGTTAGCTTGGTGCTTCAGTGTGCGCCTGGAAGATTATGTAACCCTCTGGCAGGAGAAAGCCAGAGTTGGCGAGTTTAGAAAGATTAAATGTGTCAACAGTCGGCTTGGAATATGAAATAATGCAAATGTCTCCTTCGTCTCATTTGAATTTAAAAAAAGGCAAGATTGGTTCAAGTTCTGCCTAAAATGCTATAGATTGAGAGCATGTTGACCTCATTCATGCCTTCATTCTGCAAAAGGATATTAAGGGATTATTATGTTCCATAAACATGTGAAGCATGGAGAATCAAACACCGTTACTGTTCCCTCCCCTCAAGGAGTTTACATTCTAGCGCAGAGTGAGACAGACAATAAATAATAAACACAACATTTACATTACCTATATAGCAGAAGTATCACGGGATTGAAAAAAACAAGCAAGGTAAAGGAGATCAGGATTCAGTCCTCAGGAGGCTGGGGCTGCAGTGGCCATTGGCATCTCAGGATTCAGCGACTGGGTCAATGTTATATGTTAAATAAGGGGAAGTCAAATTTTCATTGAGAAAGCGAATTAGATGTAGATTGTGTTTAGGTGACTTTTCACTCTTCTGGGTGACAGGTGTTTGGTAGGTAAGTCTGGATGGAGTGGCTAAAATTGCTCTGGGGTGTCTTGAGGCATCTTCCCTGATTGTTACGAGAAACTTTGTTGAGGAAGGCTGGAGAAGCATCTCCCCACATAGGTTGACCAACTGTCCTGGGTTGTCTGTGTTGGAGGGGTTCCCAGGACCTGGGAGATTCAGAACTAAAACCTGGGAAGTCCCAGGTAAATGGGGACAAATAGTCACCCTATCTCCATAGCACTGCCTCAGTAGGATCTTCTAATCTAGCCCCAAATAAGCTATCAGCCTCACTACCCAGAATGGGCTGTCCGTCCAAGGCTCCAGCCTTGTCTTATCCATTTTTCAACCCCTCCGTGCTTTGTTAAAATGTTTCTTGTCTTAGATAACCTGGACATGTTTTTCTTTGAATATATGTACCCTGATTTATTAATGTCACCCCATTAACATTAATAAAAATTTATTTAAAAAAATAAATAAAAAATTAAAAAAAGAAAAAAAAAATGTTTCTTGTCTTAAACCCAAACACTTCATCTGATAGATAAACTAAAAATAAGTCAGGTTCAGGATTTTATCAAGATCAAACAACAGAAGAGCTTTCTTCTGTCTTCCTCTGATTTTTAAGGCCACCACTGGGGCACCGAGGGAGGGGAAGTGAGCACCCATTTCCAGTGTGCTTTTGAGAGTCTCCAGGGAAATTTACTAGCAGACATTGTAGAACTGAGAACAAGACTTGCCTTAAGTGAAGTTTGAATATTCCCTAAAGACTTCCGTTGTCAGGGCCCTCAGCAGTCACAGACATTCAGAAGCTGATAGAGTTCAAGACAGGGATTGCCATGGCAGATAAGTGCTCCTGGCACTGAGTAGAGGCCCTGGCCTCTTGTAGGATGTCGGTTCAGACCTTAGTATTTTAGCCTCCTTTCCATCATCCTGGCACTTACTGAACTCTGTAGCCTCCATCTCCCCCCCTGCCTAGACACGCTCCCTCTCCCAAGCTCCCACTTCAGTAAATGGTCACACCATCCTCTAATCACCCAAGTCAGAAACTGCTGCCATGAATCCTGCCCGCAGCCCATGAATCATCTAGCCTTACCTCCACACTGCCTTCACTTCCACAGTCACTGCTCTGGTCCCACCCACCATTATCTGGCACTTGGATGACAGCAAAGCTTTCTCATTGGTCTTCCTATTTCCTCCACAAACCTTCTTCAACGCTGACAAAAGGATCTTTAATTATATTTGCCTGATTCTATTACTTTCTTAAATGGCCTCCCATGGTTTTCCAGTATTTAGTGGAAAAAGTCCATGCTCCTTAGCTTGGCCTACTGTGCCCTCCAGAATCTTGATTGCTAGATGGCTGGCTTTAGACCAGCCCCCATTTCCTACCACTGGACGGTCTGATTGGACTCAGTAACAAGACATTTTCTTAGGAGGCTTTGCTGCACTGTTTTTACACCACTCCCTCTTGAGGACCCATCTTTTCTATTTTATTTCAAGACTCAGCTGATGTCACCCTGCAGTAGATTTTCCCAACCCTTCTAGTTAGAACAGATGTGCTGCACTTCCTAGTATCTGCTGATACTCAACACCCTCCCTGACTTTCTAAGTTTTTCTTGTATCACAGGGGCTGGAAGTCTGGAAGCTACATTACTCAAATTCCCTTGCCTGCAGAATTCCAGTTTAAATTCTTCAAATGAGAGGATTGTGCATGATATTTGGAAGTCAAAAAAGAAGGATAAATTATTATTTACTTCCAGGAATGGCAGATGGAAAGAGGGGCAGGCGGCAGCTTTTGGTAGTTCTTCACTTCCTCACTTCCTGAAAGCCAACATCAGTTTTCCATTAGCATTGCTTCCTCAGCTCTCCCATCAGTTTTATAAACATTGGATATCTTTTATTTTATTTTATTTTTTAAAAAAATTTTAAATAACAAACCCTTGTGTCGAACATTGGATCTCTTATAATAAATTTGTCCCTTGGAAATATGAATATTAGTTTCTGTTTCTCTGATTATGTGTGCTCCCTATTTTCTCAGGTAATTAGTCTTCATATATTCAGCACTTGGCATGGTATCTGGCACTTAAGTACTAAATATTACTGTTTACTAAGTTAAATTGAATCATAAGAAAAAAAATACCATGGGTCAATAACTGCCCGGAGCTACTCCATGAGGCATGGCTTTTTGCTCATTTTATTGTATCTGTTTCTTTCTATCCTCTATCTCTGTATTTGTAATGTCAGATTGTGTATTATATGAAATACAATGAAAAGAGAAAAACTGTTGGGGTACGACAGCCATGGATTCAAATCCCACATCTCTTACCATCTGTGTGGTCTTGTGAAAGTATTAATTTCTCTAAACATCAGTTTTCCAATCTGAATAGTGAAAATAATTATGCTTTTCAGAGTACTTGTGAGAGTGGGTACTCAGTAAACATTAACTCCTTCTCTCTTCCAAGTAGAAGAACCATGAACTTTTTGAGAAATAAGTAGCCTCAGAGATTATTTGTGACCCCAGCCTTTCCTTTTACAAGGGGAAACTGAGGCCCAGAGAAGGGGAGTGACAGGTACAACATTACAGTTATTAAGTGGTGGCGCCAAGACTAAGATAAACTTTTCTGACTTCGAAGGTGTTCATTTTTCTACTATATGTACAGATAATAATGATAAAAATAATAATTTTATGATTGTTGAAGAACAAGATAGACTTTTCTGCAGTCAAAGACCCCTAATAAAGAAAATGTAGAACAAAGCACCGTTTTTTTTTCCCCCCCACAGATATGATATATATGTATAAGCACTTATTGTTTGGCTACTGAGATTTTGAGGTTGTTTGTGATCAGAACATAACCTTGCCTATCCTGATTGATATAGGATGTGAGCTGTGTGGAACTCCTTGTAGTCTTGTTGACGTGGGATACAGCGGCTTAGGCTGAAGCCATGGCTGGTATTGCAAACTGATGCCGCTATGAGATAGATGCATGGGACTCTAACTTACCAAACGTCCATGTTCCATGTAGGAAGTGAGAACTAGAGCATGAGGTGGTGTTTGGGGGTTTAGATTGTTAAGGCTAGGCATTGACGGAAGGTACAGGCTCTCTTTTCTCAGAAAGTGTTGTTTTGATTCTTGTGTTAAGCTGCATCCAAGACCAACAAAGATCCTTGTGAGCTGACTTCAGATCCGTGTGCTTGGTTCATGGGTTCCTGGAGCCACCTCCTCCCTCATGCTAGCAAACTGGCCTTAGACTGTATTTTGCGTAAGTCTTGAGCATCCTGGTGGACTCAGGGACGTGAAATGTAGGGTTTTCTCAGAGAAGTAAAAGATGTTAATCCATGAGTGCATAAAGAAGCATGAGAATCTTACTTATATAGGCATATGTCATTTTCCTGGATTGAGGCCAAAAAATTAAATGGAATTATTTCAAATCCTATGCCTAAGAAAGGGATTAAAAGCTTTAGCTAGAAAGTTTGTGATAAAAGCAATTGGGCCTGACCAGGCGGTGGCACACTGGATAGAGCATTGGACTAGGGCGTAGGGGATCCAGGTTCGAAACCCTGAGGTCGCCGGCTTGAGTGCGGGCTCACTAGCTTGGGTGAGGGATTGCTGGCTTGAGCGTGGGATCATATATGAGAAGGCAATCAATGAACAATTAAGGAGCTGCAATGAAGAATTGATGCTTCTCATCTCTCTCACTTCCTGTCTGTCTGTCCCTATCTGTCCCTCTCTCTGTCTCTGTCAAAAAAAAAGCAATGGGAGAATCCGTGCTTGAAGACTGAGATGGCTACATGAGGGAGCTACAGAAAGTTTGCATAGATTATAATCGTGGGAGAATAACTCAAGAATATTAAGGGTAGTTTTCAAGGTGAGACACTTATGAGTGGGAAAGTAGGTCTGGCGCAGGTTTGGAAGAAACGTGTCAGAAGTGAAGCCGAGAGGCCAGTGGAAAGCCACAGCTGAGTGAAGTCCAGGTTTGATGTAGGACTAACCCTGAGTGTGAGCCCAGGAGGGCAGAGACTTGGTCTTGTTTACCACTGTCTCCCAGCATCCAGGACAGTACCCAGTGCATAGCAGGTCCCTTGTCGATATTTGCTGGATGAATGACGGGAAAGTGCTTCCTGGTGGACTTCCTCTTCTCAAAGAGGAAGTGACAAAGACAGGCAAGATACAAAGATATAGGAAAACAAAGGGAAGCATTGGGATCCAGCAAACAATACTGCCCCTACACATGGTAAAGAAGGAAAGGAGAGAACTGAAGAGGCAGAGGGTATACATTGTAAAACCTAACCTGACAGGAGTCAGGGTATGCCAGAGGGAAATGGAGTGACAGGTGGAGCCACTGCCACAAGAAAAGAGCCAATGGAAAGAAAACTTGGGAGATGAGGAGAGCAAGTTTTGGAAAGGGGCCCTGGCTTGAAGAGGTGGTCTTCTCCAGAAGCACCAACAGCAGCTTTGATTCCTGGTGCTCCTGCCACTGAATCAAAAAGTAGGGAGAAGGAAGGTGCCCTAGTAGGCAGGATCCCAAAGCCTGTGCAGGAGGCTGGGAAACACTCAGGGATGCAGGTGACAGTCACAGAGAAGAGTGGGAGTGTGAGGCGAGCAGAGCCACACACACTGAGCTCGGGCAGGTTCCTGCTCACAGGGTGGAAGGGGCAGGGGAGCTGCCCCTCAGAGGGCCAGTGGGAGTTGGGAGGTTTTATAAACACAGGCTAGTCCTGGTGGAGACGGAAACTCAGGTAAGACCCGGAGGCAGGAGGCTGCACCAGGGAGAATGCCAGTCTTCCTGGCAATTCTAGACAGTCTGAAATCTAGAGTATTTTCTGTCTCACATTGGTTTTCTCCAGCCCCTTCTGCCAGATGTGACCAACCATCTGCTCCATCCGTGGCTGACAACAGAAAATGGGGTTCTGGAGCATCATGTTGCATGGCTGAGTGTGGCGAGTGAGGGGCTGGGCTGTTCTTGTGTGCCCCGTTGACTGGCGATGTCTTCGAGAAGCAGACACATGTGTGATCTGGGATTGGATAGACACACACTCCTGTTGCTTCAGGAGCCACGCCCTGCCTGGGTCTCCGCAGGGAGAGCAGCTGCTCCCAAGGGAGACACTCAGACTCCAGCCGGGGAAGCTCTGCTGGCTGAAACTCGAGGGAACTCAAATCTGGAAGGGGAGGTCTTTCATTTCTTTGGGTTTTAATTTGCAAAAGGAGGGAAACTCTTGTTTTGAATTTTTATTTCCCTCCTTGAGCTCCACAGAGGTCAAGTTCGGGGTATTTTTGAGTTGCTACAACTATGCTCCTCGGGGTATTTTTACACTGGCATGTGGTGTTTTTGGTACGGCTTCCTCCGCTGAGCTATATGGGCCAGTCTGGCTTGCAATTTGAGATGGGAAATATAATCAGGGTGAATTTTTGGCCTAGGGTACAGTAGGGACTTGGACTGATTTTACCCAATACCCTGTTTTGGCCATTTCAGAGGCTTCTGGGGGTGACAGCTAAACTGCACTTCCCACAGACTGGCCTCTACACCTGAGAGGACAGGTGTACCCAGGCTGACCCTAGGCCTGGCTGGTTAGCCCCACTGGATAAGCGGGCAGAATCTGGGTGGAGTTAGGCCACAATCCTAATCCCATCTGCCTCCTGTTTCCACAGAGAAGAGGCTTCCTTCTTGTCATCCCCTAACTCAGAAGTCCCAAGGACTGTGGAGCTGCTGCTATTCAGAAGGTGACATGTTGACCAGGGAACAGACTGGGAGAGTTAAAGGTACTGCCTATAGGTAACAAGTTAATGCAAAGGTGCCTCTGGGTGAATTTGAAAATGCTTCATGTGGCCAGGCAGGGCCTGACAGACACAGAGGTTGACTAGATGACATATCTGTGCAAAGACAAAGGTGCCCCTTTTGCTTGTTAAGTGGAGCTGGGGCTCCATTTCCTTCTTCCCCTTCAGGGGCTACTTCTGTGCGGTGCACAAACTGCACAGCCATACACAGCTGTCCTGGGTACCCCTCCTGTTCTTGCACTGTCCACCCCATCACTAGGGATACTTGCATTTGAAGGTCTCCACACAGCTTGGCGCACCAGGCACGACCTGCCTCTGGAGACCCAGCCCAGCCCAGCCCAGAGCTCCCTGCTTCTCAGGGCTCGTGGTCTTCAGGTCACAGGAGGGTAGAGAAGATAAACACTACCTTTGGTCCAGCTTGTCCAGGGGCTCTTATGCCTTGGGTCATGGGTACCTGTCTGACCCATGAGTAAAATATCCACTGGTCTATCCCTACCTAGCATCTTTTATGATGTTCTCTGTCTGCCAGAGCCTGAGAGGGCAGGAGTAGCGAGAGGGAGAAAGGGTCAAACTCCACCCTGATCCCTAGTCCTTAATGATAATGATTAATGTATTTCTTTCATAGAAACAATATGAGTTCTTGTGGTATCCAAAAGCATTTTTTAAAAAGATTTTATTTATTCATTATAGAGAGGGGAGAGAGAGAGAGAGAGAGAGAAGGGGGGAGGAGCAGGAAGCATCAACTCCCATATGTGCCTTGACCAGGCAAGCCCAGGGTTTTGAACCGGCAACCTCAGCATTTCCAGGTTGACGCTTTATCCACTGCACCACCACAGGTCAGGCCAAAAGCATTTTTAAAGGTAATTTTATATTGCGGCTCCTGTCATAAATAAATGATGTGTAAACCCACACTTGGGTTCATTAAAGGGGTTGTGTGCCTCTCCCCCCATCACTGGCTGGGCTGGGAAGTCCTGTTTGTGTAATAGAGAACACACCCCGGCTGTAGGAGCTCATTAAGATAGAGTTCTATAAGGGAGATGTCAGGTGAGTTATGGGGGTAGATCGGGGTGATTAAAGTAGAATTTGAACCCAAATGTTACTCCAGTAGTCAGACCAAGCCTGCTTCATCCAAGTATTCACCTATGACATCATCCAAAAGAACTCCTTAATTTATGACTTTTGTGAGGTTGGTGGAAGATGTTGAACATGACTGAACCTGGTCCCCCCCCCCCCCCCATACAGAGGAAAAATACTCTTGTCATTGTTCTATTTATAAACATAGCAGATAAATCATGGGTGCTGATCACCATTTCCAAATTCTGCAAAGAGCTTTGTAGAACCAGCGTGCCCTCCTGGCCTTGCCTTCCTTCAGCCTCTCCTGCTCACCTGTGCTCCAGAGAGGCCTGCCTCTCCTGCTCCCCTGTGCTCCAGAGAGGCCTGCACTGGGAAAGGCCACTTTTTCCCTCCTGACCTTCAGTGCCGAGTACTTAGTCTTTGTTTCTGCAAGTCCTCAACAATTATTAAGCTGGCCTTTGAAGAGGCTTTGCCGTCTCTTCCCTTGAGCTTTGTGTGAGCCTGCCTTAGGTTTAATTCAGGAATGGCTGCTGAGCTTGCAGTTTCTGCGTCTCTCTCTAAACTGGGTGCCTGGATGCTAGGGTTTGCCAGGCACTGAGACGTTTCTTGGGACACAGGCTTCCAGTGCTAAAATCGGGGAAGTTCTGGGCAAACCACTGTGTGCTGGTCACCCTACCTACCGCCCTGATTCTCAGTCGAGGGGCTAGATCTCTGTAGTCTGACAAGAATCCTCTGCCCGGGCTAACGCCAGTCCTTGTTACCTTCTTGTTTCCCCGCCGGCCAGCAGCTAAGATCTGAGCATGCTGAATCTTCCTAGGAATATTGTGAGTTCAGGTTAGCATAGATAATTAAATGGAGCGATTTCCTTTCTTTCTTGTGTGTGTTTGGAGTCTATGGGGACAGAAAGCCTCCCAGACACAGGTGATCCAAATGTCTGCAGGATCCACCTGAAAAGCTGCATCAGCTGTGCCCGACGCTCACTTTTGCATCCAGCTCCATCATGTTTAGAAGTTTTGCTGTGTTTCTCTGGGTTAAAATCACATTTCTGCTTCTTTTGTGCAAAGGCGCCACTTCTCATTTCAGATTTATTCCAAGCCAAACGTTCTGAGATTGTTCTGGGAGTTGTGTCACTGTCCTCAGTTTCTCTTGTTTCTATTTTTATTTTATTTATTCATTTTTAGAGAGGAGAGAGAGACAGAGAAAGAGAAGGGGGGAGGAGCTGGAAGCATCAACTCCCATATGTGCCTTAACCAGGCAAGCCCGGGGTTTCAAACCGGCGACCTCAGCGTTTCCAGGTCGACGCTTTATCCACTGCGCCACCACAGGTCAGGCCAGTTTCTCTTGTTTCTATGGTGCTCACGTGGCCAACTACCAAATCCTAGGATGTTTTGGTTATTATAATTTTTTGGTTAGGAGAGTCTGGCCTATTGCCATGCTACCTACAGTCATACCTTTCATCAGTGACCATATGACTCTGCAAGGTGGCCAAAATGCAGTTTATAGGAGCTGCTGAGAGTCATGTGGCAAATCCAAGCATAGAGTTTGGCTAGGGTGGGTATGTGCTCATACTTTCCACTCCAGGGCAGGGCAATCTGTTTGCAGCTCCAAACTCTTTCTTTCTTTCTTTCTTTCTTTCTTTCTTTCTTTCTTTCTTTCTTTCTTTCTTTCTTTCTTTCTTTCTTTCTTTCTTTCTTTCTTTCTTTCTTTCTTTCTTTCTTTCTTTTTCTTTCTTTCTTTCTTTCTTTCTTTCTTTCTTTCTCTTTCTTTCTTTCTTTCTTTCTTTCTTTCTTTCTTTCTTTCTTTCTTTCTTTCTTTCTTTCTTTCTTTCTTTCTTTCTTTCTCTCTCCCTCCCTCCCTCCCTCCCTTCCTTCCTTCCTTCCTTCCTTCCTTCCTTCCTTCCTTCCTTCCTTCTTTCTTTCTCCTTCCTTCCTTCCTTCCTTCCTTCCTTCCTTCCTTCCTTCCTTCCTTCCTTCCTTCCTTCCTTCCTTCCTTCCTTCTTTCTTTCTCCTTCCTTCCTTCCTTCCTTCCTTCCTTCCTTCCTTCCTTCCTTCCTTCCTTCCTTCCTTCCTTTCTCTCTTTCTTTCTTCTTTCTTTTTTTCTTTCGTGTGACAGAGACAGAGAGAGGGAGAAATAGGGACAGACAGACAGGAAGGGAGAGAGATGAGAAGCATCAACTCTTTATTGCAGCTCCTTAATTGTTCATTGATTGCTCTCTCACATGCAACCCTGACTGGGGGCCACAGCAGACCGAGTGACCCCTTACTCGAGCCAACAACCCTGGGCTCAAGTTGGTGAGCCCTGCTCAAACCAAATGAGCCTGCACTCAAGTTGGTGACCCTGGGGCTTCAAACTCAGGTCCTCTGTGTCCCAGTCCAACGCTCCGTCCACTGCGCCACCGCCCAGCCAGATTCGTTATTTCTTTATTTGCATTCAGTACTGCAAAGCCAATCATGAGAAACACATTTTTATTTTATATACTTTTTTTAAATTTTTTAAAAAAAAATTTTAAATTTATTTATTTTAGAGAGTAGAGCGAGAGAGAGATAGAGAGAGAGGGAGGGGGGAAGAGAAGGGGGAAGGAGTAGGAAGCATCAACTCCCATATGTGCCTTGACCAGACGAGTGCAGGGTTTTGAACCGGTGACCTCAGTGTTCCAGGTCGACACTTTATCCACTGCGCCACCCCGGGTCAGGCGAGAAACACATTTTTAAAGCATTATTCTATAAAATTTATTAGACTGAGTATAAACATTTTATCACCAGTATGTTCTAGAGGGTTTTGTTCCCCCTTCTTTTTCTTTTTTGTTTTTTAATGGAAATACTATTCACAGCTCTCTGACTCCTAAGCTGGGTCACAAGTTAATAATGTCTCTGCCTTGGAATGAACTTGGGCTGTTGCCAGCTGTCTTGTCATAAATTAGGCCACAGTGAGTTTTTCATTCCTTATGGCCACATCAAGAAGCAGTGCATCGTCATTATGAAGCTTTCTTCTTTACTTTGTCTGTGCCATCAAGTAAAATCAGAGGAATGAGAGGGCTGGGAGGCCTGTGAACCTTGGCAGATTTCAGGCACACACACATCTGGGTTACGAGTCTCGGGGGGAAGGGGTCTTGGCGCTCTTTACACGGGGAAGTGTGTTTGGCATAAATGTTATTCAGACCCCAGAGATGCTTTTGAAAAGAGACACCTTTCGAAGGATAGAAACAGATTCCCATTTTGGGGACAGCATTCTAGAGTTAAAATTGTTTTGACACTTGGCCTATTCTGATGCTGCAGCTTTTTTAGTTTAGGTTTACAAGTTTAGTCTTCAAAATTGTGTTTCTCTTCTGGGCATGTTGTTTGCAGATGGAGTACAGAGCCCTGCCAAAGTAGGGGGGGGGTGTCTTGTGCTTGGAACAATTAGGTCACTTCCATACAGGGGAGGAATAATCATCAGATAGGAGGGTCCATCAGCTTCATTTTCCTTACTTCCAAAGTAGAGATAATAATGCTCAGCTTATTGAAAAGATGAAAAGGTAGGTGATATAAAAATTTCAGTAGTGGTCATTTGCTGCTATTATTACTACTTCAGCTGTTTGTAAAGCTGCCACCTCTGGGGAGACTCCTAGTGCTGTGGATGTGCTGTAGGGACCGGCGTGTGTTCGGGCTGTAAGACGGGAACACCAAGGCCACCCGAGACGCTCTTGATGAAAACAACCTGGTCTATTCCAGTGTGTGGGACAACCACAAAACAGTATTAGTTGCTCCTTATGTTTGTATAATCACTCCAAATGAACTCTTGTAAGCACCGTTCCTCTACTCCTGGTGTAGGACAGAACTGATTAGCTTCATAGGCATTAAACAGAAAAGATCTCTTTGGGGAAAAGCATAGATTTTTATAGATCATTTGTAAAACAGTTCCAGCCAGATAATAACTAGCTTTTCTCCTTACCTGCAGTTCGAAGAAAGGCCTTTGGGAGTGTATTCCTTATACAGTACTCATGACCTTCATGGGGTTTGGAATTGGGCTCTGGTGCTTAAGCTCTTCTTGAGTTGGTGTGAAGTGCTGTGCAGCTCAGAGACTCTGGTGTGGCTGTAATCGCCTGCCCTCCATAGAAACTGTCCTCACCCCAAGGGCCTATGTGGGTGGAGGCAAAGAACTACAGTCTCAGAGTCGTTACTTGGATCCTGGGTGGGCTCACCGATGTGCTAAATCCTTTCTTTAAAAAAGATGCTCAGCCTTTGTTCTCAGGACCCCGGCTGCAATGCCATCTCCCAGCCACCAATCCTCAGGCTCACCTCTACAGGCATACCTTGTTTAATTGCACTTCGCCGATATTGTGTTTTTTTTATAAATTGAAGCTTTGTGGCAACCATATATCAAGCAAGTCCATCAGCGCCATTTTTCTAACAGGCTTAGATGATGGTGAGCATTCTTTAGCCATAAAATATTTTAAATTAAGGTACTTATTGTTTTTTAAAGATATAATGCTATTGCATACTTAATAGACTATAGTATAGTGTAAACATAACTTTATATGCGCTGGGGTATCAATAACTTCATGCGACCTACTTTATTATGATATCTGCTTTATTGTGGTGGTCTGGAACCAAATCTGCAGCATCTCTGAGGTGTGTCTGTAATATGTTAGTTGTTTTGCAAACTCTCAGGGGACCTACTATCAAAGAATTCATAATTTAATGAAGGAGTTATGCATGTAGATATTTAATTACCATCCAACATAATAAATGCTCTGACAGAGGTCATGTTATTTTAAGAGAGGGATCCAAAGAGGTCCTGAGGGATCAGAGAGAGACTCTTGGAAGACAAGGTTTCTGAAGGCTGGGTGGGAATTTGCTAAGGGAAGAAAGAGTAAAGGTATCATGAAAAGGAAATATATGCAAATTTCAGGAGGTAAAGAAAGGATGGTGCATTTGAATTACTGAAATTAATTTACTATAGTGGAAGGACAAGTGTTTTCTGGGATTTGGAGGGGTGAAATAACAAGATATATCCTGGAGAGAAAAGAAGGGTCAGGTAATACATGGCTTTAGTAGAACACAGAAATGAGCTCACATTTTATTCTGAAGACAATTAGGAACCATTGAATGATTTTATGAAAAGGAATGAAGTGATCAGATTTACAATGGAGAAACTTCATTCCCTGTCTATTTATATTGACTCTCTTTTCTGTTGGGGTTCCAGTGATTTGGTCTTATTTACTGATAATGCCTGGTAATTTTTTATTGCATTTTGGACATTGTATTTAAAAGGTTTTAGAGACTTCAGATAATATTTTCTTCCTCCAAAGAGGAAAAGTCTTCTTCTTTTATCTTTTGTTTTGTTTCTATCCTTTAATGAAAAAGAAATATATTTAGACCTAGCTCAAGGAAATGTGTATCTGGTGTGTCATTGCAGAAAGGGTTGGGGATACATACAATAGATCCAATAAATAGAATATACATAAAGATACATATGGCCTCAGAATGAAAAAGTAATGCCTGGATGGTTAAGGCTCAGTTTCCTGTCCACTCAGCAGCATGTTGGGGATCCTGCAGCTGATGGAGAACACACGTCTAGACCCTGGGCATCGCAGGGTGCCCTGTAACACATCTGCCTCCTGTGGTATGTGGCGCATTTTCCTCAGAAATTTCTCACCATACTCATACCCATGGATTGGCCCTTTGGGCACCTGGTTGGCCACCGCCAGAAGTGCTGCCCACTCCACCTTGGGCATCATATGTATCACAAATTCGGGTTGAACTCCACAGATCTCGCAAAGATGCAGACCTTGATGGCCTGAAGGTGCAGGGAAAGCCACAGGACCCCATCTTCCACACATGGAACCCCAGGAAGTTGTGGATAAGCAGCTTCATTTGCCACATGCTCAAGCAGGCTGGAACTGGAAAGGGAATGTCTTCTTGCAAGCAGACAGGATATGGTGAGAGCTCCTTAATTCAGGGGAGGCTTTTCTATTTCTGGCCTGACCTTGGTCCTAAGGCATAGTCTCTCTGAGGTCTCAGCTGGATCCCTGGTTGCTTACCCGCCTTTCCCCATGGTAGGCCCCAAACTCGCATTATTTTTCTTTCCAGCACAGTGAGGCTACGACATTCCATCCTTAGATTTTTACTGTCTTGGCAGTTTCTTTGCATTTGACTTCTTGTGTGTGTGTTTTCCCTGTGTTCTTGCTCATGTTCAACATGTAGCTTGGAAATAGTGAATTGACCCAAGGGGAAATTCAGCTTCAATGTCAGCTTTGCCTCATTTTAGTCCCTTTTCTCCAGGATCTTGAGCCTTAATTCTTTGTTTCTATGTAGTTTGAACTCCAAGGTTTGTCTGTCCAGACCAGTAAGATTGCTGTAAGCTCTAGTCCCAGCTTTTTTCTTCTTGATTCTATGCTCCATGCCAGGAAATAATAAATGAATCAAGGAGAAAAAACAAGGTTGAATGCAGCTTTCACCACAAAGCATTTCCCTTTTTCGGGGATGTGGGCCCTCCAATCTCGGAAGCACTGGTATTCTAACGCAATCTACTAGCTCTTTCTGGCTTGTTATTCCGCTCTTACAGGTTTTGTTGTTGTTGTTTTGTTTTTTTTTTTATCTTAGGGAGTTAGTCTGATACAATTTACATTATCTTAGCTAGAAGTGCAAGTATGGACTTTAATATCTATTTTTTAATGTGTATAAACAAAACTAGATTGAAATTCTTCTATTTATAGGCTTATAAAAACAAAAATAAACACAAATTAATCAATTTAAACCAAATTAACTAATTTGGTTAACAAATTTAACCAACTTAAAAACTGGTTAAAAATAAAACTAACATTAACATTATTTTTAATTTAATATGATAAATTAGATATGTGACTATCTCATAATGTCAGATTTTTAATTGTGCTATATAATGATTCAGTTATCCTCTATTCTAGCCACTAAATAACCTAAACTCCAATTTATATGGCATGCTGTGACATTATTTAGTCTTTACTTTTTGTAAACATACTTATGCATAGATTCAAATATGTTCTTTTCTCTTTGGCTCTGATCATTTAAAATAGTGTTCCTTGGCATAAATACAAGGATAGAAATGAACACAATGTAGGCACTGAAATGTCATGGCAATCCTTGCAGCTGGGTGGTCATCTTGATATTTCAGGATGTACTTATGTTCTTAGATAATCACTGACATAAAAAAAATTTTTAAATTACCCTTATTGCAGCTTTGAAGACTCTGTGACTATGACAGTGGACTCAAAACTACTCAGCCATGGGTTCCAAGTCTCCTACGCTGCTCTTCTCAACCTTTTCACACCCACGAGGGAGAAATGTACCCGGCCCAGCTGACGGCCCAGCGAGCAGAGGGCAAGGCTGACCGCGCATCTCAGTCTGGCTGCTTCCCACTGACGGAGGGTCTGTGCTTCCGCAGAAGACAAGACACTGCCTGGAGGGTCAGGCTTTGATTCTGGGATCTGCTGCACAACAGCAACAAGAAGCAATGGGCAGCCTTGCCGTTCCTTAACTCACGGTCTCCTTCTGGGCCTGGCTGACTGTGTGTGGAATTGAATAGACAAGAAGGAAAAGCCACAAACCTGTAATCCAGAGCAGGAGGGAGCAGAGAGACCAAGAAGCCAATAGAAAAAGAATTGAACTAGAGCTAGATGTCACTTAAAAATATTAAAACACACACACACACACACTCACACACTCATACACTCACACACTCACGTAAAGCAAATTTCCACAAGGTGGCCATCAGTATAGGGCAGTAGAAAAGAGAGGCAAAGAGACTTGAACTTAAATTCCTGCTCTGCCTCTGATTGTGTATAATATTGGGCAAGACACTTTACCTCTCTGAACCTGTGTTTTTAAATTTTTAAAATGGAGGTACTGACATCTGTTTCACCACATTATTAGAGAAGTGTTAGGCTTCAATTGGCCCCTTTAATTCCACAACTGTAAAATTCAAATTCCCCACACCCAGCTTCTCACTCAGGCTCAAAACAGAACGTTCTCATCCCTTGCTGTGAGGCTGTAGTTAATTTGCTTGCTGTTCTCTCTCCTAATGGCTTCCTGGCCTTCACTTTTGAAATGTAGCAAAAAGTTGACCTTCACAAGAATGTCTGGGAAAGCTTGCATTGGGGAGACACCTGACCATTAGGGGAGTTAAAATCACAACAGTTGCTTGTGAAAGCCTAGCCACAGACTCAGGTCCCAGCTATGCCTGGGAGATTCCCGACCTGCTGGCTGTCTTCAGAATTTATCAAGGACACCAAACCTGTGCTACATCAAAAAAGAACTTATGTTTCTACAGCAGAATTCCCTTTCTGCTCATCATCAAGTCAGTGACCAAGGCCACAAACCCTGACATGCTAATCTGAGTATGTTCCAGGTGCAGGCAACCCCATGCCAGCAAGTGCCTGTAGTAACCCCTGTATCTAAAGCTCCCTCCTGCAGCTTAGCGCTGACACCCTTTGCTGGTCTCATCCCGCCTGCACCCAAGCGCTTTTAAAATAAATTTCCCTTTTGGAGCACACTAGCCTCATGTTTCTGGTTTGTCCCACGATTTCTGCCTTTCAAGAAGTAAACAAGAAAAATATGTGGAAAGGGGTTTAGTCTAGTGTCTGGCACATAGTAGGATCTTAACAGATGTTACTTTTCTCCTTTAGGTAGAAATAAAGCCTTTACTTCTACTATCAAAGTGCAGAGTCTTTGATGTTTAATAGCCACTGTAAAGTGTAAATGAAAGATACCTGAGCAGGGTGTGGGGCACTAGGGAAGGGATACTGAAGTAAGTGGAGGCAGGGGCCAGTGGGCGCAGGAAGCCAGTGGTGACTAAGGAGGAAAGAGAACTCGGGGGCACCAGGGAGGTGACTTCATCATCAGAACAGCCCCTGACTTGGTCTGAAAGGAGACCCTTTTATACCTTTGCAGAAATGCCACCGTTGTGGGTGGGTAGATACCTGGAGGGAGTGAGCTGAGGTGAGCCAGGTGTTAGCACCTGGGCAGCTGAAAGAGCAAGTCCTGGTTGAGGAGTTAAGGTGGCCTTAAGTTGAAAGAGTCCAGTAAGGGAGGTCGTGGTCTGGAAGAGCAGGCGTTGTCTTTAGTCTGGTTTCTGAGACCCGGTCACTGAGTGAAATACAGGCAAGGGAGACAGAGGCCCTCTAAGAAAGCCTGGGAGCAGCGACTAGGCCAAGTTTCTCTCTGATTTAGTTACTATTTCTCACCAGAGAACAGCAAATCTAAAAATTAACCAAAGTGAAGGACTGATGTTGGCAAAACCACCCATGGTGTGACTATCTCAATAGTGTTTTCAGTATAAGAAAAAGGTAATATCACCTATGGTATGATAGATACTTAGGCACACTCATTATCTTATTTAAATGCCTATTTTATTAGGGAGGCTAAAAGAGGCAAAGTCACCTGAGCAAGGACAAAGGTTCTTGGTTCTAACGCGGGAAAAACCTCAAGTAAGACTCCCAACCAGGAGCAGGAATGTGGGCTCTGGGATAAAATGTGTCAAGGTTCTCTTCTCCCACAGCCAAGCTTCAAATGAGCAAGTTGGCCCCGGGTGCTGAGGATGGCTCCATGGCCTTGCATCTGGCACTAAAATAGCTCTGTTGCAGAGCAACAGAGCAACAGCCCTAGATGGGCAGAGCATCAGCCCCAAACAGAGGTTGCCTGGTGGATTCCAGCTGGGGTGCATGCTGAAGTCTGTCTCTCTACCTTCCTGCCTCTCATTTGATAAGGAAAAAAAGAAAAAAAATTTAGAATATTAGGGCATATAATTTTCTCATTTTTTATTCCTGATGGGTGTACTGCCTTTTCTCTTGCCAAAGGCACAGCCTTTCCATTGTTTAGAACTTGTTCCTGAGAACAAACATTTTATTACTTATCACCCCATGGTTTTATTTTTGTTTTCTATTTCAATAACTTCTGTTTTATTTTTATTATTATCTTCTATTTAATTTAGTTTTATCCTGAGCTTGTTCTATTTTCTTGAATTGAATTTTAGTTCATTATTTTAAGTTTTCCTCATTTCCTAACACATAAAATTAAGGCTACACAGTTTCTATTAAATATACCTATTTAGCTGATTCTCATAAGGTTTTAAATGTAATATTCTCAATTTTTAAAATTAAAATTCCAGTTTTGATTTCTTCTTTAATTCACAGATGATTTAGAAAAGAGTTTTAAAAAATTTCAAGTGGATTATTTTGTTTAATTTTTATGGACTAAGGTCATATATATATATATATATATATATAGTTTTATTGTATGATTCTATTTGTTTTGGGAATGGCTGACATTTTCTTGTACCCTAATACATAAAATTCTAAGGGGGTTTGAAAAGGATGTATATTTTCTATGTGTTGAGTATGAAGTTCCACATTTGCGTATGAGTGTGTTTACTGTCATTAGTGATTTATTCAAGTTCTCTATGGTTTTATTTTACATTTTTCTACTAGATTATATAAGTTCTGAGAGAGGCGTTATTAAGTTGTCTTAGAATTTCTTTGATATAATTGTGGATTTGCTTGTCATATTTCTGGAAGTCATTGCTTTAATAGTTTAAAGTTATGTTATTGGTTCATTAGGTTTTTTGGCTGTTAGAACATCTGGGTGTATTTTACATTTTATCCTTATGAAATATCTATGTGGCTTGACAATACTTTTAGCCTCAAAATCTACTTTATGAGGTAAAGAAGTACTGCCATCCTATATTCCAGTTGTTTATAAATGCCACCCTCTGTTCAGTCTTTCTCTGTCTTAAGTTATACACATAGAGCATAAAATTGGAGTTTGCTTTTTCACTCAATCTTAGTCTTTGATATTTTTTAAAAAATATATTTATTGAAATATAATTATGTATAATAAACTGTACATATTTAAAGTGTACAATTGCACACTTATGAAATAATCACCCTAAGGATTGTTTTTAATGGCTGCCTAATGATTTTTTATTATTTTTTAAAATAAGGACATTAATTACAGTGGCCATAATTGAAATAAGAGATGTGTTGGGGTTTATTTTGTCTTATTTTGTGCTTTTTGTTTTCCCTAACCAATTTTTACTGCATAATTAGAGTTTTTCTTTTCAGTTATTATTTTTGCCTCCAGTGATTTGAAAGTTTTTCTACATGTTTCTAATTTTTAGTGGGTATATACATTTTCAAGTGAATACTCATGTCTATATTTCTTTACCAACATTCTGAATGTCCCAATTTTCCAAGAAGAGACCTGTCTTGTGCAGTTTCATTCAACTCCATTTCAGCCACATACTCAACACTGAAACAAAGCTGTTAGCATGTGTTTACTTCCCCGTTCCTTCTGTTCCTTCCTCACTAACTTCTTGGTTTTTGCTAGAATTCTTTGAAATTTTGACTCCCAGATTTTTTTAAAGTGAGAAGCAGGGAGGCAGAGAGACAGACTCCTGCATGTGCCCCAACCAGGGATCTACCCAGCAAGCCCCCTACTGGCCAATGCTCTATCTGGGGCTGTTGTTCTATTGCTAGGCAACCAAGCTATTTTTAGCACCTGAGATGAGGCCATAGAGCCATCCTCAGAGCCCAGGGCCAACTTGCTCCAACTGAGCCATGTCTGTAGGAGGGGAAAAGGGAGATGGAGAAAGAGAAGGGAGAGAAGGAGGGGTGGAGAAGCAGATGGTCATTTCTCTTGTGTGCCCTGATTGGGAATTGAGCCCAGGACATCCACATACCAGGCTGATGATCTACCACTGAGCCAATCGGCCAGGGCCTTGACTCCCAGATTTTTAAAATAATTTTTTATATCTTTTAATCTCTTATGTTGCAGGTGGCAATCTCCTTACCTTCATTTATTCAGGTTTAGCCACAACTGTCACTCATTCATCCACTTGATTGCTGGACTCCCTCCTTTGTCCTGTCCTGCACTCATTGATGCTTCTGGTCCCTCACTTACTGTTCCCCTTCCCCACTCCCACCATCATTGTGGGGCTTCATCATCCATGTTGGTGACACAACCAACCTTCTCTGACTCTCATGCCCTCCTCTCCTCCAGTGAGGTTTTCTTGGATGTCACCTCAGTCACTCATTCATGTGTCTACTTCCCAGACTTTGTCATTATCAGTAATTGAACTCTGTCTGTCATGTGACATCATGCCCCCCCTTTCCACCCTGTCTCCCCACCTCTCTTGCTCTGGTTCTCTTGCTCAGCCACTCTCCAATTTGTTCTCATCACTCTTTACTCCATGACCTTTTCACATCTTTTTTCCCTCCTCATTCAGCCTGGATTCCATGATCTAGCCCTAAAACCTCCCTTGCAAATTCTTTTTTTTTTTTTTTTTTTTTTTTTTAAAAATAAATTTTTATTTTAATGGGGTAACATCAACAAATCAGTGTACATATATTCAAAGAAAACATGTCCAGGTTATCTTGTAATTCAATTCTGTTGCACAGCCATCACCCAAAGTCAGATTGTCCTCTGTCACCTTCTATCTAGTTTTCTTTGTGCCCCTCCCCCTGCCTCCCGTAACCACCACACTCTTGACCATGTCTCTTAGTCTCATTTTTATGTCCCATCAATGTATGGAATCCTGCAGTTCTTGTTTTTTTTTCTGATTTACTTATTTCACTCCATATAATGTTTTCAAGATCCCACCATTTTGTTGTAAGTGATCCGATGTCATCATTTCTTATGGCTGAATAGTATACCATGGTGTATATGTGCCACATATTCTTTATCTAGTCTTCTATTTTTTATTTTACAGTGATTAAAGCCTTTAAGCAAACTCTTGGCCAATACAGCAAGAATCCATAAAAGAGTAGTGTCCTTAACATGTTCACCAAGTCCAAGTTGGCCCCAACACCATGCCAAATCCCTGAAAAATGCAACCCAACCCCAGTTCAGTCTGTTAGGAGCTGTCACAAGGAGCAGAAGTCCAGGAAAAGTCCACATCCAGGAAAAGTCCGCATGGCACTGGAATTGTTGTCACAATTCTATACTTTGCAGCTCACATCCAAGTCCCAATAACCACTGCTTCTAGCTGGTAATGATTCAGGTAGACTGGAAAAGCCATCTGCAGCATGTGTGGAGATGGAGCTTCTGTTCTCCTCTGCCTGGAGAGATGAGACCAGGGTGCTTTTCCCTGGAGCTCTGTGACTGTGGCTTGGTAAAGAGAACCTTGGGATACACTAAGTTGGGTGGCAAAGGTAAATTCACAATAGAAGTTGGCAAAAGGGGGAAAGAGAGCTATAAATTAGGAGTACGTCCCAGCCTGAAATATGAGTGGGGCATTGAGGTAGGAGGAACAAAGGAAACACTATATATTAAACAAAGCAGCAGAAAATAGGACTATCAACACCCACAACAGAGACCTTCAAGGGAAGAATAAAAAACCTGCCTATTCAGGCAAGACATAGTTAAGTGGCCCTTGTGCAAATGAGATCAGTTTACCTGCTTCTTGGAAGAAATACCCTAGGCTCATCTACAGTGTTGTAGATGGGGCCGACGGCCCTGGGCACCTTCAGCCTTCCGTGGCAAACACCAGCATTCTGGGCAAGGTTAGGTCATAGGTGGCTGGAGCAGGGCTGGAAGAGACTGAACCCTCCCTTAGAGGAGCGAGGGGGAAGCCTACCTTCCAGTGTCCCTGTTTCCTTACAGCAGAGGCATGTAAGTCTGGCAGGCTTTAGCTCAATGACCTTCCTTTCCACTATTGAAGCAGGACCCAGATGGCATCCTATGAGACCCCTTTTGGGGCATTGGAGCCTTTAAGGGCATATCTTAAAAGCTAGTAGTTCCCCTGATCTCTATTGGGCTTTTTCTGCCTCTTGGTATCTTAAAAGCTATGCTCAGAAGATCTCGCTGAGGGGTTTGAGGATCCCCATCCGCCTATATAAATCTTTTCCATATATCTGGAGCTATTTGGAAAAAGATATAACAGTGTTATTAGCTGGATCAAATAAAGAAGGTAGTAGTTTGCAGGAGAAAAAGATTTGGCATCTCCTGTTCATCAGCATTAAAAAGAAATTAAAAAATTTTTTAAGTAAAAAGCATGATATGGTAGACCCGTAGGAGTTCCAGGATATGACTACCTCCTTTTAAAGTTTTTTAAATTCACCTTAAAATATTTGCTGGGTACACTTTAATAATACCTTAACTTTAAGGATTGTAAGAATGACAAAATACAGTAAATGCTTTTGCTCCATATGTAGGAGCATTTTCAGTTTAACCAGTTTAGGAAATCCAATAATAAAACAATGCATACAGACAATGAGCTATAACATGCTTAGCAGCCTCTCCTGTTCTGGCAGAGGTTACTATAAATACAGAATATGTATCCACTGTAACATGGACATAGGACTGTTTGCCCAATGAAGGTATATGAGTAACATCCATTTGCCAAAGTTGTCTTAATAGGGGTCCTTGGAGGGTTAACTCCAAATGAAGGGGCAGATTGTAGTATAGGACCCCTTGGACAGGATTTCCCAATCTGCTGTGCTGCTTCCCAAGAAAGTTGAAACTGTTTACACAGGGCTGCAGCGTTCTAGTGATGAATAGTATGAGATTGAATTGCTCGATCTGTCATGGTTGCTCCAAATAATTTTCTTTTGGGTAGCTTGATCAACAAGGGCATTCCTAGGCCCTGGCCGGTTGGCTCAGCGATAGAGTGTCGTCAGCCTGGCGCCTTGCAAATTCTTTTAACTCACTTGCCCTGCTCCTTGTGGTGCCTACCCAAAAGAGATGCCCACTTGGGATCTGTAAATGTGAACTTATTTGGAAAAAGGATCTTTGCAGATGTAAATAAGTTAAGGATGTTGAGATGAGATCATCCTGGATTAGGATGAGCTCTAAATCCAGTGACAAGTGTCCTTATAAAAGAAGGAGAAATAGACACAGAGACACACAGAAGATGGACACAGAAACAGAATACTCATAAGCCAAGGAATGCCCAGGATTGCCAGCAGCCACCAGAAACTAGGAGAGAGGCATGGATTGGATTTTTCTTCAGAGCATCCAGAAAGTTCCAACCTTGCTGCACCTTGACA
The DNA here is from genome assembly GCF_036850995.1 of Saccopteryx leptura. NCBI lineage: Eukaryota > Metazoa > Chordata > Mammalia > Chiroptera > Emballonuridae > Saccopteryx > Saccopteryx leptura. The sequence goes on along the minus strand of NC_089512.1, from coordinate 42,676,506 downwards.
TCAGACTTTGGCCTCCGGAACTGGGAGAGAATTTCTATTATTTTAAGAAACATATGTTATGGCAGCCCTGGGACATGAATACATTCCTTCTTAAGTGCTTGACTGGAAAAACCCTGACCTATTTACACCCGACTATCTGCTCATTTCTCACGTGTACCCAGGCAGCCAAGCAATGCTGGGAAAGCCCCACTGTGCTCCTGGGGACCTGCACTTCCCACGCTTTCCTCCTCCCTCAGATGCTCTTCCGCTCAGTCTCCATCACACGTTCCCGTCCACCACCCAGAACTGGAAATGCGGGGAGTCCGGACTCTGCCCCAGGCTCCTCTTCTCTAACAACACTGTCCTGCGAGGAGGTCCCGTCCCGGCCTTCAGAAACATATAGATTCATCGACACTTCTCATGCTTCTTTCTTCAACCTCAATTTCCTGTTTGAAACTCTAGATGCACATAGCTAACATCTTCCTTGGATGTCTAATAGACATCTCAGATTTGACAGGAACACAGAAATCTTGATTTCCCATGCTCCAAACTTGCTTTCTATTACAGGTGTCCACATCTCAGTTAATTATCTCAAACTCACAAGTCACTTTTTATTCCTCTCTTTTTCACATATCTCATATCCAAAATATCAACTCTACCTCCAAAATTTCTCCCAAAATTAATCATGCTGTACCCTCTCACATTCTAAAGCCCCACTCCAAGAATATTTCACTCATAGTGCTCTCTCACCATGACTGAGCAGAAGCCTGCCCCTAGATCCTAGGACATAAATCTGATTGTGTCACATTCTTCCTGCATGTTCTTACCCTCTCATTCCCATTACACGCCCCTCCCTCAGCCTTTCTCATTATACTTGGAGAGAAATTCAAACTCTGTGCTTTGGTTCCACAAGACCCTGTTTGCCTGTGATGCTCAGCGTATGCGAAATGCTGTGATGGATTTACTCAGCACGCAGCCATGCTCAAACAGTATAGATGTTTGTTTCTTGCTCGCATAACAGCACTGAGGTAGGTGAAATGTTGGTAAAGTTGTTCTATCAATAATCATGCAGAGCTATAGGTGGACATCATTATTAACATGAGACTGTTTTCCAGGATAACCCCGGGGGTTATTTTCATTGTAACTAGCTGGAAGGGAAAAGTGAGTGGGGAAGAGTGCACCTCAGGGTGGTTTGAATGGGGTAGAACAGGGGTCCCCAAACTTTTTACACAGGGGCCAGTTCACTGTCCCTCAGACCATTGGAGGGCCGGACTATAAAAAAACTATGAACAAATCCCTATGCACACTGCACATATCTTATTTTAAAATAAAAAAACAAAACAGGAACAAATACAATATTTAAAATAAAAAGCAAGTAAATTTTTTTTTGAGTTTTTAATAATTTTATTTTTTAATGGGGTGACATCAATAAATCAGGATACATATATTCAAAGATAACAAGTCCAGGTTATCTTGTCGTTCAATTATGTTGCATACCCACCACCCAAAGTCAGATTGTCCTCTGTCACCTTCTATCTTGTTTTCTTTGTGCCCCTCCCCACCCCCTTTCCCTCTCCCATTCCCCCCTCCTCCCCGTAACCACCACACTCTTATCAATGTCTCTTAGTTTCACTATTATGTCCCACCTACGTATGGAATAATACAGTTCCTGGTTTTTTCTGATTTACTTATTTCGCTTCGTATCATGTTATCAAGATCCCACCATTTTGCTGTAAATGTTCCGATGTCATCATTTCTTATGGCTGAGTAGTATTCCATAGTGTATATGTGCCACATCTTCTTTATCCAGTCATCTATTGATGGGCTTTTTGGTTGTTTCCATGTCCTGGCCACTGTGAACAATGCTGCAATAAACATGGGGCTGCATGTGTCTTTACGTATCAATGAAAAACAAGTAAATTTAAATCAACAAACTGACCAGTATTTCAATGGGAACTATGCACCTCTGACTGACCACCAATGAAAGAGGTGCCCCTTCCAGAAGTGCGGCAGGGGCCGGATAAATGGCCTCAGGGGGCTGCATGCGGCCCGCGGGCCATAGTTTGGGGACTCCTGGGGTAGAATGAACTCTCTTCTGATTGCCCTGGCTGGAACTCTCATGGCCACACCCACCTTCCAGGAAGGCTGGGAAATTGGTCTAGCAGCATGCCCTGGAACAAGAGGAAACCTGCATTTCAGCGAGTAGATGCTGGTCTCCACCACACTGCCTCCCTGACCCATCTTCTTCTACTCCTGCCCAAGTTCCCTACACCCAGCCACTGTGGTTTTCTTCTTGAACAAGCAGAACACACCAAACTTATTTTCTCTCAAAGACTGTGCTTCTTCTGCTCAGAATGCTCTTCTATAAAGATGCAAGGTTGTCTCCTCCTTACATACGTTCTCAGTTCACATGCCATCCCTAACTTTGCCAAAACAGCACCAGCATATCAGTCCCTCTTTTCCTCATTATCCCACTTAATCTTCTTCTCAACACCTGGTACCTCAACAGGAGCTTCTGGAGGGCAGGGGCTCTGTTTTGTTCACCACTCTGGCCTAGAACAAAATAGGGATTTAATAAGTATATATATATATATATATATATATATATATATATATATATATATATATATATATGGAAACGGGGAGAGACAGTCAGACAGACTCCCCCATGCGCCCGACCGGGATCCACCCGGCACGCCCACCAAGGGCGACGCTCTTCCCACCAGGGGCGATGCTCTGCCCCTCTGGGGCGTCGCTCTGCCGCGACCAGAGCCACTCTAGCGCCTGGGGCAGAGGCCAAGGAGCCATCCCCAGAGCCCGGGCCATCTTTGCTCCAATGGAGCCTTGGCTGCGGGAGGGGAAGAGAGAGACAGAGAGGAAGGGGGGGGGGTGGAGAAGCAAATGGGCGCTTCTCCTATGTGCCCTGGCCGGGAATCGAACCCGGGTCCCCCGCACGCCAGGCCGACGCTCTACCGCTGAGCCAACCGGCCAGGGCCAAGTATATTTTGGCTGACTCTTACTCTTTAATTATTTCATCCTACTTTAAGATATTTTGTTCTAATTAAAAAAAATAAATTAGAGTCCTTCCTTGATTAATTTACTTAGAAGTATAGTACTGAGTGGCATGCATTGTGAGTCTCCTTAAGATTAAAAAGAAATTCTCTTTCCATATGAATATTTATTAGATAGTATAAGATGCTTGGCTCACAACGCTTTCCAACAAAGACCATATATACTTCTACTGTTTCCCAATGTCCAGATTCGCAGATGAGAAATCTGTGGTGCTGAGTCTCTTGCCTTTGAAACTCACCTCCTCGCTGTGTTTGGAAGCCTGTAACCAAATCTCTTTATCCTCAGTGTGTATTTTCCTGACATTATATGTATCTTTTCAATTAAAATTTTTATATCTCTTTCAACTCAGTTTTCTTCTTTTTACATTTTTGCTTTCCTATGTCTGTTCAGAAGTAGGTAAACTACTTCTGAAACTATGGAATTTGCATCCGAGGTCTCCTGGATCTCTGTGCCTCTTATTTTTTTCACTGTATTTTTATTCTTGTGTAGTAAGATAGTTTCTCTACTTGTTTTTAGATTGCTAATTCAGTTTTCAGTTGAATCAGTTTTATTTCATAGTTCTGCAACTGCATTTTTCAAATGAGAATTAAAAAAAAAATTACTCAAGCTTTTTTATCCTCCAACTATATAGCTTTATATATTTCTATGAATATTTACTTAAGCTTTCTTGTGTCTCTTTCACTAAAGTGTCCTCTTTAGAAGTCGGCTCTTTGCTTGGTCTCCCTTCATGCTACCATCCATTGCAGTGATTTTCAACTGGTGTGCTGTAAGAATTTTCAACACATGCAGAACCCTGACTATTGAGGCAGGGGCACTGACCTCTTTTCCCTTAGATTGTCAAATTAAAAAATGACCACAGCCAACACAACAACAGCTGCCCCTGTGAATGACCACAGAACTTTAGTAATTAGTTTATATGTGCCACAAGATGCAAAAGGTTGAAAATCGCTGATCTATTGATTTGTAATCATTCATTCCACAGCATGTCTTGGGCATGGCTTTCTCTCTAGCACATGTTCAGGACTGGTTGAGGCTCTCTCAAACAGTGTAGATAGAAGAATTGGAGGGCAAGAAAGATGAAGAAATGAAGGACTGTGATTTTCTCCCAGTTCTGAGAGCAGTGAGTTGGTGGCCACCGCAGCTTTCTCTTCACCTTGGGAGCTCAGTGTCTTGGGCCTGTTCATGTTGCTGAAGGTCAGATGTTTCCACCCCAGACTTTTCCAGAAAGGACACCTCCTCCCTTGTCACTGGGTTCTACATCCTCCAGGTGATAGAAGCTGGTGCCACAGAATAGTAGTTGACCACTGCCCACATCTGCCCAGTCTCTTGGAACCTGAAACCTCAGATGGATGTCTGCTCCTTTTTAGGATTCAGCATTAAGGCCACTCCCATCTTCATTGTTATTTTGTTTCCTTTTGAGTTACTGCTGCAGGGAATTTGCTGATAGAGGGCATCAGAAATATGGAGTCAGGCTGCTACCTGACTTCTCAGATTTCCTTCTTGACTTGCTTTGTAATTCATGTGTCTAATGTGTAAGTATAATCACCTTCACCCCCACTCCATTCCTAGGGCTGACAAGAGATGAAGAAATGACATCCTTGAATAAAATAGAAATTTGTGAAATTAAATAGGAAAAATGAAACAGGACAAGTGGATATAAAAAAGAACAATGCAAACTTCTGGAACTATAAACAAATGGAATATTAAAATAAAATTATTCTTTATTCCTTTGGGCTCAAGCTGGCGAGCTTTAGGATTGTGTGAATGATTTCCCCGCTCAAGTCAGTGACCCCACACTGATGAGCCCACGCTCAAAGCCAGTGACCTCTGTGTTTCGAACCAGCAACCTCAACATTCCAGGTCAATGCTTTATCCACTACTCCACTACTGGTTAGGCAAAATAAAATTATTAATAAAATAAACTCTAAGTTGGAAGATGAAAAAGCTGAAAGATAGTAAAACTTGAATTCATTTGGAACTTAGCATAAAAAGATTAAAAGAAAAAATAAGAGACATGGAAAAACTTTGTCAGACTTTTAAAAAAGAAGAAAGGAAATGGTGGCACAATTGAGTATGAATCTTAAGAAATAGAAAAATAAAACAGAGGTATAAATCTTTATGACTTCAGATTAGGCAATAGTTTTTGTGTATGACACCAAAAGCGCAAGCAGCAAAATAAAAAAAATAGACAGATTGAAAATCACCAAAATTTAAAATCTTTGGTCTGCAAAAGACACTATCTAGAAAATTAAAAGAATCCACAGATGAGGGAATTTTTTTCCAGTTATAGCTGATAAGGGGCTTGTATCTCTAGTATATTAAAAATACTTACAATGCAATAAAAAATAACCCAATTTAAAATGGGCAATGAATGTGAATATATATTTGTCTAAAGAAGATATGTAAAAGCACTTGAAAAGATGCTCAATATCGTTATCCATTAGGGACATGCAAGTCAAAACCGCAGTGAGAGACCACTGCTAGTGGGAATATAAAATGGGGCAGCCCCTTTAGAAAATAGTGCAGCAGTTCCTCAACAGGTTAAGTATAGGGTTACCATGTGATTTAGAAATTCTGCTTCTAGGAATACCCAAGAAATAAAAACATATGTCTGTACAACAACTTAAACCTCAAGGTTGATAGCAACATTATTCACAGTGACTCCAAAGTGGAAACATCCAAATGTTTATCACCTGATCAATGGCTAAATAAAATGTGGCACTTCTCATACGTGGCATATTGATATGATGAAATATTATTTGGCAATGAAAAGGAGTGAAGTATTTCATGCTATAGCATCAATAAAACTTGAAAACATTATGCTAAGTGAAAGAAGCCAGCCACAAAAGACCACATATTATATGATTCCATTGATAAGAAGAGTCTAAGATAGGCAAACCCATAGAGACAGGAAGTAGATAAGGGTTGTCTAGGGCTAGAAGGGAAGGGTCCACGGGAAATGGGGAGTGACGGCTAATGGGTGTGAGGTTTCTTCTTGGGGTAACGACATTTTCTAAAATTGATTGGGGTGATAGTTGTACACTGACTATATTATAAACTGTTGAATTGTACACATTGAATGGGTGACTGTATATGAATTATATCTCAATAATTTTTTAATTGAAAAAATAAAAAGTAAACAGAATAAAAAAATCTATAACTTTCAAACCAGGTAAGGGGAAAAGGAAAAAGTTTTTAAGATGTTATTAATTCAAGAACAGACAAGTTAAGTCAAAAAAGTAAATTAAAAGAAAGAAGCAAGTAAATAAAAAAAATTCATACGTATAAAATCACCTATCAAAAGTAGAGACGATTGATTACAAATAAAAATCAAGCTTTTTTGTTTTCACGAAAGACTTTCCCAATATAAAGTCATGGAGAATATTTGCAAATAAAGAGTTAGGCAAGATATACCTACAAATACAAATCAAAAGAAAAAAAGTTATATGGCATTACCAATATAAGAGAAAATTGAATTTAATGGAGAGGAATATTAAGAATAGAAGGGAGCTCTACCTACTGATCAAATATTCCAGCAAGAAAATGTAACAATCACAAACATATAAGCTATGATAAATTTACACAATGGAAACCATCACAGCAATGAAAATGAATGAGCTAGATCTTAAATGTATCAACATTGGCAATCTAAACTATGCATTAGTGAGTGAAAAAAGCAAGGTATGTCTCAAAACATAAAGAATGGCACTTTTATCTAAGTTCTAGAACATAGAATGATGTATATTGTCTATGAATAAATATATAGTTCATGATTTCATAATTTTATGATATACCTAAATAAATGCTTGAATTCAACCATGGCTCCTTTAATACAAGAATTGCAAAGACTTAAGGAAGTGGTTTTTCCCCCATGCAGAATCTGAATGTGTATAATTTTCACCAGTAACTTCATTAAATCTATATCAGACTCAAATTCCAGAAAATGCACAGGACACTGGCAGCAGCCCTGGCTAGCTGTTCTGTGCTGGGCATAGGAAGATGCATAAGGTACAGCCCCTGCCCTAAGGGACCTCCCAGCCATCAGGGATGAAGGAAAAGCGAACACAATATGATGTGACAGATCGGAAGGATGGGAAAAGTTCAGAGAAAGCACATCCCCATTTCTTTCTGTGGGCTCAGGAAAGACTCTGGAGGAGACGCATCCTGCACAGTCTTAAAGCTTGAGCGCAGCTCTCCGGGTGAATGAATAAAGGTGGTGGGTGAGGCTGGAATGAATGAAAGCACGCAGCCAAAGCAGCAAGGGATATGTGGATGTCTATGTGGTTTGGTGCTCCCAATTGAGTATAAAAGTGCAAAAGGTGGGGGTGGGGGAACATCTGGTCCGAGAGATGGGCGAGGGCAGATCACCAAGGAGCACGCTGGCATGCCAAAGAACTGGAGCTTGAAGCTAGGAGTAAAGGGAAGCTACTGCAGGGTTTTCAAGCTGGGCAGGAGCACAACCAGATTTGCATTTTGTATACTTCACTCAGGCAGCCAGGCAGAGGGCCGGGACCCAGAGACAGCAGGTGACTTCAAGAGATAAGGAAGGTCTGAAACAGAACCTGAGGTTGAAGAGGTAGGCAGACTTGATCCTTTTAGAGAGATGGGCATGAAAAGAAGACAACTGTAAACAGGCAGGCTGGGGCTTGGGTGACTGCTGGGCAGACACCAACAGGGTTTGTGTCTGGAAGGAGGGTGGGTGAAGACAATTACGGGTTCATTCTCTGCCTCACAGTCCTGAGGGTTCTGAGAAGTTCAGTCAAGCGGCTTCACTTTCACGACTGTGGATTGTTTAATTTATGCAGGTCAGTGACAAAAACTGGAGGAGAAGTGACTTGTAAATTATTTCACTTCTGGCCTTTTGATTTTTTTGGTAGTAATTATCTTGAATTCACATGATCTGTGACAAGAAACATTGACACAAGGCTTGCAATGAGAAGTTAAGCATCTGAACTGGATTGGAATAAGAAGATGGCTAATGCGTATTCCTGACATTTTTGCAGTATCAAATCTGACTTCGCTGTATTTATAAGGTACCGAGAGCTGGGATCCAGTGGCAGTGTGTTATCATTGCCTAGCACAGTGTTCCTTAATTATCAGCCCTCTCACACTTCCTGCACAGCAGATTTGAATCTCTAGAAATAGCACAAACTTTAAAATTAGCGTTTTTCTCTTAAATAATCAGGATGCTATATTTATCGTTTTCATAGGATTGATGTCTTAATGAAGGTAAACTAATTTCACACTCAGACGTGAGGTATTCTCCCCTCCTTCCTGTGTGCTTTCCCCTTCTCAAGGGTTTATCTTTTCGGTCCTAAAATTTGCATAGCATGAATAACCCTCCTTTCTAAAGAGGTGTTTCTGCACTTAACTTGCCCTTGCAATAATTTACTATGTTGGCAAAGACTCCTGCTGGAGTAAATGGTTCACCTTTCTTTACTGTTGACATTAACAACACTCGATCACATGAATTGCACAATTTTTAAACTTTGACAAAAGTCAAAATGCCTTGTCTAGGTCACTGAGCTCTAAATAACATATAAACTAGTGCCCATCAACTAGCAGTTGAGTGGGAGAGGAAAAGAAAAGAAGATGAAAACTAAACAAAGAATAATAGATGGGGAGAATTCTGAGTAGTCCTTAGCAGAGAAGTGTGAAGTATACAGAATCAACACTTGGAAGTCCCGTCCCCATTTGGGTCCTCCTTCTTCATTTACCTTACCCTACTTCGCAGGCATACGATGCCCCACGGACAGCCCGTATAGGTCCACCTCCCCAGCATACAGTCCTACTCCGGAATCCCTCTCCCACCACATTAAGCTGCCATCTTGCATGTTAGCTGATGCTGCTCAATTAAGAAGAAAGCAACCTTTTGGGATGAATTAATCTTCCGTTATAAATTGATGTCCAGCATCCTCATGATTCTCAAGCTATGGGGATTTTTCAGGAGTGTGAAGAGGTAAAGTGAGGAATTTCAAGCCCCGAGGCTTAGATGCAATCTTGGAGTTATAGAAGGTCTCAGCCAAGTTGTCTGTGCACAAGACCAGCGTGGGGAAAATGAACAGCCTGTGCTGTCAGCATCACTCATGCTGTGCTTACATGTTAGACTTTGCTGTAAGCTTCTCCATGAATGAAAGTTTCTTTCTGGCAAAGACATTGTAAACTTGAGGGAAGGGATTGTAGCCAATACATCTTTGTTTTTGCAATGCTATAGCTATGTACACTTCCTAACTGTTGTGGTTGTTCAATAAATACAGTGTGTCCGTAAAGTCATGGTGCACTCTTGACCGGTATAAGGAAAGCAACAAAAGACGATAGAAATGTGAAATCTGCATCAAATAAAAGGAAAACTCTCCTAGTTTCATACCTATTCAGTGCAGTTTGATGTGGGCTCACGTACAGATTTTTTAGGGCTCCTTAGGTAGCTATCCCGTATAGCCTCTACAGACTCGTCACTGACTGATGGCCTACCAGAACGGGGTTTCTCCACCAAACTGCTGGTTTCCTTCAACTGCTTATCCCACCGAGTAATATTATTCCTATGTGGTGGCGCTTCATTATAAACGCGCCGATATTCACATTGCACTTTGGTCACAGATTCGAATTTAGCGAGCCACAGAACACACTGAACTTTCCTCTGTACCGTCCACATCTCGACTGGCATGGCGGTGGCTGCTCCACTGTATACAGTGTTACGTCATCATCTGCGCATGCGCACATGCTGCCACATCATCCTACAGAAACTGGGAGGGTTTTCCTTTTATTTGATGCAGATTTCACATTTCTATCATCTTTTGTTGCTTTCCTGTGACTGGTCAAAAGTGCACCATGACTTTACGGACACACTGTAGATCCAGATAATAGAAAGAGAGAGAGACAGAGAGAGAATGGCAGACAGAAACAGCACAGGGAGGCCTTTAGAATGGGAAGGTAAATAAATGTTAAAATAGAACATTGCTGAAAAGAAGGAACAAGAAACTAAAAGGAAACAAGAAAAATAAAAGGCAAAAATAAAAAGTAAGTGAGAATTTAGAATTTTAGGTTCTTAGGTTAATGGCTGGAAGAGATCTTGGAAGGCACTGAGACCTGTTCCTATCTACAGCCAGATTACTTACTGTGCCTGAATCCTGGGGGGCTTTGTCTGTCTGGTATCCTTAAAAACTCAGCAAGGCTGAATGGTTGGGAGGGTCTTTCCAAAGCTGGTAGACACTGTAGGTGTTGGTCACTGGCCAGTGATGTGGTACTTGACACAAGGAATCACCACTCTACAAGGAGTATGTAGTGAATATTAATCCGCCCCCCCCCCCCCCCATCTAGTACATGTCTTCTTTCAAGGAAAACTACTCCCAGTTCACTTCAGGAAGACCAGACCTCTCCACTCTCAGGCTAGGGGCTGTGGGAATCCATGGCCAAGCATGGCAGTCAGGCTTGGCCAATCACAGCATTGCATTCCCCAGGCCACTGTGAGTCATTCTGGGATGGGCTTAACAACTTCTAGCAGGGAAGAGTGAGGAGATCTGTGAATCCTCTCCTCAAAAACAAAAAATTGGAGAAATTGTCAAAATAACCGTATCAAAGCTCTGGAAATTGACCAGAGGCAAATAACATATTGAGAAGTGTTTATTCATGCAAAAACTGCTGAGCTGCAGGTAAGAACACTGGGAGTGTGTGGCATTCTGGCCTGGGGCTGTTCATAGTCCTCATTTCTCTTCCTCTACACTTGGTTGTAAAGAGTTTCTATCACAGCGGGGTGAGGTGTGGACACCAGCAGTTCAATCGCAGCTGGGAGAAAATATTTGTAAATCATATATATGTAAAGGATTCCAAATATATGAAAAAGGCTTACAACTCAATAACAGGAAGATAAACAACCCAATTTAAAAACAAACAAAATATTTGAGTAGATATTTCATCACAGGAGATATACGAATGGCTACTAAAGCACGTGAAAAGGCGCTCAACATCATTAATCATTAAGGAAACACAATTAAAACCACAATGAGATATCATTGCACAAACACTAAAATGGCCCTAATTCAAAATGACAAAGGCAAGTGCTGATGAAGATGTGGAGAAACAGAAACCCTTTTTCCATTGCTGGTGGAAAAAATAGGTTAGTATAGACATTTTGAAAACATTTGGCAATTTAAAAAAGTTACATGTAAACTTAACCATATGACTCTTAAATTCCACTCAGATATCCAATCAAGAGTAATCAAAATATATATTCACATGCTTGCATGCACATTTTTATAGCTTCATTTATAAGAGCTCAAAGGTGCATCAATTGGTGACTAGATAAACAAAGTATAAGATATTGATACACTGGAGTCATGTTGAGCAATAAAAGAAACAAACTACTAATAGATGCTACATGGATGAACCTTGAGGATATTATTCTGGGTAAAAGAAGCCAGACAGAAAAGACTGTATGTTGTATGATTCTATTTCTGTGAAATGTCCTCAAAGGGAAAACCTAGTGACAGCCTGTTGGTGATGGCCAGAGCTGGGGAAGGGGCAGGTTTTATTACAAATAGGCATGAGGAAACTTTCTGGAGTGAGGAAAGAGTTTTAAAATTGGATTATGGTGTTGATTGCACAACTCTATAAATTTACTAAAAATCATTCAGTTGTACAGTTCCAATGGATAAATTCTATAGTATGTGATTTATGCTTCAATAAATCTGCAAGAGAAAAAAAAAAAAGAGATGCCTAGCTTCATCTGTGGTCAGAAACATGCAAATTAAAGGACTTGAGAAATAACATTTGTCACCTATCACATGGCAAAAATATTAAAGAATTAAATTACACATCACTGGCAAATATGTAGGGGAAAGGTTGGAATAATTGTTTTAGCGTTTTTATAAAAAGATATGGAAATAACTACTATAATTTAAAACATCTATATTCTCCGGATCTACAATCCCACACCTAGAAATCGATCCCACAGAAATAAAGATGTTGCATTTTGTTGCAGCATTATATTTAGTAGCAAAATTTAAAAAAACAATCTGGTAACAGAATGATTGCCTTTCAATGTGGAATGAGTAAACTGTGATGAATCCATACTGTGGCTCCAGTGTTCAGTATGGTTATTCTGAAGAGAAAGGGTGTTGATTGGGGGGATTAGGTTGGTATCCAATCCTTGGGAGGGCTAGAGGGAGCAAGGTTTAAGTTTGGTTTTCAGAAATGACTTCCAGGAAGGACTCCAGAACAGAACTGATTCACCAAGGTTGCTATCCTCTCTGGCAGAAACAGGTAGCAATAGTAGTAGATTGTATTATTGTTCTCAATTATTTGCTTCCCTTCCTAGAAAGGGCATTATACTTCTCCACCTCATTAACATAAAGCTTGGCCACATGCAAAGTCAGTGGGAGTGGTGTGTGCCAGTTCCAAATCAAAGCATTAAGTGCCTTCACATGGTTCCACCATCTCTCTTTACAATCTGTCACAACAATGGCGTGCCCTAGACAGGGGCTATCATCCGCCTGGATCCTAGGATAATGAAGACACAGTGGTAGAGTCAACTCAAACCACAGCAATGTGCAACATCAAGGAGAAATTTTTCTTTGTCATTAACCACTGACATTTTTTTTTAAAGCAGGATAACTTAGCAAAAGCTAAGAAAACTAGATATTCAGGAAGCTACAGCCACAATTGCTGGATCCAATGCAGCAGTCAATCTAGAGCAGCAAAATAACTGCCCTGTGCCCTGCCTCTGGCTATGCATGAAGCTGGGCACCAGTTCCTGGGACTCCTAGTACAGCTCCCATGCCACGGTTCCCGAGTACCACTGGGATGAGAGAAGCAGCCAAAGCAAAATTCTTCCACACTCTGGCTTCCAACTCTCTCTTTGGTGCCTGTTTGCCAGAAACTACATCAAATGAGAAATTGTAGGTCTAGGAAGGGCTGGAGACACGTGCAGGAAGACATATTCCCACAGGACTAGAATGCAGTTGAGCGCACTCACCTCGATATCTGCCACTCGTATTGTGCAGTATCACTAAGGCCTTAAAAGAGTGAGTCAACCCCAATCACTCAGGCTGTAGTCCGTACATGGCATTTCATACTAAAAGGAGGCTAGTAAGACTAATAAGGCATTTAAAAAAGCACAGGAGCCAATCGGAGGGGCTCCCATTGGCTGAAGTTGGGAAAACTTGAGTATTAAAAAGAATTGCAAAAGATTAAAATGCATTGAATATATGCACGTGAACTTGAATACTAAAACAATGTTAGTGAAATGATAGATTTAGGCAATTGACTCCCAATATCACAGGGCGAAAAAGCTTTTGAAGCTTTATCTTGAATGGATAGGCTGACAACACCTGGACCACCAATTCATCTCAGTATTCCTCAGTGTGGAAAAGCCACATGTAATGCAAGAAGAAGTCAAAGGAGTTGAATCCAAGTTTTATCAAGTTTCTAGATCTAACTGCCAGTTTACGTCAAATATGGGGGATAGAGGAACATGTTAATGATACCTTGAGGATGTGCTCACCTAAATTTAGAAGGTGGTAAATCTAAATGTACTTGAGCAAACAACCATGTTTTTTTCTCAAAATAATGGGCTGTTTGAAAGGGAAGGAGGGTAAACTATTAAGAATAGAAAGTGACTTAAGAGAAATCTCAATGGAATATAACCTGAAGACTTCTTTAGAACTTTATTAAACAAACCAAATATAAAAATAGATATTTTCTCAGATAATAAGAAAAAAAATTCTGAACACAGAGTATTGGATGATATTAAACAATTATTCATTTTTTAAGTGTAATGGGCATTATAATTATTTTATTTATTTATTTATTTTTTATTTTTTTGTATTTCTCTGAAGTTGGAAACGTGGAGGCAGTCAGACAGACTCCCGCATGTGCCCCACCCAGGATCCACCAGGCACACCTACCAGGGGGCGATACTCTGCCCATCCGGGGCGTCGCTCTGTCGCGACCAGAGCCACTCTAGCGCCTGGGGCAGAGGCCAAGGAGCCATTCTCAGCGCCCGGGCAACCGCTGCTCCAGAGGAAGGAGAGGGGGAGGGGTGGAGAAGCAGATGGGCGCTTCTCCTGTGTGCCCTGGCCGGGAATCGAACCAGGGACTCCTGCACGCCAGGCCGATGCTCTACTACTGAGCCAACCGGCCAGGGCGTGTAATTATTTTTAAAATTGTCACCTGTTAAAAAATATATGGGGAAGTATTATGGGTAAAATGTGATCTCTGAAATTTGCTGTAAAATATTGCAGCCATTGCCAGGAAGGAAGGAAGGAAGGAAGGAAGGAAGGAAGGAAGGAAGGAAGGAAGGAAGGAAGGAAGGAAGGAAGGAAGGAAGGAAGGAAGGAAGGAAGGAAGGAAGGAAGGAAGGAAGGAAGGAAGGAAGGAAGGAAGGAAGGAAGGGAGGGAGGGAGGGAGGGAGGGAGGAAGGGAGGGAGGTATATTAGTTTTTTATTGTTGCTATAACAAATTATTACAAACTCAGTAGCCTAAAAACCCCCCACATATTTATTATCGTGCAGTTCTGTAGGTTAGGAGTCTCACATGATTCTCACCGGGTTAAAATCGAGGTGTTGGCAGGTTGGGCTCCTTCTGGAGGCTCTCGGGAAGATTCTGTTTCCCTGCCTTTTCCAGCTTCTAGAGGCCTTGCTTCATGATCCTTTTCCTCTATCTTCAAAGTCAGCAAGGTTGCATTTCTCTGGTCATTCTTCCACAGGTATGTCTCCTTAACTAGTTAACCAATTTTAAGGATTCACATGATTAGGTTGGGCCCGTTTGATAATCCAGGATAATCTCATCTCAATCTACTTCATCATATCTGCAAAGCCCCTTCTGTCATGTAAGGCAACATTCTTAGAGGATAGAGTGTAAACATCTCTTGGGGTCATTATTCGGCCCATCACAGGAAGGATTAATAAAACAAAATTGGCAAAATGTAAATATTGATCATTGTTGAAGCTTGGTAATGAATATGTGAGAGATCATTATATGATACTTCCTTTACTTCTTTTGTGTTATGTTTGAAAATTCCCATAATTAAAACCTAGAAAGAATGAGTTAAGTCTACTGAAGATTTACTATAGAGGATTTACATGATGAATTATAGGTGGGAAAAGCAAACTTCAGGGAAATATAATATAATCCTAGTTTTATAAAATAAATAATGACTGAAATTCTATATATTTGCTTGCCTATGTCTCTCTCTCTCTCTCTCTCTCTCTGTCTTTCTTTCTTTCATATCATTTATCCACCTATGATTAAATGAACCTTGAAAAAGCTAGGCTAGAATATTTAGGTAAGCTGTTAACATATTGGTTATTCAAGATGTATGTATTAGAGTAAGAGAGAGGAAAGCAAAGTCAAAAAGAATTTGGCAAAAGCAGTAATTTAATTTAAAATGCAAATATATAAGTTCACTCCTGAAAGTTTTATAAATGAAAATGTATAAATGTAAGCGCATAACTATTTCTATATATCTGTATCTAGAGATACACGAATGGGTGGCTGGTCACCCAGTCTTACTATCTCAGAGTAGAGGGTATTTGAGGGGGGGATTTTTACTTTTTCCTTATGTTTTTCTGAAGTTTGAAAATATTTTAAGCTAAATATATATTCTAAAAAATCATGAAAGATACAGTAAAGTAATTTTAATTATAGAAAATACAATAAATGTAAATGAGTATTATTCATTTTCTTAGCATCAGGCATTTACCCCCCACCCTCTGATCCTTTCCTCTCTCCCACCTCCTCAAAAGATGAAGAACTGAAATTCTAAACAGTACCAAAATGAAGATAAATTTATGTGGTTGAAAGGAAGAAAGTATGGTGTGACACATCCAAACTCTAGATTTTGATAGAAAATATATACAATTAAAGATACTGTATTAGAATTTTTTGAGCAACCACTAAAATAATGGAAGTAGATATTATAACCATCAAACTAACAAAGTAAGAAAAAGGAGGTTAAGAGAAGTAAAGCATAATCAAATCACTGGAAAAAAATTTTGGACAAGAAAAAATAATAGGAAAAACATGCTAAAAAAATTAGCAACCCAGGTGTAAACATATTCAGCTAAGTTATTAAAATACAGGGATTATCATGTTGACTAAAAATCTGAACAAAGTTCTAAAATCCATTTATTTGCTGCTTTTAAGAGTCACAAATAAAATTAATATAGAAAGGTTAAAAATAAAATATGGAAATAGCATATTTTGCAAATGTTAGTAAAAAGAAAACTCTTCTAATGAGATGAAATAGATTTTAAGGTGGAAGGCTTTAAGATGCTGCATGACAAATGGTATAATTTATCAAGATATAATTATGACCTTACTCTCCTAGTAACATGGCCTAAAAATAGGCAGTATTATAAGGAGAAATGGACAATCCTCAGTCCTAACAGGAGGTGTGAATATCCAGCTATCATAAACTGATGGATCAAGAAAGATGACAGAAATTAGTCAGGGGGTTCTGCGACCCATTACTCCCATGCAGAAAGGCACAATGCTATAGACAGAATGTTTGTGATTACACCCCCAACCTCTTCATTCATATTGAAACCTAATCTCCAAAGAAAGCCATTACATTTAGCACGTGAGGCCTTAGAGAGGTGATTAGGTCATGAGGGTGAAACCAGCATCAATGTGGTTTGTGCCCTTATAAAAGAGATCCTCTCCCCTTCCATCATGAAAGGTTGCAGTGCAAACAAAACTGTCTGTGAGGAAACAGGCTTTCACCAGACATAGAATCTGCCTTGACCTTAGACTTCTCAGCTTTGAGAACTGTTAGAATTAAATGTGTGTTGTTTGAACCACAGAGTACATAGCATTTTTGTCATAGCAGCCCAAATGGATTAAGACATAAAGAGACAGAAATAGGGAAGGAAGAGAGAGGTTTTGGGGGCTATGAAGCCCATTTCCTGTCACCCTCCATGGTACACCTCGATGAAGTTCATATGACCCTCAAATTTCATCTTTGCCTTGAGCTCATTCTAGTTATATTTCCGAAAGACTGTTATCACGCAGTCTAAGTAGTCAGTCAAATCTTTAAGGCCAAATCAAAGCCAATTTGACATTGGAATACAATTTGAAAACCATTATTTGCTAACCAGATACATTTTTTCAAGATTATATAAGTTCTGGACCAGAGACTGATGAAGGAATGTTTTATGCAGAAAATGAAGGATTGAAAAATACAATATTAACATGAATGATGTTTACAATAAGCCATTAACATTCCTTGTGAGTGAAACTCAAATGCTAGCGTGATCACTCGCTCTACAAACAGCTTGCTTGTTTTGCAAATGGTTTGGCATGGGGAACCTTTGAGTAATGAACTCCTTAGTGCATTCTGTACAGGGCACCTCTTCCCAAGGTACAGCCAGCAGCAGCTCTGGGGCCAGGAGTCCTTGAGAAGGAGGCACTCCTAACCTGGGACACTGGGGTACACTTACAGGAAGGAGCCCAGTTAGTTCCCTGCAGCTGGGAATGGAAATGCAGGCTGCTCACTCCAGGTGGCGCTAGGGAACCAGGGGCCCCTGGTGCTCCAGCAGTTCTCATTCCTGGGTTAGGCACAGGGTTATACACTCACTGTGGTAATGAAACTGGAGAGGGTTCCAGTTATGATGCCAGCCTTGGCGAGCAGTGCCAGGCCAAGGAGGATGAAGGAGTTAGAGTCAACTGTGGGCGAAACATTTCTGAAAAAGTTGTGAGATACAGAGACCTTCAGCAGAATGGATAACTGGACTTATTTTAATAAATTTGAAATGAATAAATGAATGAATAATACAAGTCCACTGTAGAAAAATAAGAAAATATAGACAATCAAAAAATATCCCATAATTCCCCACCCAGAGGTAGATAATTGCACTTAGCATTTTGGTATTTCCATTTAAATTTTTTTTTCAATGAATATATACATATATCTACAAATATATGTGTGGTTTCTTAACAAAAGGTATCACTACATGTGATACCTAACTGCAAAGTAAATATTTCATGCCATATATATGGATATGTGATATGATATAAGATTCCATCCATCTCCTCATGTTAGATATTTAGCTTGTCTCCAAGTTTGCCTATTGCACTAGATGAACTTGTACACCCATCTTCGTGAGCTTCTTTGTTTGCTTAGGATAAAACCCCAAAGTATTATGTCCAAGTCAAAGGGAGTACACATTTGCCAAATCATTATATGAGGAAATTTACTGGGTGATTCTCTCTTCATCAAGGATAAGAACACTCAATTCCATTTCACCAACCCTATGCCTCAACATTTCCAGATTGATCAGTATCAAAGGTACCTTGTAGTTTTTTGTTTGTTTTTTATACAGGGACAGAGATAGAGTCAGAGAGAGGGATAGATAGGGACAGACAGACAGGAACGGAGAGAAATGAGAAGCATCAATCATCAGTTTTTTGTTTTGACACCTTAGTTGTTCATTGATTGCTTTCTCATATGTGCCTTGACCGTGGGCCTTCAGCAGACCAAGTAACCCCTTGCTCGAGCCAGCGACCTTGGGTCCAAGCTGGTGAGCTTTTGCTCAAGCCAGATGAGCCCGCGCTCAAGCTGGTGACCTTGGGGTCTCGAACCTGGGTCCTCCGCAGGCCAGTCCGAGTCTCTATCCACTGTGCCACCGCTTGGTCAGGTACCTTGTAGTTTTTTAAGCTTTCATTTGTTGGATAGTTGGTGAGATCGTGCCATTTCTGAGTGTCGGCCTCAAAAGACTTTGTATGTTTTCCCATGCTCTCTTGCATTTTTCTCACCAACATGAGAACACATCCAAGCATATGACAGACACATGGAACAGAATCAAATCACTCTGCTTGCACTTGTGGAGGATAGCCCGAATTAGTGAACAGCCAGGTGGCCCCAGAAGTGTGAGCAATCCCAGAAAAGGTCAACCCACAGTTGTCCCCAGACATATGAACAATGAATGCTTATTTCTGTGAACATTAAGTTTTGTGATTGATTGTTCTGCAGCATAATTATAGCAAAAACTGATACAACCAACACTGGTTACTGCACGAAAAGTGGCTTGCATGTACAGAAGGAATGCAGTTATCAGAAGAATACATGCAGTAAAAAGCAAGAAATGCCCATTATGCAGAGACATTAGAACTTAACTCAAAGAAATGAATCCCCAAGGATGGCATTTGAGGTGGTGCTGGAGGGAGAATGCCTTGCCTCCTTCTGTAGCCCACAGTGGGTTTTGTAGCCAGACCAGAGTTCTCCCAGGATTCCTAAAAATATCACTTAGTTGGAGTGAAAATGAATAGTGAATGTACTTTTAGCAGAAGGACAATGAGTTGTTTGAGAAAAGATTTTTCTCTCCTCTCATTAAGGAATCTCTCTTCTTAATGGTCATGCCAATAGCGTCTCTTAGGAGCAATATGTGGTAAGTGGCATTTTTATGGAAGCTGATTGCCAAGCTTAGCCCAAAGAGCTAGAATCTAAGAGCTAGCTGGGATTAACAAGAGAGACATAATTACAATCTAGGGGAAATCTTATTTGAGTTGTGTAAATGATGTTAGATTTCCATAGTACTTTCCCCCCTTATTTATTTTTCAATCATGTAGGACATTTCTTGGAGGAAATGGGATTATGTTGCAGCAAAAGAAATATATTCCCATCATAGGGATGGATTCCTTCTTGTCATTAGACACGGGAAAGGAGTTTTGTAAGCTGGTTGTGAAGTCTCTCTCCTCGGAGGCTTATGCATTGGTTGCTCTGGGGTAGGAGAAATTTCGGTCAGTTTAGATTTCATCTTTTCTGGGAGCAGAAACAAAGGTCAGAGAGGCTAAAATCCTAAAATCTAAGTGCCTGTCAGTTTCTGCTCCTGCCCCAACTTTGTTTAGCCTTATTAGATTCTGGGATTCTCTCTCTAGCTTCTTAGTAGAGGGCCATTTTTTACCTTCACTGTTCTAATTGTTTCCATGTTTCCTTCCCCAAATTCTGTTTGGGAGCCATGGGACGTGCCACAGTGGGAAGAATGTGGGTCTGTGATCAGACATCCAAACAGTCATCCACATACATCGGAAAAGGGCTTCCCGTGGGCAGAGCCTGTGATTCAGACGAGTGTCCTGCCCTCATTCCAATGGGGGAGATAAAAATAAAGCCCAAACAAAAATAGAGACAATGTGCTGTCAGGTAGGGAAAAGTGTGAGAAATAAAGTAGAATAAAGCATTACAAGTGATGTGTAAAGGTGACACTTTAGAGATAAGATGTCATCAGGAAAAGTCTTTCTTAGAAGGTAAGATTTGAACCTGAGTGAAGTAATTGACTAATGCCATATAAAAATGGGGGTTAAGGCTGATGCCAAGTCCTGAAATTGGCAAGGCCTGAAACCGGGAGTGTTTAAGAAACAGCAAGAAGGTTAGCGACTGCGTGAAAGAACCAGATGGAGAGTGACCAGAGGTGAGACTGGACAAGTAAGCATGGGCCAGGCCATGGGGGGTGGGGTGGTTGGAGGACAGGTAAGCATTTTGGATTTCATTCTGAATGATGTGATACTGGGACAGCCTTGAAGGGTTTTGAGGTGGGAAGTGACAAGATTTGACTAATTTCTACAGGATGTCTCTGGATGCTGTGTGGAGTAGACCCTAGGGGCATGGGTGGGGGCAGGGAGGGCAGTGAGGAGGCTCCGGCAGCAGTCCAGGTGAAGGGACCATGTTGACTTGAGCCAGGGCAGTAGCAGTTAATTGATGACTCATTTTGAGACTAAGTGTGATCTGGCACTGCTTCTA
Organism: Saccopteryx leptura; assembly: GCF_036850995.1. NCBI lineage: Eukaryota > Metazoa > Chordata > Mammalia > Chiroptera > Emballonuridae > Saccopteryx > Saccopteryx leptura. Next base: position 42,655,724 of record NC_089512.1, on the reverse strand, counting down.
ACAAACTGTGGCCTTGGCCAAGTTAATTGGCTTCTTTGAACTACAATTTCTTCTTTTTTCTTTTTTTTCATTTTTCATTTTTCCCAAGCTGGAAACGGGGAGGCAGTCAGACAGAATCCCGCATGCACCCGACCGGGATCCACCCGGCATGCCCACCAGGGGGCGATGCTTTGCCCCTCTGGGGTGTCGCTCTGTTGTGTCCAGAGCCATTCTGGCGCCTGAGGCAGAGGCCACAGAGCCATCCCCAGCGCCCGGGCCATCTTTGCTCCAGCGAGGCTTCGCTGCAGGAGGGGAAAAGAGAGACAGAGAGGAAGGAGAGGGGGAGGGGCAGAGAAGCAAATGGGCGCCTCTCCTGTGTGCCCTGGCCGGGAATCGAACCTGGGACTCCTGCACACCAGGCCGACACTCTACCGCTGAGCCAACTGGCCAGGGCCGAATTTCTTCTAAAAAAGAAAAAAATCCAGAATGGAGACATTGCCTTTGTAATCACTTAGTCCACTGTAGGTCCTCAGTAACCTAGTGACTTTACTGTCCACATTTTGCCTTCTGGATAATTGTCCTCCTTTCCTGAGAAAGAAATCCTACAACCAGTTTACCACTGTGGGTGCCAAGAGTTGAGTCAATCCTCTTCATCAGGGTGTGTGGCCCATGATCCTTAGGGCCCATGCAGTGTTCCTCTGCGTTTTGACTTCTTTGTGCTCCATTCCCTTCTCCCCTTCTCCTTTCCTTTCACCCTCAGCTAATCATTCTAAAGTGCTTAATGAGCATCCTTTTGCACATTAAGAGCATATTGTTCTCTTGTGTGCATGTATTTTAAGTTGACCTCAATGGTGTTACATATTTCATTCTCCTTTTTATTTTACTGAGCTCTGCCATTTCCCGATCCACCCTTGTGGCCATGTACATACTTGATCCATTGCTACTAACTGGTGACTAGTGCATGCTTCATGAGGTACACCCACTACGATTTGCCTCGCCACTCTTCCAATCCCCTGCAATGTGAAATAACTCCATATCCTCATACTTGTGCCCTTGGACTGTATAAGAATTTCTTGGGATACATACCGACGGGGCAGTGTAGCTGGGTTGTAGGTATTTGTATATCCGATTAGACTAAGGACTCACTGGACCTTTCCAGAATGGCTGCACCATTCCCACCAGCAGTACATGGAACTTTCCATATCCCACACCCCCTCTAGCACTTGGCATTATCCAGGTTTTGGATTTTAACAGTCTAATAAGTATAAAGAAATGGCTCTTTGTTAATTAGTATTTCTCTGACTGCTAATGAGTTTGAGCATCTCTTCATATACTTATTAGCCTTTTGAATTTTCTTTTCTATAAATCATAGCCTTTGAACATTTTAAATTTGAGGTTGCTGTGTCTATGTATTTTTGTATAGCCTAACCTTGTTGATATTAAATGCTACAAATATGTTCTTTCATTCTGTCATCTATTAACTCTTTCCAATATGTCTTTCATTGAACTGAAAAATAAAATTTGATATAATCCATATAATTTTTGCTATGTGGTTTGTGCTTTTTAAGTACTGTTTAAAAATTATTTTTCCTACCTCTATGTCACAGAAAACATTTATATGTTGTTCTTTTCATTTTAAGTGTTTATCTCACACATTTAGATCTTTTATCTATTTGGAATACAGTGACATTAGGTAGGAATCCAACTTTATTTCCTTGTGTTCCAGTATAAACAATTTTCTTTGATTTATAGTGTTATTTTATCACATAGAGCTATGATCATGGGTCTTTCTTGGCTCTCTATTTTATAATCTGTTTGTAGAACAATACCAGACTGGTTTTATTACTATGGCTTTATATTTTATTATTTGATAAAGCAAGTTTCTCCCATGTCTCTTCTTTTATAAGGTTGTTCTTTTTAATTATAGATTTTTATTCTTTCATAGGAATTATTGAGGTACAACTTGTATATATCAAAGGTTATATATAATTTTCAAAATTCATTTAACTGAATTTATGATCTTTCCAATTTTGTTACATGTGGAATTATATGTATCTCACTAATTTATATGAAAGAATAAAAATACAAAATTAGCTAAGGCAATCTTAAAAATAGAATATTTTTAGCACCCCAGAAATTTTTCTTATGCCTTTCTGTCAGTCCTACCCCTCACCATGATTCTTTTCTTTCTTTCTTTCTTTTTTTTTTGTGACAGAGACAGAAAGAGTCAGAGAGAGGGATAGACAGACAAGAAGGGAGAGAGATGAGAAGCATTGATTCTTTGTTGCGGCACCTTAGTTGTTCATTGATTGCTTTCTCATATGTGCCTTGACTGGGGGGCTGTAGTAGACCGAGTGGCCCTTTGCTTGAGCCAGTGACCTTGGGCTCAAGCTGATGAGCCTTTCTCCAACCAGATGATCCCACGCTCAAGCTGGCGACCTTGGGGTTTCGAACCTGGGTCCTCTGAGTCCCAGTCCAATGCTCTATCCACTGTGCCACCACCTGGTCAGGCACCATGATTATTTGATTATTTTTTGTTTCCTATTATGATAGGTTAGTTTTACATGACTTCATATAGAGTTAGTCCATATTCTTTTATACCTAGATTTTTGTTTTCCTTTTAGATTTACCACTGTTGTTGGAAATTTTAGTATTGCATCCTTTTTATTGCTAGTAGACTTATTTTCCCACCTACCTGTTGATAGACATTTAGATTGTTCTTAATTTTTGTATATTATGCAAAAGGTCATTACAAACATTACTGTTAAATCTTTCTGTGGACACAGATGATCACTTCTCTTTGGTAGATACCTAGGAGGAAAATTTCTGTGTCTTAGTGTAGACTTATATCTAATTATAAGACATTGCCAAACTATTCTTCAAAATCATTGTAGCATTTTACATTCCATCAGTGATGTCTGAGACTAGTTGCTCCACATCCTCACTGATGTTGGCATTATTAGTCTTTTAGATAGAAGCTCTTCTAGTGAGCCCAAAATATATTTCATTGTGGTTTTAATTTGTATTTCCCTAACGGCTGATAATGTTGAGCACCTACATGTGCTTATGAACTAATCTGACTCTTCATGTCCTTTGCACATTCCCCCTCCCCCCCTTGGATTATGTATCTTTTCATTATTGACTTTTAGGAGTTCTCAACATGCCCCCCGCCCCCACTTCAATCTGTTGAAGAAGAGTTTTTTATTAGATAAATATAGTATGAATAATTTTCCAATTTGTGGCTTGCATTTGCATTTTCTTAATGATGTCTTTTGGTCAGCAAACTTTTTTTTTTTTTTTTTTGTATTTTTCTGAAGCTGGAAACGGGGAGAGACAGACTCCCACATGCGCCCGACGGGGATCCACCCGGCACGCTCACCAGGGGCAACGCTCTGCCCCTCCGGGGCGTCGCTCTGCCGCGACCAGAGCCACTCTAGCGCCTGGGGCAGAGGCCAAGGAACCATCCCCAGCGCCCGGGCCATCTTTGCTCCAATGGAGCCTTGGCTGCGGGAGGGGAAGAGAGAGACAGAGAGGAAGGAGGGGGTGGGGGTGGAGAAGCAAATGGGCGCTTCTCCTGTGTGCCCTGGCCGGGAATCAAACTCGGGTCCCCCGCACGCCAGGCCGACGCTCTACCGCTGAGCCAACCAGCCAGGGCCAGCAAACTTTTTTTTAATGCTGTTTGATTCTGCTAGTGTTTCTACTTAGATATTCATAATATTTCCAAAGAGTGAACAATTTTACCTTTTTTTCAAATGCTTTTTACCTCTTTTTATTTTCCATTGGCCAGAACCTTAGTGCTCTGTTGATCAGTAGCATACAATCATTTTTATAGCACCTGACACCTCCCTGCCCTTCTTTCACGCCTTCCTGGCCACAGTGGAATTGAACCAGAAATTAATACCTGAACCAAGCTGGGCCAATCAGATCCTCTCCTCTAAGAATTTGGAATTGGAATTCAGAGTTGATGGTCAGCTTCTGTTAGGCAGGTGAATTGGAAAATGTCATCAGGTTTGGATAGGAGCAGTTTAGTCCTTTGCACACACAAGCAGAGAAAGAAGGAAATGAGCCTGTCAAAGGAAGAGATGACACAGCCGGAGCGAGGCAGACAGAGACAGATAGAAGCACACAGATACTCCTAAACTCACGAAGAGACAAAGAGAAGAGGAATAATCATGGTGACACAAGACACAGGAGAAGCACACATTCATACACATCTAGAGAGAGACAGGCACGCAGAGACAAATACAGACATGGAGGAAATGTGCAGAGATAGATTAGACAACAGAGAGACAGACACACAGATCAGAGCCTGACTCGGTGAGGGTGTAGGAGTTCATTGATGCAGAGGCAGAAAGGCTGCCTTGGCTGGGGGGGGGGGGGGGCTGCGGCATCTCCCTCGGAGTAATTCCTGCCCTCAGGTGAACCCTCATAACAAATCCCACTTGACCAAAGCCTCACTCAGGGGCTTCTCCCTGACATAAAATGCATAACTCAGCCCAGAGCTCTCTTCTGTGCTCTACAGTTTTGCACAAAAACTGACCTGTACCTAGAAAGTTTAAAGACATCACAAACCTAACCCTTCCCAATTGGAACTCTTGATTGTTCCAGAAAGCAACACTGCACTCCTTCCTGTGTTCCCAGAAACCTAGGAACCACCTACAATTGCTCCCTTCCCTCAGCCCCTACAGCCAACCGCCCTTTGTCGTATTAGTTGTGTCTCTAATTTGTCCACATTTGTCCATCTCCACAGTCCGTGTTCCGGTCTAGCCTCCAGTATCTCCACCTGGATCACTGCAGCAGCCCCTTAATTCATCTCCTGGCTTTCACTTTGCCCCCCGCCATCAATTCTTCACACAGCTGCCAGAAGGTTCTTCTTAAAATTTAAATTGATAATATGCCCCTGCTTTTAAAACCCTTGAACAGCTTCCCATTTTACTTTGCACAAAATTCAGCACCTATTAGAGCATAGCAGGACTACATGACCTGCCCCTGCCTTTCTCTGCTCTCATCTCACGTCACCCTACCTCAGTTGCTAGGCTCCACATGGACATACCAAGCTCACATGACCTTAGGGCCTTTGCACATGCTGGGCTCTGCCTAGAATGACACTTACTATGGCTAACTTCTTATAATGTAGTTCTCACCTTGAGTGTCTCCTCCTCAGGGAGAATGGAGTGACAATTTACTAGTGTAGGACCACCTAAGGTAGACCCTATCCCTTTTTCCTATAGCTTGCACCTAAATGGTTTCCTTCATAGCACTTATCTATCTTATCCTTTACTGGTCTAGTGTGTGTGTGTGTGTGTGTGTGTGTGTGTGTGTGTGTGTGTGTGTGTGTTTATTTTTGCTTTCACTGCTCAAGAACTCCATGAAGAGAGGGAACATCTATTTTGACCATATGGTCCTCATGCAGTGCCTGACACATAGTAGTAGTACAATAAACACTTGATAAATGAAGACAGAAAGGGGGAAAAAAATGAAGAAAGAAGCCCTCACTAAGTTGGAAAGTAGGAAAATGAACAAGGATTGAATGACAGTGACCAAAGTAAGCATCCCATACTGTGGACATTGGTCCCAGCTGACAGCTAACACCTACCCCGTTACAGAAGGTCAGCTCCAGCGAGGCTGGGCCATGGGAGCAGTGGGCATAGTGGAAGGAGCACAGCATGAGGAGTCTGAAAACCCGGCCTGCAGGCCATTGTGTGACCAGGGCTCAGGTTCCTGTGGTTGAACTGGAGGATTCTACGGTCTATTCTAGGTCCCAGCCACCACCAATCCTAAGGTGTTTTCAGGTCTGTGAGAGCATGCTCCAGCTTTTTGGATTTCCAGGCTGTGGAGACAGCTTCCTCTCTGTGCTGGGACTGCTCCTCGGAAGAGCAAGGTCTGACAGCACTGACCCTCCCATCCCGCCAGCTGACCCGACAGCCCAGCTGCCTCTGCAGCGCGCTCCTGCAGTCAGCTCGGCCACAGGCATGGTCACCTCCAGGGAATGCGCTAGAGCAGGCCGTCTTGCCTTGCGTGAGAAGTCTGCTCAAGCTGACTGTTACTTTCTATCCCTCCCCAGGGGAAGGGTGCAAAGAGCCTGGCGTTAAAGTCTATAAATGTTGCAGTCATTGTCTGGTTCCAGCCTCTTTTGATTTTACTTTATTTGCAGAAATTAGCAGATTACATGTGAACAGGACAATATTTTCGTCTTTTATGAAAAGTTAAAACTACCCCCGTTAGATATGGTATCAGTTCTCTCCTTCCCAATCTGTCTTTGCCAGCGGGCGCCTTCCGTCCACTCCGGCTGCCCTCCCACATGTCGGGAGTCCTGGACCCTGATGGCAGGGAGGGTCCAAGCACGAACAGCTGTGCGCAAGCTAATCCTCCTCTGAACCTCCGGACCACTTGCCCTTCAAGCTCACGAGATCCCACCGGCAAAGGAGGTACATTTTAGGGTGTCTTTCTGCCTCACAATTGCCTCCTGTTTGGACAGAGTGTCACCCCACAGCCACAGGGGAGGTGTCCTGGAGCTGGTTACACCACATGACCTGTCTCCACATGTCCTCCCACACAGTTTATTGAACCAGGCTGGCCAGCTGACCCAAGTCAAGCCACTTGGGCTCTCTGTCCTGGGAATTCTACTTTGGGCCTGAGAGGCATTGATTTTAAGCAGTGTTTTGAGGCGTGTCTGGAACCAAGGCGTGTGGGGCAGCCATGACCTATACTGCGAAGAGGTTTGGCCAAGAGACAAATGATGCAGAAACGGGCAGGGAAGCTGCTTCCAGGCTCTCGTGCCCGCCCTCGGGGAGGCCCAGCTGCTCTGCCCCCTCCTGGCTCCCTAAACCACCGCTGTATTCTTATTTTGAACATTCCCATGGATTACGTCTATAACCGGTTCTAGCTCATTTGAGTAGGTTGCTACAATTTGTGAGTGCATAAGTCTTGACTCATTTGTATATCTGTACAGTGTACTTTAGTTACCTCATCCTTCCTCTTAGTGTTAGGCTTCTGGGGGGCAGGAATCTGATTCTACACATCTTTGTGTCCTCATGGTGCCTAGCACAATGTGATAAATGCAGTAGTGACTCAATTACAAACTTGCCAGATAAATGCACTCTTTATACTAGAAAATATACCCAGATGATAACATCTATAATATCTATTAAAAAGAGCCACATGCATCAATAACAGTTTCAACAAATAGTGATTATTCTTAAAACTTTCTAGTATTTAAACAATGGATACTTAAGAACGTTATCATTTCCACATACACTTGGACAACCATGTCTTGTAAGTAACAACTTTGTCAGCATCTTCTGCTCCAGAACCTTCAGTGGCTCCCATCGCCTGCCTAATTATATCCAAAGTCCTGGACCTGGCATTCTAGACCTCCCAGAATATCGTCTTAGGTGTCTTTCCATTCTAACCCCTCCCGCCACAGTCACATGACAGTACTTACTGTTACCACCTACTCAGACTTTTTTTACTACTTACAATGCCCTCCCCTCATCTTTACTCTAAAAAAAAATCTTAACTTGTTTTCAGAGACCAGTTTAGAATCTCGCATCTCTTTAAAGGCCGTTCCTGATTGACAATTCAATCTGCCTTCTCTTCTAGAACTTCTCAAAGCAGTGTGCAAAAGGCCATGGCAGGGAGAGAAATACACACACAAGGGTGTGAGCTCAACAACCGAGGGGCAAGAGGTGATTCAGACCGCAAATATAATTTGTCCATCAATCACATTTCAACAAACTTTTTCTGAGAACTTATCATATGCAGGCACTATGCCAATTAGTAAGGCTTTCCTTACTCTTCCCACGGCCCCTTCCCCATGACTGTCAACGTGGATGATTGTTATTTCTTCAATCCCTTGTGAAAGGATAGGGCACTACAGCTTCAAGTAGCCCTTGCCCACCAGATTGAAGCCTAGCCATTCGTTCCTGTAAAGACATCTTGAAACCTTCACTAAATAAGAGCTTTGAGAGGTTAAGCACTGGAACCAGTGGAACACCAAGAAGACCCCCCTGCCTAGCCTGAGGATCTCAAGAAGGACTTCCTGGAGGGGGTAAACTGAGTTAAATTTGAACATTATGGGTGAGTGTGTTTCATGGCAACCCATCCTAAGCTGCCTTTGTGCTTCCTCCCCCACCTTCCCTTTCCCCCTGGAGAGGAGAGGTGGCTGAATTTGAATGGTTCTCCCACTGGCCCTTTAGCTAGTCTAGACCAAGACTACCACAGTGATACTTAGGTGCATAATTAATCCTTCTGTACTTTATTTACTTGTCATTTATTTCTGGTGCTAATTCATATTTTCAGAAAAAGAGTTTGCTAAGAAGAGGGGCCACCAGACCCAGGGTGACAGTGGGGCAGTACCAGCATTTGCTGTTTTCTACATATATTCAGAATCTTAAGACATCTGGCAACCACCATCCTCCCCAGCCCGCGCCTGCTGCACGAGACTCTTTGGGTCATAGAAAACTCTACAGTACTTATTTTTCAGAACTCGAAGTTCTCCCTTCAGGTAACAACACATCAAGATTGACAGTAGCTTGGACAAAATTAAGCATTGGATTAGAAATCTATCTTCTTTCCTGAGAGATACTGTTGCACAAATCAGAAAATCATAGGCTGGCTGTATAACCAACAACACTTCATTCCGGAGAGCATCGTAGAGCTGGAGTGGTAAGGCTGTTGAAGCTGTGAATGGCATTGTCCGAGGTTTCTAAACAGCCACACTTTCTGGTAGCCCAAGAGGTATTTCCAAACACATCTGAGGATTTTTCAAGCCAGCTCTGTTCTTTATAATTGGAGCTGATATAGCCAAAGTCGTAGGTTCATTTCTACAAGGGACTGTTTTCTTCACTTTCTACAGCTATTTCTAATCTCTAAACATGCTCCAATGAATCTAGCCCATTTAGTTAAAAAATAAATAAAAAATAATCGATCAACCCCCACATTTCTTTCTTGCTTTACTTTTATTTTTCCAATCCTTTATAGCCATGTATGGCAATAATACAGGTCGTATTTACTCTAATAACCATTTACTCTACACCTTGTCAAACACACTGTTTTACTAATTTTACTTAATTACAACCCAGTTAGTATTCGTATTAATACTAAGATTAGTATTATTAATACACCTATTTCCCGGACATTGTTGAAGGGCGCTGCAGCCCGTAGGAAGTGGCACAGAGGGGAGGGATTTTTCTAGCTGTTCCCACTCCCGCTCCACCCTATGGTAGCCCAGCTCCCTCCTCCGTGGGGGCGCTGCCATGGCCAGGGCACCAGTGACTGTTGCTTAATCCAGTGGAGGATGTTCTGTCCTTAACTTGACGCTCTCTCTGCAGCATTTGCCATGGCGTCTTCCTTCAGCTCTCCTCGCCCCATGCCATTTACATTTTCTCCATTTCCTCTGAGTGATTTTCTAATCTCTCCTCTCTTAATGCTGGCGTCATTGGGAATTCTGTGCTGGGTCCTCTTCTCATCTCACAGTGTCCCTAGCCTTGGCTGGTGTCATGCATTTCTGTGGCTTTGACACACACCCACAGGCTGCCGTCTCCCCAATCTATGTCACCACTGTGGCCCTTTCTTTTCAGTCTCAGACCTGTAGTTCTCACCATCTACTGTACCTTAATGTCCTGGCTACACCTCAAATTCAGTTCGCTTCAAAGAGAACTTGTGACATGCCAGTCCCAAGCGCCAGTCAGGATTAATCTCATCAGGCCTCCCATCAGTGTGGACCTCAGTCACGAGGTCTCGGATCCCATCCGCACCGCTCTGTCAGCTCTGGTTGGCCCTCTCCCCATTGGCCAGCCTCCTCCACACTTCCCTGTGCTTTCTGGAAAACACAGACCTCTCCTCTGAATGATCTCCTCGCTCTCCTGCTCACACTGACACCTGATTTCTCCCCAGGGACATGGCTTCCTCAGTCACTTTCTATAGTGGAGATTGTCCTTTCTCCTTCAGAGCCTAGACTTGAGGTAAATGTCATCATTGCTCCTTATTGTCACTTCCTGATATTCATTTCTTCCTTCTTCCCAGACAAGTCCTCATCTTGTTTGACTTGCATATCATCAGATTATATACCTCTTGCCCTATTTCTTGGCTTCTTATTCTTCTTCAGGTAACAGTCATCAAAGACTTTTATACCTGGTTCACTGTATCTCTTCCCTCTACTACTCCTGCCATCATTTTTGGTGATTTTGGCATTCATGAAGTGAGGCACCCAACTTCCTGACCCCTCTGTTGCTTGCTGCCTCATCTACAATGATATCTTCCTCTCCCACGATTACACCTAAGGTATTCTCATTAGTAATCACTGCAACCTGAAAGTCTTGACTCAAAGCACAGCAAACCCTGACCATTGCCAGCTTTCCGGTCTGTTTCTTTTAGTGTCGTCACTCTAGCAATTCCTGCACTCCCTGGAGTCCTGACACATTTCACTACCCCTCACCGAACTCCCTTTATTTTCAAACCTGTATTTCATCACTAGGTACTTTATTAAATACAGCATTCCTTCTCTTTCCTTTCATTGTACCTTCCTGGAAAAACCCTAATTCTGTCTATTAAAGTTTAACTTTCTCCCCATTCCACACCTGCATTAAAGAAGCTAATCATGTCTGTAGGAAAACATTTGGTCTCACTTTAAATTTATCATCACAGTGGGACCCCAGATTTAGACAACTGTTTCACACTTCTCTTTTCTCAAACTCCCAGCATTTCCTGACTCTCAGTTCTTAATCTTGCTTTTTTTCTCTAATAAAATAGAAGAAATAAGAAGGGAACTGCTTTAGTCAGAACATCCATCCACCTACGTACATTTGAGTTCAAATGTCCTGTCTTTCCCCTTAAAACAATGGACTTGCTGCTCCTGCTCCCATCTAAGGCCAACCATTCTGCTTGTGTACCGGTTCCCTCAAGAGCTTTCCTCCTCTGGTTTTTCACTCTCTCTTTCAAATAACATCAAAATTCCTTTCTCTGTCAACTCATTCATATCATACAAGAATGCTGTGCTCTTACAACAAACCTTCCTTAACCCCATACTCCTTTCTACTGCCCTATTTCTTTGTTCCCCTTCATAGCATAGCTCTTTAGCGGAGTATATAGTCACTGTCTCCACTATCTTACTTCCAGGGTTTTTTTTGAGCCCACTCCAAATAGCTTTTGTCTTTACCATGTTACTGATTCACTCTTGTTGAGATCAATATCCTCCATGTTGCCAAATCCAATAGAGGGGGTCTTCAGGTTACAACACAGTTCTATTCCTTCGACAGTGACATAATCTAAATTTTGGTATAAGTTGAAATACACCCAAGCCTCAGTCACTTACCTATCTTAACACAGTTATAAAATCATAATCTAGAACACAAAAACACAACTAAGCCACAGAAAAAGGAAAAGAACATATATATACCGTACTGTACACTGTGTTGTAGTAACAGAAAAGAAATGACAAAAAAATGAATGTAAAAAAATTCCTTACCTTTATTCCTGTGGTTGGCTTGCACACTGGAAGGGGCATTGCAAGGTGGGAGAGGGTGACCTGTTGGGAGGAGGAAGCTGGAGAGGCAGGAGAACCTGCAGAAGGTGCTGGAGATACTGGGTCAGGTGAATCAGGATTGCCTAAGGAACATGCAGGAGATGCTGGGGATGATTCTACCTGTACTACAGGTGTTTCATCTTGAGAAGTGCTGATGTAGAGGGTACAGGATCTGTTGCAGGCCTGTCTGCCTTCTTAAAGAATTGTTCGAGGTGAGTCTGGAAGGTTAATGACTTCTTCTCTTCCAAAATCTGCCTATAGCATTGCAAGGCATCCATAACAGCTCTGTAGACCTTACTGAATTTCATTGCTGGGGTCCTCAGCCTGAAATTTTTCCAACCCATCTTCTACCATAGAAAAACCTTTTGCCAAACCCTTGGTAGTAAATATCTTGGCAACTGTTATGTTCTTAGCAGCTAAAAGGCCTTTTCCTGCTTATACTTATGCTTCCTGATGTGTCCTAGGTGCTCAAGGAGGCTTAAAAGCTGACTTTCAAACAAAGGAGCATTTCCCCACTAGCAGCTTCACCCTGCACCTTAAGGTTATGTAAGTTGGCACAAGCTCTGAAACTCATGAACCAACCCCTACTAGCCACAAACTCTTCACTCCCTTCCCCCTTTTCACTTTTTATTGCCTCAAACAATCATTTCATCTTCTCCTGGATCAACATTAGACTAACTGGTATATGCAGCTGATGTTGGTCTTCCAGCCACAAAACCAGCAATCTTTCCATCTCAATCATTATACCATTTCACTGTTGAGTAATCACAGTTGATTTCATTGGAGCTGATCCCTTTACATGCTAGGATACGGTCTTTATCCTTGATAATTGTTACAGTAGAGCGGCTAAAGCCTAGCATGTGGCCAATGTTCGTCACTGATTCTTCTTTTTCTGATCTCTTTACAGTGTTTAACTTCACTTCCATTGTAATGGCGTTCCTCTTCTTTGAATCACTGCCATCTGAAGACTTGGACTTTCATTTAGGAGCCATGATAAAGGCCAAAAAGTCGCCAAACAAGGCAATACAAATGGAACATTTGCACTTTTAACAGGCAAAAATGGCATAGGTAAGCATACTGAGGACACCAACTCCCTCACTCATACTCAGTGTTACTGCGTATTCTTCCGTCATGCACAATCAAACTAGTTCGCCCATGTAGTCTGTAAGTACAATGCTAACGGCATAAGCCAAAACACTGATGTCTCAATTTTTATTAGTTTTTATGGGAGTGAGCATTGTAAACTCAGAATGTCGAGACTGTCATAACCTGAGAACCCTGTAATCTAGTATCAGGCTTCATCATCATCTCTCAGCAGCATTACATGGCCAGTCACAACCTCTTTCTTGAAACACTTTTACACTTGACCTCCAGGGTACCAGGATAGACTCCTCTCCTGAAATCTACACTCTGACTACTTATCTAATAGCTCCATTTGCTTGTCTTATTAGCAGGGGTCCCAAGAGAAGCGAGACTTCAGTGCTTCCTGCTTGGGAGCTCTAGACAGATCTTGTCACATCCTTCAGTCCCCATCACCATGGTCACCTCACCTTTCATGACTGCCCCAATTCTAGCCCTTTAATGCAGCCTACCTAAATCTGCCCCAGATCCAAGCACCTTACTCTCTCATCCCAAACTTTCTCTTCTCCTGTGTCCTGTTTTAAACACTAGCACCACCATCCACTCAGCTTCCCAAACTAGAAGAAGCCTGGCTTAGATTTCTCCCTTCATAGTCTATATCCAACCAACCTCTGAGTTCTGTCAGTTTTACTTCCTAGATACTTCTGGCCTCCACTGCCCCCAAGACAGCCCCCCATTACTTCTGGCCTGAATTACTGCCAAGGACTCCTATTAGTCAGCCTCCATAGGCCCCCTGTCCCTATTGGGTGCTTGGCACCAATGCCAGTGGCACCCTTCTAGAATGCAGATTCTTCTTCTGACTCCCCAGTGCCTCCTGGAAAGTGTCCAGGCTATTTTGTGTCTCCTGTAAAGTCCAGCCCCTGCCCAGCTCTCACCCCTCCTGCTCCGCATGCCTAGAGCCAATTACCTTTTCTCTCCAAACACTGCCTTCCTCGCTCACCACCTACTTTTGCTCTTACAAGTTGCCCTTTTTGAGATGCCCTTCTTATCCCCTTCTTCTTCTTCTTCACCTAGTTAGTTTCTATTCCTCCTTTAACGCAAATCAGAAATCGAAGCCTTGCTGGCCCAGAGTGGGTCAGGAGAACTTCCTTCCTGTTCCAACCTCCTAACTTCTTCTCTCCTAGCATTTGCCACACGAGCTATCACTGTCTTCTCATCACTCATCTCTTTATAAGTTCCCATGGGACAGTGATTCTGTAGGGTTTATTTCTGTGAGGCCAAGAGCACAAGGCTTGAACTAGACTTAGTAGGCATTTAATAAATATTTGTTGGGGAAATGAGTAAAACAAGAGGTAACATAGACTGCACACTTCTCGTGTACTTACTTGACTTAAATGATCCCAATGGTCATCACATCGTCACGGAGGTATGCTGGAATTATTACTATCAAGGAGGTATTACTATTATCCCTTTTATAGATGAGGAAATGGAGGTCCAGAAGTTTAAGTCACAATCAGAATTTAATCTCAAATATATATAATCTGGAGCTTGAGTTGTTGTTGTTGTTGTTTTGTTTGTTTGTTTGTTTTTATCACAAACGAAATCATCCACTATGACAACGAATAGGGCTGGGATCCCTGGGGCCGTTATTACTGCAAAGTGATTGCTCTCTGGAAATGAAACATGGGTGAGTTGATGGGTTCAGGGGCTTTGCCGGCTTCGCCTCAAATGGCCAGGTAATTGATTGCATTGTTAACATCCCCGCTCCTGGTCTCAACCTACAAGCCTGACTGTCCTTCATTGAAGGGTTTCTTATATAACCTGCCATGGACTCTGTGTGCATACTGGGTAGTCCTCACCTGTGGAAACAAAGCCCGAGCCTGCTGAGGTCGAGAAGCATTTCCTGCAGCCTGGCTCATGCTCCTCTCTGGCTAGAGCCATCAGTCCATTCTGACCGAGGGTGGTGGAGGGGTGGCTCTTCTTTGTCTTTTATCCTGTTCATAAAGCTTAACCTAGCTCAGGACTGGGGCACAGCAAGGAGCTTGATAAATACTAGCTGACTTCAATTGAGAACCATCCTGCAAGCTGGGACTTGTGAATTGCTCTCCAGCCTGCTGGGAGATGCTCTAGCCATTCCCAGAAGGGGGGTTTTGTGTAAGATGGCCACTTTCTCTGCCTCCCAGGTAGGGAAAGAGTCTAAGTAGAGTAAACTCCTTGGTAGATGCAGAAGATTAACCTAGCAAGAAAAAAATCATAATGCTTTTATTGTACCCACTGAAGCCATTTTCACATGTGGTACTCTGTTAAGAAGCAGGATAGAGTCATGTTTATTTCTACATCAGTGAATCAAATCTCAGTTTTTATAAACCTTGCGCATCCTGGAAGAAATAGTTTGTGTATCCATAAGTGCATGGATGAATACTTTAAGGTTAAAGGTATTAACATCTCTGGAGCTCAAAATTCTCTGGGCATTTTGGGCATGTAAGTCTAACATTGCCTTATCTAAGGTGTGGTTCTCTCCTCATACCTAATCAGTGGTCATCTTATGACTTCATAGGACACATACTTATGAGTCACTCTCCTTAATTTTAAATTTGTTTATAAAAGCAGAAACCTTCCAAAAAGAGAGGCTTGCTTTGGAGTGACCTACATTAGCCATAACCTTTTTGTTAGGTAGAGGAGCAGGCCAGATGCCACACTGCCAATTCGTGCACTTTCACTTGTCTCTAGGCTGCCAAATGGCATGCACAAAGCCCCGGACACAAGGCCAGGCAGGGCTCCACAGTTGGGAGGGCGGAGAAGCTTGGCGACGTACTTGTCAAAGAGCATTCTGCCAGGCCAGGCCAGGCCAGGAGGCACTTGGCAAATGGAGACATCCGGTGTCCTGCTGGGCACATCTCAGTCTGAAGACAGTGGCATACAATGTATTCCACCTGCCTACCACCAAAGGCTTGGGTGGAAATGGCCAAATCTGACATTTTCTCAAGCATGGCCAGCATCTAACCAGTTTAATTTGGAGATCTCTGATCAGACCACAGAGCACATTTGTCCAAAATTTCTATATCGTTTTTTGAGTTAGCAGTTTTTACAAGCTATGTGTCCTGTTCTGTGAGAGCTATTGGACCCTGTTCCATTGGCGAAAACTATCAAATTCTTCTTTTTCAGGAGCTCATTTTTAGAAATAAAATTGGCAGTCCAATTTTATTTCATCAGAAGTGAATATTCTGTGCCTCTCTTAAGTGCATTTCTCATCCACAGAAGCGTGTTTTCCTCTAGTTTTTGGACAGGTGTGAGGTTTGGAGTTTTTACACAAGCTGGAGCCATCTTGTTCTACCAGAAGTAGATGTGATCTGGAGGTAGGGGTTGGCATGAATTGAGTCAAAATGCCTTATGGGCCTTCTCAACACCCACTCTATTCTATCCCACCCTTATCTCCTCAACGCTGCCAAGAGAGGCTTCCACCTTACACCCACCAATCCCCATCTTGCCTGTGCAAATATCCCACTCTTCGGAAATACTCCCAAGGTTTCAGCAGACTGCAGTGACAACCCTCAGAACAATATGCCACTTTGAATACTTTCAGATTTATAAGGCCATGACCACTTGTTCCCCTAAAAACCCATTTAGCTGTTGGATGAGATGTAGTTGGAGAGGCGGGGCTTACAGGGTTAATCCAGGGCTGGAATCTCAATGCCTCACTGCTATTCCCTGGGCTGAACACCTGGCTGGCAGGAGGAGACCTAGGGTCTGTGGGAAGAGAGCCACATCTGCTGTGCCTTTGTTCCTGCCTTAACGACAGCAACACGCCTTCCGATGCCGTGTGACCACTCTCCTTGGTATTTTCAGGAGCTGTCTGTCTTGGGCTTTGGTTAATCATTATTTCCCCATTATTTAACTAAAATTGGCAGGCAAAGATGATCTCCTTTTCATCCTTGATTACATGTTGTACCTGATTCCAAGACATTGGCCCCTGGAGTCCAGAGTCTTGGAGTCGGGAAGTGAAGTGCTGAGCCAGCCTGGGTTACAAAAGGCCTGGCCTTTGGATTCCCACCCTGAGTTGTTTGCTGTTGCCTCTAACACAGGGTTCAGGAACATTTTTGGCTGAGAGAGCCATGAACGCCACATATTTTAAATGTAATTCCGTGAGAGCCATACAACCACCCATGTACGTTAGGCATTATCCAATAAAAATTTGGTGTTGTCCCGGAGGACAGCTGTGATCGGCTCCAGCCACCCGCAACCATGAACATGAGCGGTAGGAAATGAATGGATTGTAATACATGAGAATGTTTTATATTTTTAACGTTATTATTATTATTTTTTTATTAAAGATTTGTCTGTGAGCCAGATGCAGCCATCAAAAGAGCCACATCTGGCCCTGGCCTGTTGGCTCAGTGGTAGAGCTTCGGCCTGGCGTGCGGAAGTCCCGGGTTCGATTCCTGGCCAGGGCACACAGGAGAGGCGCCCATCTGCTTCTCCACCCCTCCCCCCTCCTTCCTCTCTGTCTCTCTCTTCCCCTCCCACAGCCCAGGCTCTGTTGGAGCAAAAGATGGCCCAGGCGCTGGGGATGGCTCCTTGGCCTCTGCCCCAGGCACTAGAGTGGCTCTGGTTGCGACAGAGCGACGCTCCGGATGGGCAGAGCATCGCCCCCTGGTGGGTGTGCTGGGTGGATCCCGGTCAGGCACATGCGGGAGTCTGTCTGACTGCCTCCCTGTTTCCAGCTTCAGAAAAATACAAAAAAAAAAGAGCCACATCTGGCTTGCGAGCCATAGGTTCCCGACCCCTGCTTTAACACCTCATTCAGGGACTCAGCTCGCTCCCTGTTCTTTGAGGAGCCCTGTCTGTACAGGAAGTCTCTCTTCCATGAACTGGTGACAGCAACATAGTACAAAGCTGTGAAAACACAGGAGCAGGAGCTTCCAGATGTGGAAACCCGCCCTCTAAAAGTGAAAAGGCAAAGACTAAGTCAGGAACATGCCCACACTTGCTCCTGACCTGAAAGTGACAAATTAGGCCCCTTGGGAGAGAGGATGGCTTTTTAGACAGTTTTTCCTACTGTGTCTTCATACCTGTATCCTGTGGAGCCACTGACAGTTGCCTCAAGTACCCTTTGAGATATATTTGGAAAAGAGAGTTTTACAAGCCCCATCTGTCCTGCTTTGTGATCACCCACTGTGCCACTTACTCCAACATCCTTCTGCTTCCTGAGGAAATGCGGTCTCCTAATGAGAAACAGCCCCTCTCCCACCCTGAGCTGGCCCAAAGTCAGCTGCCCAGGCAAAGCATAACCCGCTGACTCCTTTAATAAAACCAACAGGGGCCTGTCACATGGGCAGTGGGAGGGGGAGGGAGGCTGGGTTTCGGGGGCCCTGATTCCTGTTTTCTGATGTTCAGCTTCTCCTTGGATACTCCTAGCAAGTCACCACTGCCATCACCAGAGTAGCCTCAGGCAGTGCCACTCCCCTTCTAAATCCTAATGACTTGCAACTCTTTGCTTATTTCCCTGTGGGCAGCAGCTGGCAATAGGCAGGACCATTTAACCAATATTGTCCTACATGCTCCTGGATAACACTAGGGAAATAAATGCACGTGCAGTAACTGGCAGCTCAGTCCACCTGGGCCTCCACGGGAGTCCTCCCGAGCCATCTCAGGATCCAATAGCCAGAAGCTACCTCTGCCTGCCACTCTGGCCAGCGCCCCAAATCACACCAGGCTCCTCTGGGGATGCTGAGCAGCTGGTCAGATGACTGTCTGCTTCCATGGGCGGTGTTCCTCCCTCCCCTTCTCAGATTTCTTGATCCCAGACCCTCATTATCAAAATCCAACACATAGTTCACAGCCTCTTCTGTGTACACTGAGTAGTGTTATTGAAAGAAGGGGTGAGGTCAGTGAAATCAGTCAGCATGCTTTCTTCTAGAAGCAGCAAGCAGCAAACAGTAGAGGTAAGTAGAGGTGGTAAGGTTTAGAATATCCAGTAAATCTTTCCTCTCTTTCTCATTGGCCAGACTAACCCATACAATCCTCCTTTGGTGAGTACTGGCTAAAGGATTGGAGACCCCTTTCAAAAGCAATTCGTTTTCACAAGAGATGCATCATATTTAATTACTAACAATGTTTTAATGCCTTATGCTCTCTTGTCATAGTCTTTTTATTATTATTATTATTATTATTATTATTATTATTCCTTTAATTGCTTCCCCTTCTTGATGTAGGAAAAATATGTGGGTTTTTTTTTGTTTTTTTTGTTTTTAAAATATCCATTGCCTAAAATACGGTGTTGCCTAGAAGAGCCCTCAGCACGAGGGAGTCATAACCAGCAAGGGTTATTTTGTGATTGGCTTGTCTCAAACCTATAGCCTGGAATGGAGGCAGGGTTAGACCACAGGGTGTTTAACAAACATTGATAACTTATATAGTAGATACCGTGGCATCTCATTAAAATAAAAATTTGTCAGGTGCCAACTGTGTGTCTGGCCTGTGCTAGATGCTGAGGATAAAGATGTAAAGACTTGACTCCTGCCCTCAAGGTCTTATAGCTCCAAAGGTAAGCCACGCCTGGCTTGGGTCCTAATAATTTCTGTGCTTTCCTTTGTAGTTTGACTGTATTTGTTAAAGTATCCATAAGAAATATAATTTCTTTTTGCCTAGGTTTGCAATTTTGTATGAATGGAATAATACCATAATTGGTTAGTTCTTTGAGTCTGGCTTCTCTTTTTTGGCATTATGTTTGTGGAATATATCCATGTGTGTAGAGTTTTTTATTGCTTTATTGTATTCCATTGAATAAAGGTGTCATAATTTATTTATCCCTTCTAGTGTGGATTGACATTTGGGCTGTTTCCAGTTTGTAACTATCACAAGCAAGTGAGGCAATAAACACCTTATACATATCTCTTAGTCCATGTGAGCAAGAGTTTCTCTAAGTAATTATCTAGGAGTGGTATTCCTAGGTCACAGGATGTGTAGCTTAACTTTTATTGTGTAACAATTTGCCAAAGACTTGCAGCACTTTCCACCCCCATCAATAGGGCAATGCCCATTGCTCCATGTTCTTACCAACATTTAATGCAGACTTTTGATTTTGGACAAACTGGTGGTTATAATTCTCATTATAAATTAACAAGAATCTACATATGTTCAGAATACTAGAACTAAGTCACTTAGGATCTCACAAATATCTTCTCCCATTTTAGACGCCTATTTTCACTCTATGGTGCTAGATGAATACATACTTTTAATTTAACGTAATCACCTTTAGTAATCTTATTTTTGGTTAGTTATTATACATTATTTTTTTAAAAAAGCTCTTCTACACCAAAGTCATGAAGATATTCTCCTATATTATCTTCTAAGAGTTTTAGAGTTTTGGTTATCTTTAGTCCTTTATTTAGGTCTGTTTAATGTCTCGATAACATTTTATAATATTCTATGTAGAGGTCTTTTATTATAATTATTGCCAGTGATATTTTTATTGTATATTTAAATTTTTAATTATTTGTGGTTGGCATATAGGAAGGCAAATGATTTTGTATATTACTTTTGTATCCAATAAACTTGCTAAAGGCTCTTATTGATTTTAATGATTTTTTGGTTTAGATTTTTTAGCTTTCACATTCACAGTTATATAATCTGCAAATAATAATCGTTTCCATTTCCCTCAAGCTTTATACCTTTTTCTTATTTCTTTCTTTATTTTTTGAAAAAAACCATGCTCACTAAATTTTTTAGTGCAAAACTGAACAAAAGAAGTGAGAGTAGCATTGCTTTAGTCACAGAAGGGAAAGCTTTCAAAGTTTCACAATTAAACATATATTTAACACAAGATTAATATGTACATTAATATATAACATACAATATAGGTTTATATATAATATATAGATATACAGACATACATTTCTATATTTATTTTAAAAGATGAGAAAGTTTCTATCTATTCATAGTTTCTGAGCTCTTTATAAAAATCATGAATATATATTGGTTTTTAAAACACCTTTACTTTTCTGAATCTTTTAAATTAGCATTCCATTTATTTTTAAAATGTATTAGTATCATGATTATATTACTATTTTCTTTTTTAATTAAAATTTTAAATTTATTATGTTACCATGAATTCAAGTGTCTCACTCAATATAACACCCTCACTCCCAACAAGCCCCTGATTATACCTCCTTTGCTCCCCTCTCCCTGACTCTTTCCTCCCCTTCTCTCTGGAATTTGCTGTCCTGTTATCTGTATCTCTGTGTTATGTATATATAATTTCATTAATCCCTTCACCTTCTCTGACCCTGTCCCCTCGTCCCCCTCCCCTCTGACAGCTGTCCCTCTGATCCTCATGACCCCATCTCTGCCTCTATTCCATTTCTCAGTTCACCTTGTTCATTAGATTCCACATATAAGTGAGATCATCTGATATTTTTTACTCTGTTTTCTAAAATTAAATAGACCTGCATTTCTGAAATAAGCCCCAATTTTTAATACTCTGTTAGGTCAGTTTGATATATATATATTTATATTTATGGAGGGGAACATATATATCTAAGTTCATGAATGGGCTTGTCTTGTAATTTTTTGTCCCCTGTACTGTCCTTGTCAGATTTGGTTATCAAGGTTATGCAAATTCACAAAATCAATTTGGAGCCATTCTTGCTTTTTCTATTAGTTAGAAAATTTTCTGTAAGATTGGAATTATCGGTTCCTTAAAAGTTTATTAAAATATTAGGTTAACGTTTTTATGAGAGAGGATTTAAATTACTGGATTTCTTTCTTTATTATTTGAGTTAATATTCTTATACATTATTTTTAATAGTATTTAATGCTTCTATTGTCAATTTGTATTTAAGTTATTTTGAAACTTGTCAAACCTTCTGAAAGGTTTAAGAATAATGAAAGTTGATACACCCTTCACCTAGATTCACTGATTGCGAACAGTTGGCCACATTCATGCTCTCCTGCTCGCTTGAACTCTATCTCCACCTCTTTCTCTCTCATATGCAAACGCATATATATGGTAAGTATATATATATATGCACACACTCACATTTTATTTTTCCCACATCACTTAAGAGTTAGCTGTAGCTATAATATTTCACTCTTAAAAATTTCACTGTGTATCATTTTCCTACTACCACTCTCAGGTAATTGGACATTGATATCACTCTATTATCTAATATACAATCTATATTCATATTTCCCTTCATGTTCCAATAGTATCATTTATAGGTTTAAAACACTTTTTTATTATTATTAAATGAGAGGCGGGGAGGCAGAGAGACAGATTCCCCCATGCAACCCAACGGGGATCCACCCAGCAAGCCCCTACCTGGCCGATGCTCTGCCCACCTGGGACTGCCGCTCCACTGCTCAGCCAGCAAGATATTTTAGCACCAGAGGTGAGGCAACGGAGCCATTCTCAGCACCTGGGGCCAACTTTGCTCAAACCATTTGAGTCATGGCTGCGGGAGGAGGAGAGAGAGAAGGAGAAGGGGGGAGAATGGAGAAGCAGATGGTTGCTTTTCCTGTTTGCCCTGACAGGGAATCAAACCTTGAATATCCACATGCCAGGCCGATGCTCTACCACTGAGCCAACCAGCCAGGGCTCTAACACATTTTTTTTTTTAATTCTACCAAATATTCAATAATTTTATTTTTTTTTAATGGGGCGACATCAATAAATCAGGATACATATATTCAAAGATAACAAGTCCAGGTTATCTTGTCGTTCAATTATGTTGCATACCCATCACCCAAAGTCAGATTGTCCTCTGTCACCTTCTATTTAGTTTTCTTTGTGCCCCTCCCCCCGTAACCACCACACTCTTATCAATGTCTCTTAGTTTCACTTTTATGACCCACCTACGTATGGAATAATGCAGTTCCTGTTTTTTTCTGATTTACTTATTTCGCTTCGTATAATGTTATCAAGATCCCACCATTTTGCTGTAAATGATCCGATGTCATCATTTCTTATGGCTGAGTAGTATTCCATAGTGTTCTAATACATTTTTAAATTAACTTCTGATCTAAGAAATTATCACGTTGCATTTTCCGTATCTCCTTAGCTTCCTTTACACAGGATAATTCCTAAGTTTGTTAAAAATACCTTTTATAGCATTGATGTTTTAAAGACAATTTTTAGTTTTTTAGAAATTTATTTCATCAGAGTTTTAAAATTTATCAAAATTTATAAATTATTGATAATATCATCTTATTATCTTTTAAATGTCTATAGCACATGTAGTTTTTCTTCTTTTTCATTGTCTACTTAATGTTGTATAGCTGTGTTTTATGTCTTTTTTCCTGGAAAAGTCATGCCAGATTTTTAAAATCTTATTTCAATGATTTTTCAAATAATTCAATAATATCTTCAAAATATCAACTTTGGCATTATTGTTCCTCTTTTGTTTGCTTTCTATTTTATTGTTTTGTCCTTTTAGTTATATTTTTATTTTAATTATTTTGAGGGCTATTTTAATGTTCTTTTATTGACTTCCTATGTTGAATGCTTAGTTCATTAAATGTGAATAATTTTAATTTTCTAATGCAAGTATTAAGGATATAACTTCCCTCTAAATATGTTCTGGCTATTGCTAAAAAGGTTTATATTTAATAACTTTTGTTCAGTTTTGTAATTCTAGTATGTTTTCTTCATTGATTTATGAGTATTTTAGTTGTATCTTTAAATAGCCAAACATAAAAGTTTAAAGCCATTTATCTTCTTACATTTTTGTTTTTGTTTTGTAACTTAAATGCATTGTAGACAGAAAATATGGTATAGATGTCAGGTTTTGAGTTGAATTGAGACTTGCTATATTGACTAATATAAATTGTTCTTGTGTATTTGAAAAGAATACATATTTTCTAGTGGTTGGGTGTGATGTGCTATAACATTCTTTTTACTTATCTTAAGTTTGCTATTTAAATCTTCTGTATCTTTACTTATTTTTGTCTACTTAATGTCACTTAACTAAAAGAAGTCTGTTAAAATTCCAGACTATGAATGATACATATTTCTACTTTTTCTTTAGTTCTTTCAGCATTTTGCTTTATTTCAAGGCTCCTTTCTTAAGCACATAGAAGTTTAGAATTGTTTTTATCATTCTTGTGAATTGAACATTTGATATTGATGTAGTAAACCTTTTTAACTTAAAGTTTACTTTGGTGGGTATTGATATAACTACTCTAATTTTCTTTTCATTAGTGTTCACTTTATATACCTTTATACATACTTTGAATTTTATCTTACTGAGTCCTTAGGTTTTAGACAATATACTTTAGTTACAGCTCTTACAATCAACATATAGTAGAATTATTGTTCCCAATCAGACCATCTTTGTCTTTTAACTGATGTTATTCCACTTACATTTTTAAGTATTTATATTTAGCTTTACCTACTAATTAAGTACTTTCTACATGTCTCACTGTTTCTTTTTCTACTTACACTTACTTTTTTGTTTTGTTTTTTGAGTTGATTGATTTATTGCTAGTGTGATTTTTCTCCTAATTTCATTTTCTTCAGTATACTTTCAGGGCAGTTATAGTATCTCCATTTACTTTTTCAGCGGTTGCACTGCCATTTGAGCATGCATACTTAACCACTTCTGACAATTTCTAGTGATCCCTTTAACTGACCTTCATCCTACACACTGGCCTGGAACCACGCTGACCCAATCTTCATATACAGGTGTACTAGATTCCTACAGAGAGTGACCATCCCAGCTCCTGGTTCCAGCAGCAGCCAGCAGTACCTCCCAAATTCTGAGGCTTTTTGTCTGTCTAACTGTGATCTCCAGTGAACCAAGCTCTGCCCTTCCCGTGGTGTACAGGTCTGGGTCCCAGGGGAAGTAGGGAGGATTCTTCCCTATCCGAGAAATGTTTCTTATTTCTGCTGTTTCTGAGTTTTTTCATTCTTTTTCATTTTCACTAGCTAATTTCATGTTACTCCAGTTCCCTGTCTATAATTCTCTGTATTAAATTTTCTATATTCAAATAACTGAGGGGTTTTTAATCTCCTGACAGGACCCTGGCTAATATATTTTCAAAAAACACATGTGCTATTATTGACCAATATTTTAATTCTGTCCTATTCCTTTGAAATTGACATTGCTCTTGTTATTGTATACTGTGAATATTTGTTTATATTTTAAAAAATAGTTATCAATACTTTTGCCTCCTCCCCATTTATATTAGTTTCTTCTTGTTGCTGTAACAAATTGCCAAAAACTGAGTGGCTTAAACCACACAAATTTATTATCGTACCATTTTATGGTCCAGAAGTCCAAAGCAGGTCTCATCGGGGCCCAGATGAAGGTGTTGGGAGAGTTGCATTCCTTCCTGGAAACTCCAGGGAGAATCCAGTTCCTTGCCCTTTCCAGCTTCTATAAGATGCTCACATCCCTTGGCTCCTGGATCTCTTCCTCCATCTTCAAAGTCAATATGTTGGGCCAAGTCTTTCTCCAACCTCCTCTTCTGTCCCTTCTTCCACATTTAAGGCCATCATGACTACATTGGATCCAGGCCTATCAGGTAATCCAGGATAATCTCCCTATTTTAAGGTCAGCTGACTGTCAACCTTAATTCCATCTGCTGCCTTAATTTTCTTTGTCATGTAAGGTAACATATTCATAGATTTAGAAGATTTAGATGTGGACATCTTGGGGTACAAGTGTTTTAATCTGCCTACCACACCATGTCTTTTTTTGCAATGCAAGAGCTTCCATCTGGGGTTATTTTTCTATTTCTTTATAATTTCAGTTCATAAGAGTAATTTTGATGATCACTTTTTTCTTTTCTTGCTGTGAAAATGGCTTGATTTCATTTTCATTGTTGAAAGACAGTTTTGGTGAGCATAGAACTGTAGTTTGCAAATTCTTTCAACATTTTGTGTTCTGATTCCTACTTTCTCTACACAAAATAAAGATCAAATTGCTTTTTTAATTATGCTTCCTTATATACCCCTTTTCTCCTTAATTATTTGGAAATTATTTGTTCTATATCTGATATTTAACAGCTTACCTTTAAAATTTTGACAAAAATTCTCGGTGAGCATAGTCTAAAAGTAATCCATATCTCTCTTCCCCTTTGGAATACATGCAGCCTAAACTATTTTAATTGTAATTTTTCTATTCTAGTTTCTATGTTATTTTTGCCTAATATTTTGTTACTATTTTGTTTATATGCCACTCAAATTACTTATTATTTTAACTATTATTTTTATTTTACTGTTTATATCTTGTTTATATCTAGTCCCATGTTTTTTTACTGGTCACAACTTCTTCTTTCATCTTAAAGATGAAGAGTGAGATCCTGTTGGTAAACTCAGTGCCGGGTGTCCTAAAGTGTCTTTATTTCATATTCATTCCTGAATAACAGCTCAGCTATTTCAATAATTTATTAATTACAGGTATGTTTTAAGCACTTTGAGGATACAGGCACTGGTCAGTTTCTGTGAAGAGTTTGAAAGAAGCTCTAATCTCTGTTTGTAAAGTACAAAGGTTAATATTCATTATATGTGTTGTATTGTATAAACCCTCAAATCTTTAATTATTGTTTACATAGTTGTTTTCTAAAAACCCTTCCTCTCTCTCTTTATTTTTTCTCTCTCTTCTAGGTAGCTGCAATATATTAAATCAACCTTTAGACCAAATTTAAGAGAATGCATTTAGTTTGGATTTTATTTTCTTATTTTTTCCCCACATGCTACTGAAAGGGATCCACCCAGCAAGTCCACTAGGGAGCGATGCTCTGCCCATCTGGGGTGTTGCTCCACTGCAACTGGAGCCATTCTAGTGCCTGAGGCAGAGGCCATGGAGCCGTCCTCAGTGCCCAGGCCAACTTTGCTTCAATGGAGCCTTGGCTGCAGGAGGGGAAGAGAAAGACAGAGAGAAAGGAGAGGGGGAGGGGTGGAGAAGCAGATGGGTGCTTCTTCTGTGTGCCCTGGCTGGGAATCAAACCTGGGACTTCCACACGCCAGGTTGATGCTCTACAGCTAAGCCAAATGGCCAGGGCTAGTTTGGATTTTAGTAGTTTGATTTAGGACTACTATTCATCCCCAAATTCTAAATCCAAAAAAGTGCTTGATATTTTTTTACAGCAAAGTCAGTTTTCAATATTCATTTGTTCATGGACTTCAGCAGGAATGGAACCATACTTTGCCATTTAGATGAGGCACTGGGTTTCTGATGTGATTTAATTCCTCTGCTGGCAAATATACCCTGTTTATCATGCGTCATCCAGGTGCAGTGCTGTTTCACGTTCCTGATATTGTAGAATATCATATGAAGCAGATATATTCTATACTATCCCCTTTGGACACATGATTCACTACACATAACCATGCTTACCTGGAAAAGATCTCTTAAATACTATGAAATTGAAAGACATAAAAGTTCAAAATGACTTAGGTGAAATGATTTCCTTGGAGCAGTCTGCCCAGTCAGCTCATCACCCTCAGTCTGTAAAGCTGTGAGAGAGGGAAAGCAGACATGGTAAATTCTCTTCAAACTGAGAAAGCAAATGACTGTTTAGCCCTTCATTTCTTTCATAGGAACCTGTCCATTGGGCTGTTTGTGTAAAAGGCATTTCCTGGCTCCTATCCTTGTCAGCTCCAGGCATTTTAAACATTGGTGTTTGCACACATACTAACCCTCATTGTGTAATTGGACATGTTGTAGAGAAAGAGTTCTGGACCAGGACTAAGGGGAACTAGAACCAAGCCCAGGCTGTATGACCTTAAGCTTCCATTTCTCATGTACAAAATGAAAACTACACTACCCACCTCTCAAGATACTCTGACACTGTCCCACCTCCACCAGTAGGAAGTTTTTGAATTTGGTAGCAAGATGCTCAAGCTACATGAATATATAAGTTCTCAATTTTTATAAGAAGAGTGTACATTTAAGTGGTTTTGCAATACAGTGTTTAGTGAAATAGCCAAAAAGCAATGATGCAGAAAAAATGCTCTGTTCAGAGAAGATTAACCATTCATTCATTCATTCATTCATTTATTCAATAACGCTCTAGCATCCATGTGTCAGGCACATTAGTCTCTCTTTTCTTAAGGTCTATATTCTACTGGGAAGAGACAAAATGAGCAAGTAAATTCATAAGAAAATATCAGCAAATAGTGATTGCAGGGAATTAGAAGAGAGCAATATTACTGAGAGCAACTGGGTGGTCTCTCTGGAAAGGTGATACTTAAGATGAGAACTGGATGTTTGTAATAGTCAGAAGGAAATATAATCCCAAAGAGTGGTTCAGCTCTAAGGCAGAGGAGACCTTGGTTTATTCAAAGGACCAAAGACCAGTGGACAAGGCGAGTAGTGTGAGAAGCTAGCAGGAGCAGATCAAGTAGGGCTTTCTGAGTTAAACTAAACTAAAATGTTTTCCTTTTATTTCAAGTGTGTTGGAGAGCCTCTTGGATTTTAAGGTAAATGTGCTGGGGAGTTAGGAGAACATGTCTATTGGAGGTAGGACTTAGTGGGTTAGGTGGGGAGGAGGAGGGAGAGATTATAGGAAGGTATATTAATTTATTAGGGCTGCCATAACAAAAAGTCACAGACTGGATGGCTTAACCAATTTATTTTCTCACAATTATGGAGGCTAGATGTCTAAGATCAAGCAGTTGGCAGGGCTGGTTTCTTCTGAGGCCTCTCTCTGGCTTACAAATGGCTATCTTCTTTGTGTCTTCACATGGTCTTCCTTCTGCTAAACATGTGAGTTCAAATTTCCTCTTCTTATAAGGCACTACTCATATTGGATTAGGGCCACCCTAATAACCTTATTTTAACTTAATTGCCTCTTTAAAGACCCTATCTCCAAATACAGTCACATTCTGATGTACTGGGGGTAGGACTCCACATATAAATTTTGGGGGGATATAATTCAACCCATGACAGTAGAGGATAGAGTGTGAGCAAACGCATAGGAGAAAAGTTGGTATGATGCCTTTTGACAG
The DNA here is from genome assembly GCF_036850995.1 of Saccopteryx leptura. Lineage (NCBI taxonomy): Eukaryota > Metazoa > Chordata > Mammalia > Chiroptera > Emballonuridae > Saccopteryx > Saccopteryx leptura. The sequence continues at coordinate 42,627,189 of NC_089512.1, read as the reverse complement.
ACAGTGAAGACAGCATACGGCTGTAGCATGGTTTACACATAATAGAGCCACAAGAAGACAGGTTATCAATGGAAGTTGAGGCCAGGTTAGTGAGGGTCTTGAATTCTAGTTAAGGAGCTTTAACCTTCTGCTATAGGTCATTGGGAGCCTGGGAAAGTATCTTAGCAGTGGGGGAGATCTGGGTATTGATGAATAAGCAGCTGGTTGTGTGAAGGCCATGCAGTAGAGGATGGAGACAGGGACAGCTTGGGGTATGAGCCTCAAATCAGGCCCTTGAAGACATAAAAGAAAGAAAGAAGTAAGGAGAATCTTAAGGGAAGAACTGCCATTAGTGGTTTTGACAGCAGAGAGACGACTCAATCCTGGGAAATTGTGGGAACACGTTAAAAAGCAGACTGCTGTGTAGAACTTGCACTGGGAGTACAGTCATGGTGACTCAGGGAAGTGCACTGTTCTCTATCCACATGTGTAGGTATAGCCACCATAGCTGAACACTTTGTCTCACTAGATGGAAAATCACTAGGTGGAAAGGCAGAGAGACCTCAGTTCAAATTCCAGATCCTTCTATGCATGATGATTAATTCTATGTGTCCACTTGATGGGGTCATGGAGTGCCCAGATATTTGACTGAACATTATTCTGGTTGTTTCAGATCAGATTAACATTTAGATTGATAGACTGAGTAAAGAAGATGGCCCTCTCTAATGTGGGTGTTCCTCATCCAATCAGTTGAAGGCCTGAATAGAATCAAAAGACTGATCCTCCCTCAGTAAGAGAATTCCTGGACCTCACTGCCATTGACCTGGGAACTTGATTTTTTTCCTGCCTTTGGACTGAAACTGAGATATTAGTTCTTCTGAGTCTCAAAGCTGCCCCACTTTGGAGTGAAACTACACCATTGTTTCTCCTGGTACTCAGACCTTCAGATTCTAACTGAAACTACATTATTGGATTTCCTGCACCCAGGATTTAGGTCATGAGACTTGTCAGCCTCCATAATTGCATGAATCAATTCTATCTATCTATCTATCTATCTATCTATCTATCTATCTATCTATCTATCTATCATCTATCTATCTATCTATCTATCTATCTATCTATCTATCTATCTAACTATTACACTGGGGAACAAAATTTTTGTTGCATCCACAAAAATACTTGTTCTTACCTAATTCGAGTGTGCTGATCTCAAATCTGACATTAGCTTTTCTCTGTAAGCTACAGTTTTTTTGCAATTCAAGATTTTAGGTTTTTACCTTATTGTAAAATTTTCAACATTTAGTTTAACATAATGAAGTAGAATGTCTTCTTGGGCATCATCTTTGTGAAAATATAATAATTTATATAATGCAGTAAATATACTAATACACTAAAAGATATGATTGCATCAGAATTTGTCTACAATTTCAAAATAGAACATATTGAAACACTTATTTGAATCATAAAATTTGCACAAAACTTACTTAAATCCTATTCAGGGAAAAATTTGCATTTGTAGCTCTTGTGTTTGTGTACTTGTTGAGGACAATCTCGTTTGATGCTCCAGCAGTAGTCTGCTCATCACTAACAGCTCCAAGATTTTTGGGAAACTTATCAAGGTGACTGTTCAGAAAGTGAATCTTAACGCTCATGTTATATCCAATGTCGCGGAAAGCCAACAGTATCCTTTGAACCAGAAATTCATAGTTTTCTGCTTTTTTGTTGCCAAGGAAGTTCTTTGTAACTGCCACAAAAGACTGCCATGCTGCTTTCTCCTCCTTGTTCATCTTCCTAGCAAATTCTTCATCACATATGAGGGGTTCAAATTTGAGGTCCATCAAATACACCTGCTTTTATCTTCTCAAAAGACAAGGCAGGAAAAGCAGAAATAATATGTTGAAAGCATTCACTTTCTCTATTCAAAGCCTGAACAAACTGCTTCATTAAGCCAAGTTTGATGAAAAGTGGGGGAAAAATGATCCTGTCTCGATTAACTACAGGTTCATTCACAATATTTTGCATCCCTACTTCCAGAGCTTTATGTTTCAGCCACTCCTTCTGTGTCCAGTGTTTCTCCTGAGCTCAGCTGTCCCACAAACACAGAAAGCAAGGATACTTCGTGAAACCTCTCTGTTGTCCTAGCAGGAAATTTACCATTTTAAGATCCACACAAATGATCCAGTTATGCTCCTCATACTTCAGAAAGTCGAAGACAATTTTTATGTCATTATAATCTTCTCGCAGATGAGTTGAATAACCAATTGGAACCACTGCATAAACATTACCGTTGTGTAGGAGAACACATTTCAGACTCTGTTTAGAGCTGTCAAGAAATAGCCGCCATTCTGTTGGACTGTAAGTGGTAACACCTAGCTGACTGAGAAGACTACTGATATCATGACAGTAAACAAAGTGTTTGTCTTCGGAAAAAAAGTCCATAAAAATTTGTTCACGCTTCCTGAAATGGGATACTTTAGCTGACCTGTGAAGTACATTCTTTTCTTGAAGCCTGGACGCTAATAACTCAGCTGCTTTCTTTGATAGTCCCAAATCTCTTACTAAGTCATTCAATTCGGGTTGGCTAAACTGCTGAGGAGTTAATGACTGCTTGGCATCAGAAGAAGACCCTTCAGATTCTACAACCATTTCCTCATGCATCTTATCAAAATACACTTGATCACCATGTTCACTTTCTTTGTTCTTAGAAGAAATAAAACCATTGAAAACTGGAACCGGGAGTGTCTCAGAGTGTGCGATAGGTCATATTGTTGAAGGAATATTAGGATATGCGATCATATGCCATTTTTTTCTTGCCAATGACCTTTGCATGGATCAGACAGAAATAACAGTCACTGCTGTGGTCCTTAGGTTCACGCCAAACCATGGGAATACCAAAAGGCATTCCTTTGCATTTTCCTTTTCTCCAGTCACGAAGCATTTCCTCACAATTATGACACACAATATGAGGAGCCCAATTCTTGTCTTGATCACCAAGGGGAACTTAAAAATAGGCAATATATGCACGTGTCACAAATGATGAAATATTGCGCCTTTGACATTGAAGTGTGTAACAGCCACATATATAACAGAAGGTGTCAGGACTATTTTTACATTTACGCCTACTAAAAGAAGCCATGATTCAATCTTAAAACAAAACAAGAGGGTGTTTTTATCAGACAATAATTTTTTACATTTAAAAACAACTACAGGCCCTGGCTGGTTGGCTCAGTGGTAGAGTGTCGGCCTGGCATGCAGGAGTCCCAGGTTTGATTCCCAGCCAGGGCACACAGGAGAAGCGCCCATCTGCTTCTCCACCCCTCCCCCTCTCCTTCCTTTTTGTCTCTCTTTTCCCCTCCCGCAGCCAAGGCTCCACTGGAGCAAAGTTGACCCGGGCGCTGAGGACGGCTCCATGACCTCTGCCTCAGGTGCTAGAATGGCTCTGGTTGCAACAGAGTAGCACCTCAGATGGGCAGAGCATCGCCCCCTGGTGGGCATGCCGGGTGGATCCCAGTCGGGCGCATGTGGGAATCTGTCTGACTGCCTCCCCATTTCCAACTTCAGAAAAAATACAACCCCCCCCCAAAAAAAAACTACAATTATGTAAAAGTGATGTTTGTAAAACAGTAATTGCCTTGTGGTTATGTTCAATCCAAGAATCGTTGCCCTTTAACTCCAATTTAAAAACCAATGCATTCCATTAACTATAACAAAGAAATTAAAATTGCATAAAAACTAGAGCATGGGCCCTGGCCGGTTGGCTCAGCGGTAGAGCGTCGGCCTGGCACGCAGGAGTCCCAGGTTTGATTCCCAGCCAGGGCACACAGGAGAAGCACCCATCTGCTTCTCCACCCCTCCCCCTCTCCTTCCTTTTTGTCTCTCTTTTCCCCTCCCGCAGCCAAGGCTCCATTGGAGCAAAGATGGCCCGGGCGCTGGGGATGGCTCTGTGGCCTCTGCCTCAGGCGCTAGAGTGGCTCTGGTCACAACATGGCGACGCCCAGGATGGGCAGAGCATCGCCCCCTGGTGGGCAGAGCGTCGCCCCTGGTGGGCGTGCCGGGTGGATCCCGGTCGGGCGCATGCGGGAGTCTGTCTGACTGTCTCTCCCCGTTTCCAGCTTCAGAGAAATGAAAAAAAAAACAAAAAAAAAAAACTAGAGCATGGGCCCTGGCCGGTTGGCTCAGTGGTAGAGCGTCGGCCAGGCGTGTGGGGGATCCGGGTTCGATTCCAGGCCAGGGCACATAAGAGAAGCGCCCATTTGCTTCTCCACCCCCACCCCCTCCTTCCTCTCTGTCTCTCTCTTCCCCTCCCGCAGCCAAGGCTCCATTGGAGCAAAGATGGCCCGGGCGCTGGGAATGGCTCCTTGGCCTCTGCCCCAGGCACTAGAGTGGCTCTGGTCGCGGCAGAGCGACGCCAAAAACAAATTTCAGATTTGGAATCAGCAATGCAGAAATATATAGAAAAAGTTCTAAAACCTCATGCAACAGAAAATGAAAATAAAAAAGTTTTCCAGTGTTATCTATCTATCTATCAGCTATCTATCTAATTATAGAGATATAGATGTATAGATATGTATATGTGTATCTATTTCTTTTTTAAAAGATTAATTGTATTTTATTTTTTGCTTTCTATTTAATTGTATTTTATGGTTAATATGGCACAGAGGGACAATGTGGCTGTGTTTTGCAATGTTAGGGAAAGTAGGAAGCTTGCCTCCCTTTTGGCTTCTTATTTATATCTATACCTATAGATATATAGATATGCATATGTATATCTATTTCTATAGATAGATATGTATATATATATTTCTATAGATCTTTATTTCTTTCTATATATAATGTACTGGCCCTGTTTCTCTGGAGAACTCTATTATCCAGTGTAACTCTGTATCTTCAAACCTTGGTTTCCCCAGGAATCTAATGGGACTAATAAATCACCTTTCAGAATTGTTTGAGGAGTAAATGAGGTGATCTGTATAATGTCTGCCTCATAGTAGCTGCTCAATAAATGGAACCTTTTTTCTCATTCCCTTAGTGGAACAAAGCTCTGAAATGACAGAGCAGATAGCTGTAGGTACTCACAGCTGTCGGGGAAATGTTAGCAAAGGTGCTGGTAGGGCTGAACCTGGCACGATTCCACGTGTGTCCATACCTGTCTTCATTTCTCCTGCATAGAAAACAACAAATACTGGACAAGGAAAAGTCAGGAAATAAGCCTCCAACAATCTGTGTGATCCTGGGTGAGTTTCCACTGTCACTATCAATAGCTGTTTCTGGTGGTTCTACTATTTGGTAGGGAAAGCCCTTTATAATTCATTTAACCTTGAAAACAACCCTGTTACATTAGTCCCAATTTATGCAGGAAGAAGCTAAGGTTCAAACAGAGTAAGTAGCTTTCTTGAGTCATACATAGTTAGAAAATGGTAGAGTTGAGTTAGGAATTTAGGATTTTTTTGATTCTAAAAATTATTTTCTTTCCACTAAGCTCCACTGGTTCCTTCCATTGGCTGCGGTAAATCTCAACATTTGAATTATCAAATTGGGACTAATTACACATACTTACCTCACATGTTTCCCTTTTCTCAGACATTGTTGTAGGGAACAAATAATAACAAATGAGAATAAGTATGTTCCAGTTATTCTTGATGTGTTATAAACCATCTCAAAATGTAGTGATATAACCAAACATTTTCTTAGACTCACGCAATCTGGGGATCAGGAATTCAGGTGGGGCATAGTGGGAACAGCTTACTGTTTCTTTTTGTTTTAATTGAATTTATTGGGGTGACTGTTTTTTGATGTCTGAGGCTCAATCGGGAAGATTCAAACAGCTGAAGGTGACTCAGAAGCTAGGCAATAGAATTATCTGGGGGTTCTGGGATGACTCAAATGTTGGACTCACTTGGGGCTGGCAAGGCATCTACAGGTAGCTTTTCCACATGACTTTGGATCCTCTCAACGTGGCAACCTCAGGGTTTTTGGACTTTGTACATGGAGGCTCCAGTCTCCAAAAGCATCATAGTGCACAGGCTGAATGACCTTTATGATCTAATCTTGGAAGTCACACAGCATCAGTTCTGCTAAGATGCTATTGGTGGAAAGCACAAGACTGCTCAGATTCAAAGAGAGGAGAGAGAGACCTCACCCTTCAATGGGTGAGGTCTGAATTTTATGGATTTTTTTTTTTTAAACCACCACAGGCTCAAGGAAAGTATAGGAGACTGTCTGTACAGGAATAATTTCTTGTTATAATCAATGACATCTTTGTTTTCAGTTAGGACTCTCTGCCTTGCCAAGCATAGAACAGTCATGTCTAAACAATGTTGAACACAAACTGGATTTGACCGTGAACAAGCTTTCTTGCTTTTTCCTGAAGAGAAATGTCTCAAGTTTAAAAGCTGCTTGGCAGCAGCAGCGTCTGCACAGCACTAAAACATCTGAGAGCAAAGCTGAAAATTCTGTAACCTGTCCAGTCGTTTGTGGGTGATGAAAGCCTGGCTTGGCCTGCCTAGATGGGGAAGGGGAACAGTAACTGACTCCAAGTTCTCTAAGAATCAGCTTTTCAACATTTCTTTTAAAATTAACTACTTTTATTTGACTTAAATTTGGGTCATGTAAAAAAGCCTCTGTTTAATTTTCCTTTTAAAAATAAGTTTCCATAGCTGGTATAATTTATTTATTTTCTTCAGTTATTCAGATTACATTATTCAGGGACTGTGTTTTGGTGTTTAATTGGGCAAAAGGCATTAATGACCCTGGTGAAGATGAGATGGAATGATTGTATTTATGTAAGTCTTGTTTCTGTTAGATTTTTTTTTGTTTGTTTTTTGGAAAGAGGGGAGTTATTTATTTATTTAAAAGTGTTGACCCAAATAAACTGTCTGAGATTTATTTATGCATCACCAGATGGGGCCCTGGGCTTGGGGCTTAACCTTACATCAATCATCCTGTTTACCATAAAGGAACATGTCCCAATAGTGAGTCAAGAATAAAAAGTGCAGCCTCAACAAATTCAGAAGTTTGTATCACTTTGGTGACATTTGGTTATTTCAATGGTCATTATTCGGAGGTGATAATGGATGAAGATTTTTAAAAAATCAACCCCCCCAGGATACCATTTCTGACTTGAAATTATTTTGTTGTTGTTGCTTACTTACCTTCCATGCTTCTCTCAAAACCATGCTGTGTGGGAGAAGGGTGCAATTTGGAATCAGGCTGACATGAATTCATGTTCTGCACAATTATGTGAGTGAAGATAAGTTACTCAAACTTTCTGAGCCAGTAATTTAGTTATAATAAGATAGGGAAAATAACACCTGTTGTTGCAGGGATTAAATAAAGTATGGAATGTAAAACCCTGTCACAAAGCCTGGCACCAAGTGAATAGGGATGCATTAGCTGCTGAGTTGTTTTACCCACTTTTTGCAGCTTCATTAGTCCAGCAGAAGCAGAGAACACAACAATGCTTCATACAGACATAGTGGTTTTGAAGCTCTTGTGGGCTATTTCCAAGAATTGAATTTATTCACCTTCATCCCTTCTAAACCAGGTTGTTGGTGCCTTTCTCCCAAACGAAACAAATCAGAATTATGACTGTCATTTCAGAGACTTAGGAAATAAAGATAAGAGGAAGACATTTTTACATTTATTGGACATTGATTAAGTCCCAGGCAACATACTGGGTGTTTCACATACATTTTCTCATTTACTTCTTATAATGACCTTAGGGGAAGGTGTAATGCTCCTTAATCAATTACCCTAAAATATAGTGGCTTAACGCAACAACCATTTATTATTTCTCATCTGGGCAGCTCTGATGTGAGCTAGACATGGCTGATCTTGCCTGGGCTTGCTCATGTGTTTGTGGTCAGCTGATGGGTGAGCGGGTATAGACCAGACTAGGATGGCCTTAGCGGGCTGAGACAGCTTGCTCTACCCACTGTGTACTCTTACCTTCTTGCAGGTTATCTTGGGCTTGTGCTCATGGTGGTGGCAAGGGTCCAAGAGACCCCTGCATGTTACTGTCTTACTGGCCAAAGCAAGTCATGTGACTAACCTCTGAGTTAGGATGGGAGAGCACACCCAAAGGGAATGGGTTCAAGAAGGCATAAAAACTGGGGACCAAGTTACTAGCTTGATCTGCCTCGGTAGGTATCACTCCTACACCCGTTTGTAGAGTAGGAGATGAAGGCTAGCAATGCTGTACCTCTTGTGCATTGGCCTGCCCTCTAGTATCCGGCTGTGTTCTTTCCTAGTGATCTACATGGGTTGGGAATGTTTTACAATCAGCTGTATTTCTCCCTCTTTCCCATTATTTGGTGTGCATTTGAAATTTCATGTAAGATTTTTAGGACTAACCAATTAGTGCTAATGAAACCCAATAGAATGACATCACAGGGTAAATCAGTAAGGTAAGTCTACTTATTAGAAAAAATGAAGGGGAGGCAGTTATGTGATCGGATGGAGCATAAATGGAAGAAAATGATACAAATTTTATATTTCTCTGTTTGCGTGTTTCCCTGATTTTGCCTGGGTCAGCTACCCCTTCTCTCCATGTCATCTTCTCTGAATCCTGACCCCCAGTCTGAAAAAGGCAGGTTTCTGGCATTGGCCTGGGGCATTTTTTAGCTCTTTGACCTTGGGCAAGAAAGTTACCTAACTTCTCTGAGCCTCCATTTCCTCATGTGTCCAATGAAAATAATAGCACAGTTGCTGTTTGTGTGGGTTAAAGGAGACCTGCAGGTGAAGTGCCCTGCCTGATATAAACTGCAGTGATTCATAACTGTTTCCCCACCTCCCCCAAGCACTTCTTGTTACCTGGAAATGCAGAAGTTTGGCCTTCACAGCTGTGCAGTCGCCAGGTGAGCTGCCGGGGTGGTGCAGAGAGAGTGAGCAGCATGAGGGCGGTTAATGGATTTTATGGCTCTGTTTAGTACCCCAAACTACAGTTATTATTTATAGAATGCTGTTTAAACACTGTTGCCATATATATATATATATATATATATATATATATATATATATATATATATATATATATATATATATGGTTAATTGATTTGTTTGTATAAGCTCATACTTAGCAACATAAAGATTTTGCAGGCCTGTAACACTTAAACTTACAAAGCATTGTAATTGCCATTTACTGCCCTCTCTTGCTTTTCAGACAGGAGCCAGGCCTTTGAGGAGAGGACTGACAACTCTCCTGGTCTTTGCATCTCTAAGGTCTAATCTGGCAGAGTGAAGCAACCTGCTATGTCGGTACTCAGTAAATATGTTGACTCAATAAATAAATATCTTTTTGTTTATCTATTTCTCTTATTTCCTTATTTATTCCTTTTAAGCCCTGTACTGTGTATGATATTGGCACTATGGAATGCAAATATGGCCAAGGATTTCTTCTGAGCTATTAGTTAATGTTTATTGAATACCTTTCTGAACCTTGTGTGGCCTGGGAGTGGTGGGGGCTGTCAAGAGGAGCTTGATCCCTGCACTCAGCGAACTGACATTCCTCAATGACATGAGGTGTTACAGGCATGATGTCAGGTGGCCTGGTCTTAAGGTGTGCGCAGTGAGAACATAAAGGTGGTGACTTCTGGCCTGGGCACCATACTGCAGGTAAGGTTATGTGTGGTCCCCAGTGTACCTTCAGCGGGCCCAGTACCGCCACTTTGCCTTTTCTGATCCGGTCTATCAGCGCCTGAGAGCCACGGCAGCCCGTCTCTCCACGATGGCGCGGAATCTGCCCGTTGCCCTCCGGGTCCGCGGGGATTTACCCTGCCGGACAACTCAGAGCTGCACTCACGCTTTTCAAATCTCTCGTGGGCCTGGCGCCCTCCCCAGACCAGACGGCAGAGAGCATCCAGAGACCCAGCCAAGAGCATCACCCGCAGCGACGCCGCCTGCCCCTCCGCCCGGGTGTCAGCTCCAAGGGCGTGGCAGGGCAAGTCCCAGGCTGCCCCGCAGACGACGCTTAGGCCCCAGGTGACCACTTTCTGAGGGAGCCCGCCACCCCCTGAGGCGATCACTTGGAGCGCCGGAGCTGGGGCGCGGGCCGGAGGGCTCCCCGGGGCCCCCACCAGGGGCTCCGGGAGCTGAGTCCTGGCTGGAGCAGAAGACTGAGCGTGACGAGGACGCAGGAAAGTTGGGGTCGGGGCCGCGGAGCCGGGAGCGCGGAAGCCGGGGCCGGTGTCCACGTCTCATGAATATGCAGGAGCCGCCTCCCTCCCTCCGTGACGTCACGGGCCGTCCCGGGGTGAGCGCCGGAGCCGCTCCGGGTTCGAGCCAGTGAGCGCGGCTCCAGTCGGCGAGCGAACCGCGCGGCGGCGGCGGCACCGGAGGCCGAGCGCGGCGGCGCACGAAGCGCACGCAGCGGAAAAGGCGAGGCGGCCCGCGGCCGGGCGGGCACCGGGAGGCGCAGCCGGCGCGGGCAGCAGGCGGCAGAGCCGGCTCGGCGGCGGCGGCGAGGATGCTGGCTGGGAGGCTGTGCTGCGCGCTGCTCCTGCTGGCGCTGGGCGTGGGGAGCGGCCGCGGCGGCGGCGGCGGCGGGAGCAGCCGGCGGCGCCGCCTCCTCGCGGCTAAAGGTGGGTGCTGGGGAAGTTTCCTTCTCTCGGAGTGGGGAGCTGGGCCAGGCCGGAGGGTGCGCGCGGCGGGGACCCGGGCTCACGCTAGGTTTGCTCAACCCCCTTGCCGCAGCTTGCCGGGCCTTGGTGCGGCCGGCGTCCCCGAAGTGAGCGCCCTGCGCCGGGGACCAGGGAGGTTTCACCTGCAGACTCCGGCTCACTTCGGGGCGGGGTCCAGGGACCGAGCTTGGGGGAGTGCGGACAACTTTGGGGGCTGTTGGCGCTGGGGTGGGGGCGTACTGGGTGAGTCGCGGGCTCCGACTCCGAACGGCTCGAGCAGGACGCTGGCGCGGGGAGCAGAGGCGATTGTCTGCTCCAGCCGGGAGGGAAGAATCAGTGGCAGTGCCTTCAAAGGAGGGAGCAGAGCTCTTCTCCCAGCTCGGGGATGGGGTGGAAACTTGCGGGCTGCAGGGGAAGCCCCCCTGGCTCGCCTCAGGCTCGCCCAGGGCAGGTCTGGCTCCCCTGGGAGCGCGCGCCCTCTGGGTGGGCTACGGAGTCTGGAAGAAGTGCAGCGTGTGACGCTCCCCACTGCCTCTCCGACTGCGCTCCGGCTCCGGAGGACAGGGAAGCCTAACCTGGCGCCTCTCCCCTCCCTCCCCTGTTGGGTAGGAGATCTTGTCCTCACCATACCCGCCCCGAAAAAGCAAGATCTCGGCGAACGCCCGGTGCTGTCTGGAGACGAGGCTGACGAACAGCGGAGTTTGACAGCTGCTTGGGAGAGCGGGGAGAAGCGCTGGAATGGGGGCGCCTGGAGGGCGGATATGAAAAAGGAGGTCACGTGCATGCAGGACCTTTTAGGGAGAGGCAAGCGAGGAGCAAAACGAGGGTGGGTGGCGGCGGGCGCAGGAGATGCAGTATAGATCTGGGCTCGAGCGCCCAGCTTTGTGATAACTTGTTGATTCTGTGCTCTGTTGACAAGGAGGGCTTGCGTTTGGTTTGACGGCTGTGACCAAATCTGCCAGGTAACATGGTCACTGGAATCTTCTCCGACCATCATCAGAGGGTAGAGGGGTTTGCATCTGTAGGTAAAGAGGCTCCCTGTTAGAGGCAACCTGATTTGCAAGCTGGCTTTGAGCCATAGCTTACCAGTCAGGGAGGGAATGTATACCTGGTTTAATTATTCTCGGGAGGATGAGAAGAGTGAGACCGTTAACCTTCTCTGAGCATGGGAAATGCCTCTTTTGCAGCTCGAGTGATAGATTTGACAACAGCAGAGTTTCTATTTCTCCTGTAATCTTTTAATTCTTTTGGCGACATTGTTTCCAAACTGTTTCATCAGCAGACATCACTTCTTTTCATCAAGTTCTCCCCACCTCTCCCATAGTGGAGAGGCTGTTTCTATTTTGGGAAACAATAAAGAAAAACTTATTATTAAAATAAGTTGCTGATAGGAAGGGGTCATTCTGAGAGACTTGGTGAAAACAAATAAAAACCAATGTACTTCCAAACCTCTTCCCCAATATAGACAATTAAACAGGCAAATGACATATTTTTGATTATTTTCCATCACTTCGTAGAAGAGCAAATGGTGTATGTATAAGCAGATGTCTACGATGAGGGGAGGTCACAGCAAAGAAGAAAGGGGACACACTTGTGTGGGAAGACTTGGTGTGCACATGCGTTGCACAGTTCTTGGGTCAGACTGGAAAGCTTTGTAGAAATAAGGAATACTAAAAAGGAAAAAAATCCAGGCTTTCAGTGATTCATGTTTATGTGAACAATTATGTTCATTTTAACCAACACTTTTTATATTCCCGCTTAGGACATATCTATTCATTTCATAGTGAAAGGAAGCCATTTGTCTTTCCAGTGTAAAAAGTTGGCCGGCTCTGCCGGGTGATACCCCACTTCTTCTTACTTCTTCCAACCACTGGGGGGCTGCAAAGAGCGCTGTAAGCAGCATTTCTTTTTTCTTTTTTTTTTTAAAAAAGACAAATGGGTAGTATTTGATCAAAACAGAAATGTTTATTATGACACGTTAGTTGGTATTTATAGGACCGACTTTCCTTATTACAGCGCACTTGAATTTTACATTTTCAAATCTCCTATAATGTCTGAAGAATATTTGATATCATAAAGGTAAGGTTCATAATAATGCACCCTGCCACTGACTGCCATTGCTAAGGTTTATATCATTACTATTCCCATCACTGAAAAAGAGAAGTCAGGAAGGCTTGTGAAGAATATTGAATAAAAAATAGCTTTCTTCTTCTATACAATTCTGTATTCATGTGTAGAAGAAAATTGGGAGTGTGGCGTCACGCTGCCTGGCAGAGTTGAATGCACCCTCCGGACAACTGTCTGGAAGCACGCCCTCCTGGCGTTGGGCTCATGTAAGATATCATTTCTATGGTACCCAGCTTGTTCTGCTTTTGTGTTCCTTGCTTCTTGCTGTAGAAAATTGAGTAGCTAATCACAGCAACTGTTTAGGGCTTTCACAGAATTACTGCTCTTTCAGCATAAACATATTCCTGATTTTGGAAATACTACAGTGGCCAGACATTTATTAAAACTGCTTCCCTGTACTCACCCATGTAGTGGCTATTTTAAAAGGACAAGCACTTCTTGAAAAGATGAGTTCCATGCACCTGTTTTATGAAAAAAACTGGGAAGGTGTTATGGACCCAAATAGTCTCTGGGACAGAGAAAGATATGTCTTATCCCAGCAAAAGAAGACAGTGCAATCTAGATAAACATCTTAAGGTTTGTGCTAGATTTAGTGATGTGTCAGTGGCCTCATGTTTCAAGGAACTGGTACACAATTCCTTTACGGTTCTCAACACCCAGGCATAGGTTGTTCAAGAGAGTACCCGGGTATAGTCCATCAGCTGTTATAGTGCCCACCTGTGTACCCAGAGCCAGGCTCAGATCTCTAAAGGGTCCTTAGCCCATATCAGGAGACCTCTCCCTATGCCCATCTCATCCCTGGCTTTTGTTGAGATTTTTTATCTAGTTGGAGAAACAAGACTTTTATGTGGAAATTTTAAAAGTAACAGCAAACAAGATCTTTTTAAAGTATAATACTATGTGGTGGGAATAGACACATGGGAGATGGAAATAGAAAGAGGGTATGCAAGGGCAGCACTTGGTAATAGGGAGGGGAGAAGACAGAGCAGAATTATAACAGTAGTAGTATAACTGTAGTAATTGTAGTTTATGGGACACCTCCTTAGTATGTAACAGGCACTGTGCTAATCCCTTTACCTAAAGTTGCCTCCAATTTTACAACCCTTGCGAGGCTGGTGTCAGCCCATTTCACGGATGAAGAACTAAGTATGAGACAGGGTAAATGACTTGTCAAGACTACCAGTAGAGGGCATGGTGCTGGGGTAAGAATAAGAAGGATCACATGCCCAGTGCCGCCTGACTATCATCAGATGTTCTCTCTCCCCTTTGGTTTCAAAAGCAGATCTAGCAACCACAGGGAAGCTGAGCTGATTGTATATCTGAGTTCCCCATGAGCCCCATGGTCCTGCCCATAGCAGTAGGAGAGTCCAGGGATGTTGCTCAGAACCTGCTGGTGAGGTGAGGAAAGCGGTCGTTGCTTTTATCAACGGCAACCAGTGTTTTTGCTTTGAGCAGCAGCCTCATCCTCCCTCCCACAGATTCAAAAACCATGCTTGCATATTCCAAATGGCACATTGCAGAACTTCCTACAGGGGTGAAGGTGGTATGGAATTTTTATGGTGAATTGTTCTAAATCATCTCTGGCCAAGTAGCATGTTTCCCCTACGGGCATGAAAGTTATTTCTTACAAACGACCAAAAGCCCTCAGCAATGCATCAGAGGGGGTACACTGACTGGCTGTCACCCTGAATCACCTGCGGTTCCTGGACCAGGATGTGCTCATTCCTGTCCCAATCCTCTGGACCAGTGATTTTCAACCTTTCTTGAGCCGCGGCACATTTTTTACATTTACAAAATCCTGGGGCACACCACCTACCAAAACGACACAAAATGACACTCTAACACAGTACATAGTATACATATAGTTAATAAATACATTAGTTTCTAAATGTATTTATACTCAGTGTGAAACCTGGGCCTGTTTCGATGAACACAAAAGGGATATCCTGGCAGGAATGGTAGAAAGACACACACGAAGCTCTTCCTCAACAGTTCTCAGTCTCTCTCTGTTTTTAGTTTTTATCACAGTCAAGCTTGAGAAGCTCAGCTCATATAGATATGTGGTTGAAAATGGGAGCAATGTCAAAATAGCTTTGTTGGCCAGAATGGGGAACTCCTTGGCAACAGATAACCAAAAACTGTCCAAAGGAAGATCAGCAAACTTTAGCTTTAAAGTTAGATAACATTGTGATGCATTGTATATCACCCTCTGCGGGGGCCTCTTTTAAAAAGAAAAAGGTCAAATATCTATATACACCATCAGGATAGGCATAACCAGCTGAGGCTGAGGCTTCATCTAGTGGTGGCAACATTTACCTCCAGTCCTGACCAGGATTAGAAATCGGGACCATGGGAGAAGTAGCAGCTTCAACTACTCACTACTCGCTGCGGCCACACAATGACAAGTACGCGGCAGCCCGAGCGGGGACCTTCCTGGGTGTGGATGAGAGGCGGCCTACTATTGGTTCATCGCTAGTGGTCGGGATGAATCCTAGAAGGTGATTGGTCAGTGAGCGTTCCCTATGCCTCCACTCTTCCTGTCTCTGATAGCTGGAGGGATTGTGAGGGGAATGTTTATGTTCAGATGGAGGCGGCTGGCAGCGGCCGGTTAAAGAGCCTCCACCGGGCGTATTCAGCAACGCAGGCCATAGTTTGGGGACCCATGTTTAATTTCCCCACGGCACACCTGACCATGTCTCGTAGCACACTGGTTGTAAAACACTGCTCTGGACTATGTCTTTCTCAGCCTAGTTTCCTCTGTTTCTCAAGACACGGACAGGCTTAGGCATGATCTCCCCAGGAACCTTTCCAGACTGGTCCATCAGGCTGGTTACCCCCAGAAGACTGTGGCTCTCCCTCTGGTGTGCCTGTGCGCCTTGTTTGGCTCCAGCACTGCTCTTTGAGCCCTGACGACTGGAATCTGTATCCCGACTCACCGTGCATCTTTAGGGCCACCCTGCTGCCTGGCCCCCCGATGTGAGCTGAGCAGTTAGTAGTGAATGTAATGTTATCATTTCATGACATAGACATTTTGGATGTTTTCTCCTCTTCTATATTAAGTACAGTTTGGGCTTAATAGCCAGTGAAATCTGGGTTTTAATCGTGGCTTTGCTGCTTCCTAGCATGGTAATCTTGGGCAAATTAGCTAACCCCTTTGAGCCTGTTTCCTTACCTATAAAATGGGGATGCAGAGATCTACCTTGCAAAATGGTTGTCAGGATAGTGTTTAGAAATCACTTAGAAATCAGGATAGTGTTTAGAAATCACTTAGGATAGTGTTTAGAAATCACTCCATGGCAGCACTAAATACAACAGACTGTAAATGCAGATTGCTTAGATTTTGGGCTCTGGTGTCTGAGATTTGGTGAAATCCCTCCTTTCTGATCCCTTGGCAATTCAGTAGCTTTGTTCATATCTACTCTCAGCTCAAACTCTGTTCTCTCTGCTTTGTTTGTTTTTGTTTTTGTCTCACTTTTTGTGTGCAAGTGTATAGGTGTAGAGATATCATATATAAATATAAGTACACATTTATATGCACACACACATTTGGCTTGAATTGAACCCTTTTCACTAGTTTATGTATGCCTTTGAGGCCAGGCCCAGTTCTCAAAAGTCATTGCACTTAATGCAGGGCCAACTCATTGTAAGGACTCAGCACTGTGCATTATATAAAGAAACATGTCTCCGTGCAGCATCCCTGGAGGGGTGGGGTTCCAGTCTCTGGAGGAGGGGCTTCTGTGGTATGATTTGGGTCGTAAGGAGAGGTCCACTGCTCAGTTAGCATTCCTCCCAACCTACTGTCCCAGGAATCAGAGAAGCACTTGTTTGTTTGCTTATTTAAGACAATCTCTGTGATGATACATGTTTATATGGAAGGGGGTAACCGATGCTATGACAACTAAGTGACAGCTTGAAACATTTTTATTTTTACTTTGTGTTATTTAGCCCACCACTAATTGGACCCTGTGGAAATGGTTCCATTGGAATGGTATGTTTGAGGACGGACCCTGAGAGGACTGAACTAGGGGAAGAGTGCTGAGTTGAAGACATTGGCACTGAATGAGACAGAGGCTCACTGTCTTCATCCGCTGGGGCTGCTGTAACAGAAATACCATAGACTGGATAGCTTCTAAACGACAGAAGTTTATTTCCGTAGTTCCGAAGGCTGGAAGTTCAAGATCAGCATGGTCAGATTCCGGTGAGAGCTCTCTTCTAAGTAGCAGACTACCAACTTCTCATTGTATCCTCACATGTGGAATGCAGAGGCAGGAAGTAAGATCTCATGACTCCTGTAAGGGTAGTAACCCCACTTGTGAGAGCTCCATCCTTCTGAACTCACCTAATCCTAATTATTTCCTAAAGGCCCTGCCTCTTAACACCATCAATTTGGGGTTCGGGTTTCAACATATGAATATTGGGGGACACAAACATTCATCCCTAACATTCATACTATGAACTCCGGAGGAACAACAGGCTGAAGGCAGGGAGGGTGCTGTTCAGAGGAGAATGCCTGGGGTGGAGAGGTAGGCCAATCCAAACATGCACTGGGCTCTGTTCTTTAGCCTTATCCACCAATAGCTACGTCACAGTCTCCTGTTATTCTCTGTGGGGGAAATGAAAAGATAAAGCAAGTTCCAGATATCAGAGAGCTCACATTCTCTCTAGGGCAAACATTGCACATGATACCGACTATTGGGGAACTTGATCACTTATGGGAAACGGGTAGACTGTGCATTATAGCCACTCAATCTTATTATCCCCATATTACAGGTGAGGAAACAGGCCAGGAAGGCTAAGCTGCTTATCTAGTTCACCCAACTAGTGAAACAACTGGGGTCTGAGTCCACAAAGTCTTGTTTCAGAGTCTACCATCTTACTCATTGTGCCCGTGGTTCTCAACCCTGTCTGTGCAGCGGAACCACTAGAGAAAGTTTTAAAATAAACACTGATGCCTGGAACCTGCCCCCTGAGATACTGGTGTAATTGCTCCAGGCTAGGACCTGCGGTTTCATTTAAAGCTCTCAGGTGCTCTGATACCCAGCCAAGGTGGAGGAGCGCTCCCCTCGACTGCTAACAGTTCCCCAGGGAACGCTTTACTTCTTTGCGTGTTGCAAGGCCATTCCCAGGTGAGGCTTTGTCCCTCTATATTTTACCACCTCTAGTTTCCATAACAGTGCCGATAGCCTTCCTTTTGGCCCAGGCAGACCGTGAGCCCTTGGTGGGGAATGGTCCTCGTCACCTCTGTGTGACCAGTTTCCAGCACTGTCCAGGGCCCATAGCGAAGGCTGAGTGTTGAGGGAGTGACTGTAAGCCAGTGTGATGCCCCTCACGCTGGCAGTGAGTCCCTCAGGACTCTGCACATGCAGTTTCCCCAGTCAGTGCCGCTTTCTGCCTTTGGTCACTAGTAAGTACTGTTCATCAGTCCTCTCCCCTTTACTTGTCAGACTGTCCTTCCAAACCAATATGGCATTCACTTGGTAAAGGTTGAAAATCCTCAGCTCTGCAGATGAGGCAGGAGAACATGAATCATACACTAATGTATGAGGGAGCTGGGTTCAGCAGATACCACTGGAATTCTCACTGGGAAAAACTTCAATGCCATTTTCCTTGCTTCTAAAAGTGCTGACTTGGCTAAAGTTTGACAGAACTTTTGTCAGTTAAAAAGCACATTATTTTTTGTGACTTTTCTTTGTATTTCCATGATGTCTACTGTATTAGATAGCTAGACAAATCTGCAGTCTTGAAAGAAGGCTGACAAGAAAATCACTGTGGAGAATGAGTAAAGGCATGGTCTCCAAGTCGTGTGACCTGATCAGTGTGAGGCATGGGGCAGATCACTCAGCCCTTAGGGACTTGCTTTTCTGTGTGCAGAAAGGATAAAACAGGACCTCCCTTCTCTACCCAAGAAAGTTCTGAGCATCCACATGGAAGTGGCTCTGAATGCCTTTTGAAAGGATCAAGTGCCTAAGAAAATAAAGTAATCAGATTTAAGAAATTTGTGTAGAAACTCAAGCCCCCCAGTGAAACATCTTTCTGTCTTTATACTATCTTAGCACCTTAGTTAATTATGTTTTCAGGAGAGTGTGAATTTAGTATTAATTCCCTTCCCAGTTCTGTGATGCATAGCCTGTGTATGTCACACAGCTGTGGTCACCATGGTGACACAAGGAATGCAGCAGTTGCAGGCTCATAGATTTTTAGGAAAGAACCACTCAAAACTGTTAATATTGCGTCAAGCGTATATGTCATTTTCCAATTTGCATGGATAACTGCATTGTAGCAAATTCATTAAAACAGATAAATGTTAATCTAATGCATGTCTCTTGGTAATTAATGAGTTATAACCATTATATGGGTATTTGATTTATTATTTTAATTTATAAAATGCTAAATTCTCTTACAAAGTTAGATACAGTAATAGGAGAAGCTGACCCATATATAGCATTAAGAAAAATAATCACATTTCTATAAATTAATCACTCTCTAAAAGGATATAGTTCATTAACACTATGAACTGAAAGTGTTAGATGTAAATTAGATTAACCTTTTTAGTGACACTTCCATTTATATTGCATATTCTTTTCAGACTCAAAGCACTTTACATATATTAATTCAATTAACCCTCCCCAGACCCTTGTTAAGAAAGTACATATATCAAAGTTGCAAGGGACGTGAAATGAAACACTTCAAAAATATTGAAGTCCCCGTCTTCTAGTGAATTACTTATGATTTCCTCTGCAGCACATATCCTGGACTATGTAGTTTGAGAACAGGAGTAGGTGCCCGGGGTCTCTCTCTCCTCTGCCAGGAAACACTTAGCATGTCACTCCATACCTGAAGCCAGAGACGCTTTGCCTGATGCTCAGGCCCAATGCTCTAAGGAAACTTCTGCCTTATATCAGAAAGTACACCCCAGCAAACTCTAGGTTTGGCTGTGGACAGGGAATTTCCAAGAGGGTGTGCGTGATGAGAATTTACTGCCTCACTCTAGCATCTGGAGGGTCATCTTCCCCTGGGCCACCTGCTGCTCCTCCTTTAACCTTCTTCCCTTGACCGTGTGGATACTGACGACAATAAATAAGAACTTGGGAAGGAGGCCAGGGAGCCACAGAGAGAGGGAATGGGTTCTAGCCTCTTTCCCTGGGATCTCTCTTGAGGCCTGCCTGGCTGGGGTTCAGGGACTGGTCTCTTTGCCTGCTGGGATGGAGACTGAGGGCCTGAGAGAGAAAGGATTCTCCATCTGGCTGAAAGTCTGTTTTTCAGAAAAGTTTCCTGAGCTGGATCTTCTGCTGTAGCTTGTCACCAGAGGTGCCTCATGTCCTGTGCAGCCATTCCTATTTGCAGGACTTTGTCTCATTGCCCCGGTCCTCCTGGAGTTAGATACACAGGGGAGAGGATGAGGATTGGGGTGGAGATGGAGCTTGATTTATAAAGGCTCTGAAAACTTGGGAGGAGACTCTGCAAGCATTTGCTTGTAACTTGATTGGATGTGTGTTTGGTGGGTGGAGCTTCTGAGTGTTTCTTTTCCCAATTTTTTTTTGCTCCTTTAGATTCTGAAACCCACACGTGCTCTCCAAGGGGCATATATTCACTGTATTCCACACACCAGGCTCCTTGAGATGCAGTGTGTCTCAGATAACAGCCTGTCCTGTTGATAGTGTTTTTAAACCTATCAAGGGAAATGTTAACCCAAAGGAATGAATAACTAATGATTAGGAAAGACAGTGTAGGGCAGGGGTGTCAAAATCAATTCAGCATGTGGGCCGCAGAGCAAGATCACAGCCATTCAGCGGGCCGCACTAGGTCTACAAAAGGCAACTGTTACGCAACACTTTTCTCACTGCAGTTGAAAACAAAAAAAAAAAATCAGTACAACAAGCACAATTGTACATGCAGTTTACTCAGTGTCACAAAACGACCAGAAACTGTAGTTCACATCACAACTGCTGTTAACTAAGCTAATATCTAGCTAGGATGCTAGAGAAATGAAAAATACAAGTAGGCCCCTAGGTTTACTTAATTTTATCCAAAATATTTTGAACTTCGTGGATTAGTCTGCGGGCTGCACAAAATTGTTCGGCGGGCCGCATGCGGCCCGTGGGCTGCGAGTTTGAGACCCCTGGTGTAGGGGAACAGTTTTGGAGTGTGGGGAGTCTTCTCCTTGCCTCTGGAGTTTGAAAATCACTTACTCTGATCCTCTGAGCCAGTGGTCCCCAACCCCCAGGCTGCGGACTGGTATCGGTCAGTGGGCCATTTGGTACCAGTCTGTAGAGAAAGAATAAATAACTTACATTATTTCCGTTTTATTTATATTTAAGTCTGAACGATGTTTTATTTTTAAAAAATGACCAGATTCCCTCTGTTACATTTGTCTAAGACTCACTCTTGATGCTTGTCTCGGTCACGTGATACATTTATTTGTCTGTGAAAATATTTTCTGACATTAAACCAGTCTGTGGCCCAAAAAAGGTTGAGGACCACTGCTCTAAGCGAATGTGCAAGGATAGTTTAAGCCCACACAGTCCTAGAATCTCAGTTTATTATGCTCTGCCAACACTTCTTGGCATGTATCTGTTTGTTGGAAATTGCCCCATCTTCTCCCATCCAGGTCCTGTCTGGGAGGCATTAAGAAGCAGGATATAGAGCCAAGACCTGAAAGATAAGCCATCTCTTAGAATATTCACAGGAATGCTGGGCAATGAAAGTATTCAGTCTGTAGTTCATGCTCTCTCAAGAGCTTTCATTCCTCCCTCCCCCTTCCCTCCCCCTTCCCCCTCCCCTCTCTTCCTACTTATCTCTTTCTTTTTCTTTCTCCCTCCCTCCTTCCTCCTCCCTCCCTCCTTCCTCCTCATTCCCTCCTTCCCTTCCCTCCTCCCTCCTTTTCCCCTTCCTTCCTTCCTTCCTTCCTTCCTTCCTTCCTTCCTTCCTTCCTTCCTTCCTTCCTCCCTCCCTCCCTCCCTCCCTCCCTCCCTCCCTCCTTTCCTCTCTCCCTCTCTCCCTCCTTTCCTTCCTCCCTCCCTCCCTTCCTTCCTTTTTGATGTTTTTGTTTGTTTGTGGAAGGACACTGGTCATTTGGAGCAGGAAAGAGATTAACATCATTAATAATCAAAGTTAAAATAATTTCACATTCAAGACATAGATTTTACCATCCTAGCTTTCCTTTTGTTTTAATTTTTTTTCCCCTAAAGGAAAACTAATTATTTTAGCTTTATTGCACCATCATCAGAAATATCAAGGTAGTTGTATCTTGCTTGATTATTAATTTTAAAATCATATTTAAGGCTTTTCATTGAGTTATTCTTTTACTTAGATGTCATGAATAAAGCATATTTATTGTACTAGTATCGTTTTCCTCTGAAGATACCTTTTCTCTACCTTAATCTTCCAGTAGTCAAATTACAGCTCTCCTGCTGAGAAGGACTCAAACCATAGACAGGCCAGCGATCTTTGCTTGAAGCCGTAGCTTTTCCTGGAGTTTTGCTTTCAGACATGCCCCTCCACCGCTCGCTTCGTCTCGGAGCCCACAGGAGGGGTAGAGGGCAAGGAAGGATGATAGAACTGTTGTATCAACCTTCAGCACCCATCTTGTCCAACCATTCCTTCATCCTCATCCTTCGACATCTCTTCCTGACCCCTCCCCTCAGGCTCTCTCTTTTCAAGACTTAGACCAGGGGTCCCCAAACTTTTTACATAGGGAGCCAGTTCACTGTCCCTCAGACCATTGGAGGGCCGGACTATAAAAAAAAAACTATGAACAAATCCCTATGCACACTGCACATATCTTATTTTAAAGTAAGAAAACAAAACGGGAACAAATACAATATTGAAAATAAAGAACAAGTAAATTTAAATCAACAAACTGACCAGTATTTTAGTGGGAACTATGGGCCTGCTTTTGGCTAATGAGATGGTCAATGTGCTCCTCTCACTGACCACCAATGAAAGAGGTGCCCCTTCCGGAAGTGCGGCGGGGGCCAGATAAATGGCTTTAGGGGGCCGTATGCAGCCCGCGGGCCGTAGTTTGGGGACCCCTGACTTAGACTTTGGTGGCCTCAAGAACTGCTTTTGGAGGTAGAGTGTGGCTGCTCCCTAAAGCTAGCCCTTAACATATTACCAGTCATGATGAGAATTATTATCATCCTCGTCTCATAATTTGTTTTCTCAATCCAGTGGAAAAAGTGAATAAAACCACCTTTAGAAAAGTTTGCCTCTTCTATTGATCAGAATAAGTCACTGGTTCACACAGTGGGCTCCTATATAGAACAGATGGAGCGGCCGTGTCTGTGGACTGGTGCTGGTTTGCCAGAAGCTTCGTGCCAGTTCATGAAAGAGTTAACCACCCTGAGGTTGTATGAAGATGAGAGACCCAATGACTATTGACTCTGTCATCTTCATAGAGCATCAGGGTGGGTAACTCTTTCATGGACCAGCAGAGGTCCGTGGATTGGTGGTTGAAAACCACGGCCCTAAAGCTCTCCTGACACCCTTATCAGTGAGGACACATTTTCTTGTAAACTAAGATAATGGAAAACAATGCATGCTCTCATCCGGTGACATCTGCATTTAGAAAGTGGGGCTGAGCAGTCGTACATTGGTGGCACGTTAGGCAGTGTGGCAGGCTGTCTGGATGGTGTGGCGGTGTTAGGCAGATGGCTCTCGGTTATGGTGCTTAAACCTTATTGGAGTAATGTCAGAAACTGTGCCCAACTGTGTGGACCCTCTAGGGATGAGTCTACAGGACATATCTTCAGTCATCTGAAGTTGGCAGTGGCTGTCGTGGATGCCTGGGAAACTGGACTAATGCCATGCTGATGCCCAGCACTGGCGGATCTTAATTGTCTTCAGTCTTGGGTCCCGGCATGAGACAACCTGGCGCTTGGCATGGGCAGCCCCTGGGGCTGTGGGTGAAGCTGTGCACTTTGACATCTTCTCTCCCAGGACCAGGCAGCCTTAATTTCTGGGGACTTTGAGCTCTGCTTGTCCCCAGCCCACTCACCTGAGCACCTAAGTAGCTACCTCAGTGGACAGAGGAGGGCATTGCTGCCCGTCCTTTGTGGCACAGGTATGCGGGCTGTACTCAGACCCAAACACAGAAGCATCACCTGGGTCTAGGCGCCCAGCCTGGTGTCTCTCCTGGAGGACTCACCTGCTCCCCAGGTGGTCCGTGTCTGCTTGAAGGCAGGGGAGCGTGTCTCTAGCAGTGCCTAGCACTGCACACCTGGTTCAGCAGTCTGAAGAGCCTTCATCATCGTTGAGCGAACCTTTTCATCATTGCTCTAGTATGTTCTTCAGTGTGCTGGGATGCTCCTGTCTCTTGTCCTTGCTTCCTGGGGCTGCACCCTTGCCTCTTGTCCTCTACTTCAGCCAGCTCAGGATTGGGGGTCAGAGGGTGGGAGCCAGGGCCTCACCACTTAGGGAGGCTTGATGATTGGGACTCTCCTTGCCTGACTGGACTTCTGTACCCCACCAGCTTGCGAGTGATCCCTCTTCAACCCAGCTCTGTGCAGTCCTTGCTTGCTCTTCCAAACACACTGGCAGTCAGTCACCTCTGCTCAGAATTCCTCCATGTTGCTTCATCTCTTTGAGGATCAAGTCTGCAGTCCTTGGTTTATCTCAGAAGGCCCATAGTTGGTGTCCACCTGTGCCTGGGCTAGAAGATGAAGTTTGTGTGAGCAGAGTCTAGCACTCAGTACTCAGCACCCAGCACCCAGCACAGTACCTGAACGAGCGAGTAGTGAATCCTCTCGCCACACTTTTCCTCACACTTTGGCCTCAACTTGTGGAGGGCCCTCAGTTCCCTGCCGTGTGGGGCCTCATCATGCCCTGTGCTGCTGTGCGCCCTGCCTCCTCCGCCACCCCACCTCTGCCCGCCCGGCGCCCTGCCCCCTCCGCCACCCCGCCTCTGCCCGCCCGGCACCCTGCCCCCTCCGCCACCCCGCCTCTGCCCGCCCGGCGCCCTGCCCCCTCCGCCACCCCGCCTCTGCCCCGCCCGGCAGCCTCCCCCCCCCCCCCCGCAGCCTGCCCCCCCCCCGCAGCCTGCCCCCCCCCCCCCCCCCCCCCCCCCCCCCCCCGCCTCTGCCCCGCCCGGCAGCCTGACCACCGCCCTCCACTGCAGGCCCTCTTCTGGGAATCCGGGGCTGCGTGCCCCAGGCCAGGGTGTCATTCTCTTACCCCACCCCCTTGTGGTGTCACTTACCAGAGCCTGCTTGCACCTCACTAAATGGGGCATTCCTTAGGATCAGGGTCTGTGCAGGCCACGTTCCTGTGCCCCCAAAGTTTAGGTCTAGCACAGGGTAGGTGGATTAGTGATGGTTGGAGCTCCCTGAGACTTAGCTCTTTGCCTCGTGTGGGATGTGGGGCTGAGATTGAGTTTTTCTTCATTTTCTCCCCGCCCCTCTGGGTCCCCAGTACCTATCTTCCCAGGGCCAGCACACCAGAGGAGGGCTGGTGGAGCAGGACGATTTGGTTAGCAAAGGTCAGCATGATGAGGTTGGGCTCTGGCGGTCAATGGCGTGAGCTGGTGTATTTAAGCATGGGAAGATGGAGCCAGGCTGGGGGCAGGTGACTTGTTGGGAGCGAGACAGGTTAGGGTCTTCAATCTTTTAGGCTGATGATTCTGGGGGTCATTTCCAGCGTGTTTTTTCTGGAATAATTAATGTAAATTAACTTTCTCATTGGCGACATATCTTAGTTGTGAGCTCCCCCTTTAATCTGTAGCGTTGAGTATCAGATGTTTGGGAGAGCTTCTCTCCCTGCTCTGATGAGAACTTAGTTGCACCCGTCAGCAGCTGTGGGTCTAGCACTCGGCCCGGCCCACTCGCCCATGTCTCTGCAGGGCCTCCTTGCTCCCGTCAGCGTCCTCTTAAACTCCAGACCATAGAAGTCCTATGTGTGTGAAATATGCTGCATTTTCCAAACAGGTCATTAAAAGCTATTTGTAGTTTATAATATCAGATGCATGTTATGTGAGGCCAGGATGGGTCTTTTTAATAGGAAAGCTTTGTCATCAATTACAGTGGGATGGCCACATGTGATGAGGCCTGTGTGATGAGTTTGAGAGCAGGCAGTCAGGAAGAGGTGTTGATTTCTGGCTGCTGAGATTTCTAGGCTGTCTATATAGTTTAGAAAAAAAATGAGCAAATGGGTTCTCCAAAGTAAAAACATTTACTTCTGGATCTGAAGATGTACTGGTTCAGTTCTAAGCATCGCTGTTTTGACATGACACACAGGGAAACGCCTCTTCCCATCCAAACCAAAATCTAGGACTTCTGAGGTTGGTGGTCAGAAGCGAGCCTCCCGGGGAGCCGCTGGGGCTGTGGGCTGTGGGGTGGAGTGTGGGGCAGGTGGCTAGCAGCCCTGACTGTGATTCTGAAGTCCTCTTCTAGGGGAGGGCTTTTTCCATGGGTAATGCTGCCGCTCCCTCCGTGGGCTTGTGCAGTGGCCTGGACAAGGTAGAGCTGTCCCCTTCCCGTAACTCTGGCTCGGGTAGGTTCACTCTTGCATGTGGATATCAAGGCTGGAGCTTGGACCCAACGGGGTTTTAGTAAAACAGGGTGCAGAACAGGGGAGTAAATAGAAAGGAGATCGTGAATCTAGAGCAGGGGTCTCAAACTCAACTCAGCATGTGGGCCGCAGAGCAAGATCACAGCCGTTCAGTGGGCCGCACTAGGTCTACAAAAGGCAACTGTTACGCAACACTTTTCTCACTGCAGTTGAAAACAAAAAAAAATCAGTACAACAAGCACAATCGTACATGCAGTCTACTCAGTGTCACAAAACGACCAGAAACTGTAGTTCGCATCACAACTGCTGTTAACTAAGCTAATATCTAGCTAGGATGCTAGAGAAATGAAAAATACAAGTAGGCCCCTAGGCTTACTTAATTTTATCCAAAATATTTTGAACTTCGTGGATTAGTCTGCAGGCCGCACAAAATTGTTCGGCGGGCCGCATGCGGCCCGCGGGCCGCTAGTTTGAGACCCCTGATCTAGACCATTGGCTTTCATCCCTATCAGAGCCAATGGCCCCTTTTTACAACATGTATTTCGTAGTGCTCCTGTCATTATCCTGAAATGGAATTTACTGATACTATTACTTGCTTGTATACATAATTTAACAAATCAATATGATGTCTTAACTGAAATATAAAGGAACTAAAAGGAAAATAATGTATAATCCAATAATATATCATGTTCAGACCCATCTATACTAGAGGAAGCAGTACGTTAGAGGCTTGCTGTGAATTCCACAGCTACACGTGCAAATGGATCCAGGTGCGCTGCACTCGCAATTCAGGTATCTTGGGCAGTATTGGGGTGATGAGATGTTTAGAAATGGTGAAATACTTCTGGTGAAGTTTCAAACAAGACAAAGTATACTCTGGCCTCAATTCATAGGATGGTTGTATTCCTGGAAAACTTATGATTTATTAAAGCTACACAAAGAATATTTAGCTGACCCAACCCAGTGCCACCGTGGGTTGAGAACTGCGGAGCTCTAGATGGTGAACTGGGGGACGTTCAGGCCAAGAGGTTCCTGAAATACCAGCAGTACTCACTCACTCACTTGCTCACTCACTCAGTCACTCTCAAGTTCCTGGTTCTAAGAGGTACCCAAAATGGACCCTCATATGTGCTTGCAGACTGAAATTGCCTTAAGGGGTAGGCAATTTTGGAATTATAGTCTTACAGAGTACCTTTTGGGGGAAAAGAAGAAAATGCCGCTAGTTGGTGGACAGCTAAAAAAGGTTGTCATATGTCACAAGAGAAAGTATTCTGTAGAATGAGGCCTTCCCAGTGAGGCATGTTGGAAGACCACACTGAGCCAATAAACCATGTGCCGGAACATCATTTACCAGCGGAAGAGAGGGCTGATACTTGGCCCAGTTAAGTATGGAAACATCTCTTTTCTTTCCCCTTTCCCTGGGCAGAAGAGCCGGGTGGAGGGAAGGGGCAGAGAGCAGAAGGCACAGGCCCCTCCTTCATGAGGCTGGGGAATGCCTCGCCTTTGTTGGGGAGGGGGCAGAGTAGAAGGTATGTAGATCAGGTGGGAGACTGAAGTTTAAAAATGAACTGGATTGCGTCTTAGCCACAGAAAGGGAATGAAAAGCTGTGGAACTGGGCTGCAGCATCACAAGGCAGTTGCCACTCAGTGGTGAAGAGGAGCTGGACAGAGCATGGTCGGGGGCAAAAGTAACATCATTTCATGTTTATAACCCGATGGTATGGATTAAACTCCAACGGACTGGCTACAGTGTTTATTATGGTCAGTATGATATTTCAGAGATAAAATTCTCTTCTCTTGGATGGAAAATTCTTCCTTAGTGTCCTCATTGATTATTTAGAGGGATGAGGGTTTTTAATTTGTTTTGCTTTGAATTCCTAGGTGTCTGTTGCTTTTTAACCCCTTTCTTCACCTGAGCTTGTGGAATTACTGAGAGAGAGGCTGAATTTCCAAAAAGAGTTTCAGTAACTTTGAGGTGAAAATGCACTTTAATATTTTGATTTAATGGGGAATGGTATATCCCCTTCATAAGTAGTTCAGTGACCTTTGGCAGTTTTGTAATATTTGATTTGGAGTTGAGTTTATGAAAATTTCAGTCCAACAGTAACTTCAGGGCACTAAGGGATGTATGTATTTCTGAAATGAGAAGACCGGGTTGACATTCTGATTCTAAAATCAACATCATCTCTGATGCGTCACCATATTTTCAATTATAATGGACGATGGGCTGTGAATTTAAAATAAGCTTCCCTGCAAACCCCACACAGACCCAGCTTGTGTGGGATAAAGAGAGGAGCCGGGTGGGAGGGATTGCTCTCTCGCCCACTCTTCTAACTCAGCTTACTAAAATGCTTCCTCCTCTGAGACTGCTTCGTTTTCTCCGGCCCCCCACACTCCCCTGGCGCCCCAGTGGGTCCTCGGGGATCTTTCAGAAAGTGGAATCTTTTCTACCTTCGTGGGGAATTTACATCCTGATTCTCTGAAATGGTTGAACTTGGGAAAAATTAAACCAGGGGTCCCCAAACTACGGCCCGTGGGCCACATGCGGCCCCCTAAGGCCATTTATCCGGCCCCCACCGCACTTCCAGAAGGGGCACCTCTTTCATTGGTGGTCAGTGAGAGGAGCATAGTTTCCATTGAAATACTGGTCAGTTTGTTGATTTAAATTTTCTTGTTCTTTATTTTAAATGTTATATTTGTTCCTGTTTTGTTTTTTTACTTTAAAATAAGATATGTACAGTGTGCATAGGGATTTGTTCATAGTTTTTTTTTATAGTCCGGCCCTCCAATGGTCTGAGGGACAGTGAACTGGCCCCCTGTGTAAAAAGTTTGGGGACCCCTGGGTTAAACCATGGCAGTAAAAGCCTAAAGTTGTATGAAGTTCGTAGGACAGCCAGACAAGTGTAACAGAAGACTTGGGGAGTAAAACAGATGTGTAGGACATGGTGTTCTATTATCTCTTTGGCATTTCAGGATAAATTCGTATCTTCTCTACCTGTTTGTTTCCCATTTCAGCATTATCTCACACTCTTCAGGTAAAACAATGCCTTATATTGGTTATATCAAGTTCTCAAATAAGGCACTATTAGGCAGCAATTACAGTCAGGGGTTACACTCAGGCAGTCCTAGCATGCACTGTTTTTGTGAAGTACTTTTCTTTTTCTTTCTTTATTTTATTTTATTTTATTTTTTTGCTGGGAGGCTTAGGAGCAGACTTTCCTGTACCAGGGGGGGTGAGTCACAACAAAGCAGGTCTGTCATGGTACCCTTATTCCACCCATAGCCAGTCCAGGATGGAGAAAGGCCATTTGACTGGGCATGGAGCAGATAGCAAGTAGGTGGACCCTACTATCAATAGCTTAGACTTAAGGGCCTCCTCCCCAGAGAGTATGTGCACTCCAGGCTGGGCCTTATAGCCGGCCTTGTCCCTGTCCAGTATGCTTTGTCACCTGACGTGATAAGATGCAGGTTGGACCAAGACTAAACAGTAGCCACAGTGTGTGGGTAGGGTGATTGTGTGCTCATTGAGGGTGCTTGTAACAGATGTTGTTGGTGTCCTGCTCACGTAGTCTCTGTTCCTGCCATTTCCATGTATTGAGGCCCAACATCTAGCACCAGCAGCCCTTTGCTTGTGGGCTTTTTATGGCCCCTAGACCTCCCTCTGCCTGACTGTGCGGCAGGCCAGAAGTCTCAGGGAATGAACCAGCAGGAAGGTTCTTCAGCCAATGACTGACAGGAGTTGTTGGATCAATATCCTGCTCCTCTGCTCTCTCCACTTCGTCCTTCCTCAGTGGGGGAACATCTGCACCCTTTCACAGAACTCCCCAGGAGTCTGCACAGTACTCACCCATAGTGGTGACTTGCTTCCACCCTTTGTTCCTGAGTCACTTCTTCACTTCCCTACTGGTCTTTCCTGAGCTCACCTCCTAAATCAACTACCTCTGCTCAAATCCTTGTCTTTCTGAGGGAACCCAGCCTGAGAGAGGGATGAACAGGAGAAGGTGTTTTATGGAGTACTTGCTGTGCTCTCTGGGTTCTTCATCTGCCCCCTCTCTATAGTAAATACTGTATTTCCGGGTCTGAATGCTGGGGTTCCTTTGCACATTCAGTCGGACATGCGTGGCAGCTGTGAGGAGATATTTGGGGACTTTGCTTACTCCTGACAGGTCTCTTCCCTCACCGAACCTTGAGGACTCATGGGCAGCACTTAATATACTTGCCTTCACACACCCACCTGGGGTCTGCAGGCTCCGGTACGACAGAGACACTGCAGTGTTCAGCAGCTGGGCTGGGCACTGGGCCTGGTGGTGGGGGTGACTTTCACTCTGGGCTCAGGACTCGGAAGGCTCCTTGAGGGCAGGGTTGCCTCGGCTCCTTCCCCAAGGTCTGGGCTGAGGCAGGCCGCCGTCCCCCTAGGAGAAACGAGCTGAAGTAGGCTGAGTGCCCGCAGCACACCTCGTCCATGTGTCAGGGGGAACACTTGGCGCCTCTGATCACGGCCAGGTTTCTCCAGTGTCTGTTTTCAGCATTTTCCCAGAGCACCTCTAAGTGAATTTGCAAAGCAGCTCCCTCTGTCTGCAGTGCTTCCTTCTCTGATGTGGAACAGCCGGCAAAACTGCACATCTATCCCAGCACCCGCCTCAGCCCGCCCCTGGGTCTGAATTACTGTGGTCATGCAGTTATTTCAGGTAAGGCACCGCAAAATCTGATTGATACAAATTCTGCCCGTTCTCTGAGAGACTTAGTGCACGGAGCCATTGTCAGCTGAGCTGAGCAGTTTGACGTGAGTTAGTCCATTAGCTTAGTCACACAATCCCACTCAAGTGGATGGGATTTAGTATTTTTTATTTTTTTGACAGCCAAATGACAATTCAGAGGTGAGTGTTTTCAGCATATAGAATAAGGTAAATAGGCCTTTTCAGACACTGAGTACAGCATCTGATTTATTGAAAATATTCTCTTAATTCTGCGTGGCTGACTGATGTGGGGTGTAGGAATCCTGATTTGATGTATGGATCTTGATTATACCGCTTAGAAGCTATGGGATATTGGGAAAATTGCATCATTTCTCTGAGAGTCAAAGAGCTCATCCCTAAGATAAGTATATTAAATCCTAGCTCAGACGCTGCTGTAAAGATAAGGTAAGCTGAAGCTCTTAAAAAACTTGGCATATAAAAGGCCAGTGCTCTGGTTCCCTATAGCTGTCTAAGAAATCACCCATAGCTTAGTGGTGTAAGGCAGCAACCATTTTATTTGGTCTATAGATCCTATGGTTTGGGTATTTAGACAGAGGTAGGCATATAGCTCCTCTCTGCTCCATGATGCCTGTGGCCCTGAATGACGGGGTTGGTTGGGGTCATCTGGTGGTTTCTTCACACACATGTCTGGTGCCTGGGCTGGGATGACTCAAAGATGAGGCTCGGCTGGGGCTACTGACCAGAGCCTGCGCATGACCTTCACCTGTGATTCAGCTTCCTCCCAGCATGAAGACCTCCAGACAGTCGTACTTCTCACCTGGTGGCTCAGGGCCCAGTGCACAAAGGGGAAGCTGCGAGGTCTCTCGGGACCCAGCTGGAGCCTCTCCTGCGTCATCTCAAAGCAGGCCCTTTTTACCTCAGGTGCTTCTCTCACTGGCTGATGACTTGCATTGCCTTCTTGATTCTATTTGTCCCTGACCTTGGCTATAGTCTGTCATGGCCAAGAGAGAAAGGGTAGGGGACGCTCATTTCCTGGGCGATAAGTCTAGAACATACCCTATGAGGGGGCCACATGCAGGGTGGGAGCTCTGAAGGACAGATGTGTCCCTGTTGGAGTTTAGACCCAAAGCCAGAGGGAGAAGGGGTATCGGGGTGGTGAGGACCTGAGGATAGTAAACCCTCGTTCTTGAGAGTTCGCATGCATCGGCTCCGGTCATCCTCACAGGGACTCCGCGAGGTGGGTCTCCTGACTTCCCCGTTTTATAGCTGAAGAAGCTGAATCTCTGGGAGCTTTAGTGAGGATGTAAGTAGTGGCATTGGGACTGGAACCAGATCTGGCTTCAGAGCCTGTGCTCATAATATTGTGGTATGTAGCCTCTCTCCTAGAGGCTTTTCCTAACTTGTGCTCTATTAGAGACTCATCATTTTCCCGGATTCCATTCTGTACTCATGAGGGCAGGAGTGTGTCTGCCCCCCTGTAGTCCCCTCCTGTGCACATGGGAGTCCCTCAGAAAACAGCACTGGGGCTTGGTGGAGAGGCTGCCACCTTCTTTCAGCGTGGCTGTTGTCTTGTGAGCCACACCAGCGGGGCGCCATTGGATTGAACCAGGCAGGGGGGGGGGGTATTGTTGTTCATGGCAGAGTCTCCAAAGGGAATTTTGTTCTAGTTTATTCTGAAGTATTGGTTTTGAAATTGAAACACAGAAGTAGCTACTAAAAGTATGTCCCATTTGGAAAGGGCTCTCTCTCTCTATCCCCCGTTTTCAGGTTAAAAGCAATACCCATGAAGCAAACAGAAAGAAAACCCTCCAAAGAATCTTGTGAATGGCTTTGACAGGTTAAAGCTGTTGGATAAATGTGGAATTTACATGACAAAAACCTGAGCACAATGCCAATCGACATTCACCAATAATAGGATTCCCTGAAAAGCTAAAAATCTTAATTAAAAAAAATGAATTTATTCTTGCTGGTAAGTGTCCTTTCACCTTTTTCGCCCCAGGGATTACTCAGGCTAGAATATTGCGGCCCCCAAACGTTACCAAGGCTGGATCTGCTTCGTCCTTGACCCCTCCTCCCACCGTCTTCTCCTGGGTTAGCAGGTTGCCTGGAACACCGGAGCCTTTGGCTGATGCTGTCCTTTGAAAAGATAGTTCTCTTTCCTCAACGAGATCTAAGTTTTTATGGGGAAACTAACAACCTAAACAGATTAAAATATTAAATAATGATTCCTGACATGAGGGCAACACAGGCGTGGTATGAGGCTGGGGAGTCAGGGCTGGCAGAGGTGGTCAGAGAGGCCATGGGGGGAGGTGATGCCTACCTTGAGCGGGAAGCCGTGGGGCCCTCTCGCTCTCCACCCTCATCTTCTCTGGGACTGCGCCAGCCCCATCTGACACTTAGAGCTCAGGGGAGGGCTCAGTGGTTTCACCCCAGCTCCCCAGGCAACACCACTTCCTGTCCCTGTGGGACCTAAGGTGCCCTGGTCTCCTCCCTGCCCACAGCCTCTCTCCCAGAT
The DNA here is from genome assembly GCF_036850995.1 of Saccopteryx leptura. Classification (NCBI taxonomy): domain Eukaryota; kingdom Metazoa; phylum Chordata; class Mammalia; order Chiroptera; family Emballonuridae; genus Saccopteryx; species Saccopteryx leptura. The sequence goes on along the minus strand of NC_089512.1, from coordinate 42,593,752 downwards.
CTTCACCCGTGGACAGAGATCACATCTCTTCATCTGGGACTTTTCTGTGAAGCCTTACCTTTCTCTTCCCACAACTGTGTCTGACTCTAACTTGTATATACCTCAGTTACATGCAATCCTTACTTTTTTTTTTTTTTTAATATGAAAAACTGAATTTGTCTACCAGATAATAAAGTCTGTAAAAAGGGGTAGGCTTCACGGTGCAATTCATCTCTGTTTCCTAGCACGTGCTAATTAACTGTTGGCTGGAAAAAGGAATGAATGAATGAATGTTTACTCAGTGAGATGCCTTGGAGTGTGTAGGATTCGGAGGGTTTTGGAGAGGGCAAGTGATGTTGGGGAAGGGCTCAAAGTCAGCAGAGAGCTTGTGCTGTGTCAGGCACAAGCTGAGACCAGCCTGTTTGCCGTGGGCTTTCTTCCATCTGAAGGTCTAATGTTGGACCCCATCGCCTTGAGCTGGGGCGCTGGGCTCTGGCAGGAAACGTTCTCAGGCACTGGTAGTCTCAGAAACACCACAGGAGTCCTTGTGTCAAACTCATCAAAGGCAAGTACTTTCTCCTGTGTTTCTGATTCTGTCTTCCTGCTGAGTTACTGCCTGTGAGAAAGCTGCTATCCACTCACTGGTGCTGGACCCGTGTTTGATATTGATCCACACTGCTGATATAGCCAGGGCTGTACAGAAACAGAGCTAGGCCAGGCCTACCAGTCTGCTTGCTCTCCTACACAAGGAGGGCCTGGGCCAACTCTCACTCTGAAGTCTGGTCAGAGCAAATATCTGCTCCTGCTTGATTTGCAGTCTGGATGCATTGCTGTCCTGGATGGGGATATGACCACCGTGATCCTTGCCCAATGTCTCCTAGGAGCCTGGCGCTGTGGGACTGTCAGTGAGGTCCAAGAATATTGCCAGCCAAGCCCTGGTTGATTAGTTTAATCATTTGGAGCGTTGTCCCGAAACTCCAAGGTTGTGGATTTGATCCCTGGTTAGGGCACATATGGGAAGCAGCCAGTGAACACACAACTAAGTGAAACAGCAAATGAATGCTTCTCCTCCTCCCACTCTTAGGAGGGCTTATTGTCCACATGGTATACGTGTCCACCGGCCGCACTTGCCCAGGATGTATGGGAATGAGTTATGTATGCTCATCTTTCCCCTTTGCTGTCCATATTTCCCCTTCCTCTGCCTTAGTGATTACTTTTCTCCTTTGACACAGCATACATTTCTGAACAAAAGACTGAAATTCATTGTAGAATGTGATGGGGCATCAATGGATAAAGTAATAAATTTGATTTCTGCCAGGGTGACATGAGGAACTTGAAGACATGGCTGGTCATGATATCCCAGGGGGGCTGGAGAATGAGCACTGGGAGAAGGGAGATCCACTAGGAACCTGCAGAAAAACACAGCTGGCAGTCTTTGGTCTTCTAAGGAGTGGGTGTGTCTCTGCAGATTCAGGATTAGACAACAGTCTCATGCAAAGTAAACCCAACATGTCTGGGAAGTAGATTCTCTATGTAGCATTGCTCCATCTCCTCAAGTCTCCACAGGTATACCATATACCATATACTGTATACCATATACCATATATCATATACCATATACTGTATACCATATACCATATACTGTATACCATATACCATATACCGTATACCGTATACCATATACCATATACCGTATACCGTATACCAGGGGTCCCCAAACTTTTTACACAGGGGGCCAGTTCACTGTCCCTCAGACCGTTGGAGGGCCGGACTATAAAAAAAACTATGAACAAATCTCTATGCACACTGCACATATCTTATTTTAAAGTAAAAAAACAAAACGGGAACAAATACAATATTTAAAATAAAAAACAAGTAAATTTAAATCAAGAAACTGACCAGTATTTCAATGGGAACTATGGGCCTGCTTTTGGCTAATGAGATGGTCAATGTGCTCCTTTCATTGACCACCAATGAAAGAGGTGCCCCTTCCGGAAGTGCAGCGGGGGCCGGATAAATGGCCTCAGGGGGCCACATGTGGCCCGCGGGCCGTAGTTTGGGGACCCCTGCCGTATACCATACCATATACCATATACCGTATACCATATACCATATACCATATACCATCAATTCTAAGATGACTATTGTGTTTTCAAATATTAATGCCTCTTAAATCAGAATGGGTTTCATAACTGGATGTGATACAATGAGATAAATGACTGTGTCATCCATTTGCCTTTTATCTGTCAGATCTGTTCCTATACTTTTTGATGCTTGGCTCTGTATAATAAGGAACTATGTTCCCTAGCTGCCTTGCCAGTTGCTTCTGGCGATTGAGGTTCAACCAATGGGAGGCCCTGGTGGAAGACTGGAGAGTGCACAACAGGGAGAAGCCAAAGTTTTTCTCCCTCTTTTTCTTTACCCTAGGAGATTTCACTGCTGTCCCACATCTGCCCCTGCTGATTACCCTCCTGAAGAGCAGGCCTGGCAAGGTTCCAGCTTCTGCCATGTGGCCGCGCCTCCTGGGCTCTGGTGACCCTGCCGCCTCTGTTTGTGCCTCCAGTGATAGTGGACGGGTGATAGTGTCTTTTTATCTTGCCATTTGCTATTTAGCTTTCCTGTTCTCCATCACTTGCGTAATTGGTTCTTCGCATTAACTTTCCTCTCTTTGAAGTACCTAGAGTAGTTACTGTTTCCTGGTTAGATTCTGACTGATACAATGCTGTATCATCACAAGATTAAACACTGAAGGGCTGTATTTCTCTTCTCCAAATCCCCATGTTATACTGAATCAGGTCAAGCTAAGGTAGCCAATGGTCTGCTTGATGTCAGCCTCATAAGATTCTTTAAAATCTGTAGCCTTTGACAATGTGGCTAGCCTCCTTTGTTGAATCTCCTCATCTGCTATTTTCTGGGACATCTACCTTCACCTTCTTTTTCTTTGCTCCTTGAATTTCCTCAGTTTCCTTTGCCCAGTCATCTCTTCTGCAACTCCCTAAATGTTGAGTTCTACAGAGTCCCAGGATCATCCTTCTGCCCTCCGCCCCCTTTTTAACTCTGCAGCACAGAACGTGTCTCCCAAGCTTTCCAAAAAGAATGTCACTATTCTCAAATCACATTCTTTGGGTTATCTTACAGATTCCTCAGATTTAAAATATCTCTGGCTGAACTCACCTTCTCCACTGCTGACTACACTCCCGCTCATCCTCCAGAGCTCCCTGGCCTCAGGGGTAGAATCTCATCCATCTTCAGATCCAGACTCAAAACATCAGGGATCATCCTAGACTCTTCGGTTTACCTCCTAAGTCCAGCTAGTTTTCTAAATCCTATATCCTGTGATGTGTGTACATATTTAATAACTGGCTTTCTGGAGGGATACCTCTCTGATTGTTGCACTTATCCATTTCTTTAGTGTAAATACTTCTGTCATGGCCATGAGTTTCAACTACCAATGTGACATTGTTGATTATAGACTTGGGAAGTGATGTGCATAATCAGTTTTTGTGAGCTGTTATGAAGCAGCTCAGCAAACTACCTCACTGTTTCCATCCTCTTTTTCCCATCTTCTCTGACTCACCCTGGTTCAGGCCCCTCTTGCTATGTCTCCTCGCTGTATTTTCAGTCTCTTTCCCTTTTCAGGTATCTCACCAGATCTGAACATATAAGCCCCTCATTAAAAAGCTATAGGAGTTTCCCATTGCTTAGAAGAACACAAGAGATAGAGTCTTGTTGGCATTGATTATACAAGACTCGGCCAAGTCATCTCTGAACCCTTAGCATTCCTCCCAGTCTGAATACTGGGCTTGAATCATCAAAGGTCCAGTACCCACCTGCTGACTCTCTTGACATTTTGCCTTTCTTTTTCTTCTGTACCTTCCATCATTTTAACTGTTTTAAGTATTCACCCATTTTAGAATATTTGCTTGGTATGCTATGCGATGATGAGTGCATAAGGAACCAGGGACTGATTCAGCTTTGTATCTGGGTGCTGATGGATTCTTGGTGTGTCAATCATCTGGGGCTGTTGCAGGGTCTTGCAAAATAAGTTATGATTTGCAGGGGTCTCCAAACTTTTTACACAGGGGCCAGTTCACTGTCCCTCAGACCATTGGAGGGCTGCCAAATACAGTGGTCCTCTCACTGACCACCAATGAAAGAGGTGCCCCTTCCAGAAGTGCAGTGGGGGCTGGATAAATGGCCTCAGGGGGCCGCAGTTTGGGGACGCCTGATTTAAAGAGTCACATTTTTGTCTTGAAAAACTTAAGATTCTCGTGGCTATATGTTAATTGGGAGAAAATGGATTTAAATATATAGCCATGCATTTGCCTAAATGTTAACCCATTTTTCTAGAAATAATACAAATTTACCAAACTTTTTGTCTGGGTTGAGCAGTGGAGACACAGAGAAGAGCAGGATATGGTCAGAAATCACGGTACTTCTGTCCGTTGGCATATAGGGAGCCAGGGAAAGGCTCCTGAAATCAGTCTCGGCAAAAGTCCTGCCAGCTTGCCACCTGCATCTCTGGGCTCTTATTTTGTTGGGGTTTTAAATTAAAACAGGAGATAACTCTGAAAAGCTGACTGTGTATAAGAACATGATATGGCATTATTATTAATTTATGTCATCACTGTGTGTGTGTGTGTGTGTGTGTGTGTGTGTTTGTATGCATCTTGGCACCTTTAGCTCTTTTCTGGATATTATGGCAGGGCGGGGTAGGAGTGACAGGAGAGATACAAATGAAGGAAAAGACCCATTTCGATCTTCAAGGGGCTTACCATCAACATGTGGCTGGAAGTGGAGTTTTAACAAGGCATTGGACCGAATTAGGCGACAGCGTATGGTGTTCATCAGTTGGTTCTCTCAGTGATCTAAAAGTGGAAAGAGGAGAGTTTATTCAAGTTATAGAATGGCAGTTTGCAGTGAAGATATTTCTACACTTTCACAGATGCAAGGATTAGAGGAATGCAATCTGGTTTTTATCTTTATAGCAGGGTTTGCTTTTTCAAGAAAGAAGAATATGGCTTACTTTATTTATTTTATAATTTAAAAAATAAATTCTCCTTGTAGAAGATTAAGGAAATATGTAAAAATAGTAACAACATTTTAACATTTGCATTAAAAGATTAAAAATTACCTATACTCCTCATCATTCAGAGATAATCCTAAAACTATTTCAGAGATTTTTCTATGCATATTTTTACATAATTTCATCTGTACCATAAATACAGTTTATATCTTGCTTTTTTTCACCTAACATTATTATGTAAGGATTTTGCCAGCTTATTAAAAACTCCTCATAAGCATTGACTTTAATGGCTACCTAATATTCCAATATGTGAGGGTACCATAATTTATTTGAGCAGTCATTTTGTCACCTATATTAGTGATTTCTATTTTTTTCATTGTAAATAATTCTGCAGTGAAAATTTTGTATCTCTTTTTATGTCCTTACAATACAGTTCTAAAAGGATAAGGGCATTTCAAGTTTCTTGATAAGTTTGCCAAACTGCTTTCCAAGAGGGATCTATTTATATTCCTGTTTATATCTCTCTATTTCTCTATCCTCTGTTACCATTTTCTTAACAAGTATAATTAACATACAGTAAACTGCACATATTTAAAGTGTACAATTTGATAAATTTGGGCATACATACACACAAGGAAGCCGCCATCATAACCAAAATTTTTCTTATGACTCTTAATACTGTCTCCCCCACGTCACTCCCACCCTCACCAAATTTGCTTTCTATCACGGTAGTTAGTTCGCACTTTATAGAATTTATGTAAATGGAATTATTCAACATATACTTCTTTTTGTCTAGCTTTCTTTTTTACTCAATATAATTATTTTAAGATTCATCAGTTTTGACATATATAAATAGTTCATTACTTTTAATTACTGGATGATATTCCATTCATTGTATGGTCGAACCATATTGGTTTATCCATTCAGCTGATGGAAATCTGGTTTGTTTCCAAATAAAGCTGCTGTGAATATTCATGTACAAGTCCTTAGTAAAAGTGCATAAATTTCTTCTGGGTAAGGAATGGCATGGATGAGTCATGTGGTAGTTGTATGTTAACTGACTAGCATCTTTTGTTAGTGGTACCTTTTAGGATAAAATGTTGATTCATAATAATAATAATAATAATAATAATACTTGATTAGCAGAGACACCTTCTTGCCCCTCTTTCAGGCATTACACAGAGTAGCTACACTGATGCTGTGTGTGTACAGGGGCTTCTTCAACCTCTGTTCCCCACATCAGGTCTGTAACCCTAGCCTGCTCAAGATATCCCAGACGCCTCCCCGTTTTCCTCAGAACAGCCTCAGGTCCTTCTGGTCTTTGATTGGAATGTTCTGCTTATATTCGACTTTTATTTTCTTTACCATCCTCTGTGATGAAAGGACCTCGCCCTTCCCTGCCAATACCATCAAATCCTTTTTTTTTTCTTTTTCCACATTCGTTTGCCTTTGAATATCAGGAGTGGGATATCGCGGGTAGAAATAAATATAGTGCAGGCCTGGCAGGGAATCCCGTGAAGACAGACGGGCTTTTATTTGCTGTCCTTGGCATGAAGAGACATTCAGTAGATAATTGTTGAGCAAATAAATGCACAGATTTATTTAGTAAGGGACAAACTAAGCACCAGCAGCAGTCAGAGGAGTGAGTGATCGAACCTACCTCCCTTGGACAATTGGAGAAGGCTTCTTTGAAGCCAGTGGCACACTTGTGAGGAAGTAGTATGAGATGAAGTGGGAAATGTTAGATTGTGTGGTTCGAAGAGCAGGAGTAGAGGAAAGGAGCCACATTTCTTGTTCTAGAAACTTTCCATACGCCCTTGTTTCCATACACAACATTTAATACTAACACACTAAAGAACATGTGGGCTGGAATTATCATCTTTGTTTTTCTGGTGATGTAATCGAGATGCAGAGTTTTGAAAACCTGCCCAAGAAGCCAGTGAGATGACAGCATATACACCCTCTTTGAAGGACTGGGATAGGCCTTGAAAAGGCAAGAAAATGGGTGAGATCAGTTTTGTTCTCTCAGTGGTATAAGGTAGTGGTCCCCAACCTGTTTTGGGCCACGGACCAGTTTAATGTCAGAAAATATTTTCACGGACTGGCCTTTAGGGTGGGACGGATAAATGTATCACATGACCGAGACAAGCGTCAAGAGTGAGTCTTAGACGGATGTAACAGAGGGAATCTGGTCATTTTTTAAAAATAAAACATCGTTTCAGATGTTTATTTTTAAAAAAACATCTAAAATATAAATAAATAAAACGGAAATAATGTAAGTTATTTATTCTTTCTCTGCGGACTGGTACCAAATGGCCCATGGACCGGGACTGGTCCGTGGCCCGGGGGTTGGGAACCGCTGGTATAAGGCACCTATTCTTATTTCTTTGGTCCTGCAACCGTGAACCCCTATGTTCTGCAGAGGAACCGTCTGTCAATGTAAGGCTCAGCCCCCTCTTCCCGTCTCTTCCTGGAGCGCGTTATCTGGGGAGACGTGGGCTTGTGCTGAAGCAGCCCAAGGACGCCCAGCTCACGCACAGCCCGCCCTGGCACACTGCACCCCAGCGTATCTAGGGTTATGTAGCATCCAGGAAGATGGGCAACGATTTATACTGTCTCCATGCTGGTCTTTTTCTGTTCTCTTCTGATTCTTCTCTGAATCACTCACCACATTGATTCTAAGGAGAAGAGTTTCTGATATGTCTGATAAGGTCTTTTCTTGAGTTCTGCACACTGTCAGTTTTATGCTGGTTTCTCTGCTTGGAACTGCAGTCATATTCAGAAAGCCTTTGCTTCCTGGTTTCATATTCTATGGAGGGATGATGGCTGTGGTTTGTGTGTGTCTCAGTAGGAGTTGTCAAGGGACTCTTCCTGGACAGCATCTTGTGTGGTGTTGGGTTGTGTCCTGGACTGGGGCCTTGCCCTTGAGAAGGCTGCCTGTGTGGCCCACCCAGGCCTGAGCGCAGTGCATGGCACTTACTAGTCGGAACTTAGCAGATACTGGAGTGAAGAGCACTGCTGGTGGGTTTGAATGGCATTGCCAGGGCAGGCCTGGGAGCTGTCTCACATACTCTACACTAGCGTCACCTTAGGGCAGAGGCTCCTCAGTTTTCTCAGTCACGGCACCCATTGTGTCTTAGTAATTTTTAAAGTGCCCCTAGGCTAAACATAAATACCCAGCAGTCTCGCTTATTTAATAGAGTGGTCCCCAAACTTTAATTACTATTTATGTTGTAACAACTTAGTGCACAGTGTCTCAGACCATGGAATCACATGGGACACGGCCATCCTCATGTCTTATTCCACATTGATTTTCACAAAGTTCTTGCCTTTTATCACAACGATTCTGAAAACCAAGGTTCACAAAGATGTGGCATCATGGAAGGAATGCAGCAATCCAGTGTTGACACTGAACTATCTATAGCTCCATGTTTGCACGGTGTCTGACACACGTCTCTGTAGTTCCTTCAAAAATCTAAAATATTCAGTAGCACCTCTGTGAGTTTTCTGTGGCTCCCATGCTGCCTTGGCATGTGGTTGAGAAACTGTGGCCTTGCTGTCGCTGTCCTCCCTCATCTCCTGTCTCAGGGCTGGAGCCCTGCGGAAGGGGCTCTCTAGGATCTTTTCTTCTAGAGCAGTGGGAGTCAACCTGGTCCCTACCACCCACTAGGGGGCGTTCCAGCTTTCATGGTGGGCGGTAGTGGAGCAACCAAAGTGTACATAAAATGATAGATTTAACTCTAGTAAGTTGTTTTATAAAGTTTCATTCTGCCAAATGTAGCGAAAATCTGACATAAAATACTTGGTAAGTAATTATTGTTATATGCTTTAACTTGCTGCAACTCCGCTTTATAAATTTTATAAAGTTCTTCCCTACTTTATAAATCACTATTACTGTGGAACCAGTGGGCGGTTAGAAAATTTTTCTACTAACAGAGATACAAAAGTGGGCGGGAGGTATAAAAAGCTTGACTACCCCTGGTCTAGAGGGAGAACTATCACCGTATAATCCAGCCTGGGTCGTTCTGGAGGCTGGTGCAGGTGTTATGCGTGACGTGGGAAGAGCATGTTGCATCAAAGGGAGTGCGTGATGAGATAAGGGGCATGGAGATGGTGGAAGTTCGTGTTCTAATCCAGCCTGGGCCGTTCTGGAGGCTGGTGCAGGTGTTATGCGTGACATGGGAAGCGCATGTTGCATCGAAGGGAGTGCGTGATGAGATAAGGGGCACGGAGATGGTGGAGGTTCACGTTCTAATCCAGCCTGGAGAGCCAAAGAGAGCTGTGGGGTGGAGGACTCGGCGTGTGAGCTGCAGGGGAAGGGGGGAAGCATTTAGGGATGAAGGTGCCACCGTGCCTCAGCACCCTCATGGGGACAGGGCACCGCAGAGGCGCTCAGCAGAGGGCTGTGGATTTGGAAGGAAGATCTGCACTTCTGAGCTGGGGTGCTTTCTGAAGAGGGAGTGAAACAGGCTCACACGCTGAAGGGCAGAGTCCTGTGTCTCCTCCCTATAACCTGTGGCCTGTGCAACCCTAGACCTTTCCTGGGATGACTTTCCTTCCCTCTTTCTTCATTTTTATTCAAACAGAAGAGAAATGCATTTTGCCAGTGCCATAACCGCTATTTCCAAGAGGCTTAGTTTGACCTCTCAGCCACACATCTCTGGCCCATCGTGGATGCCTTGCTTCTCTTCTATCAGGAATGACCCGCTTGTCCTTGAGAGTAGCAAGCTGACAAATGCCCTCTGATGTTCCTTCCAGGGACCCCCATTCATCTTGACGGCAGGCTTTAGACACTACCACCACAGTTGATATTACATTTTGGGAGTTTTCTTCAGTGACTTCATTTCATGTGTTTTTGATTTTAGTGCCACCCCCCTTTTGGTCCCCAGAATGTTTACACAGTGTCATTTGGTGAAGAAAATGCTTTTCCATAATTCTGTTCAAAGGCTGTTTAAATACGAATTAATGAAAAGCTCTATCATTTTTGCAAGCCTGGTTGAGGGCAGTGGTTCTGTAGGTGAAGGATTGGCACCAATTCATTCTTTGACAACAGGGTTTTCTGAACCAACCCCTCTGCTTTGGAATATCAGACAGTATCTCTCACAGCCTTTTCAGTGGCTGGTCCAGAAGAGAGGCAGTGGGCAGGAGGGGGGAATTTGGACTTGTGAGCAAGCTATGGGTCTTGTATAGTTTGGGGCAGAAGCCGGGCTGACCCGTTCTATTCTTGTGCTCCTCTCAGGTGTAGAGTGAAAGTGGCATCCTCCACACCTGGGGCCTGGGCTTCAGGGTCATGGTCTTGGAACCCTGCTCTCATGAGCATTGAGGGAGAGGATGAGTAGATAGATGATAATGCCACCCAGATCCAAGGCAGGTAGCTAGCTCTGTTATATTGTATCAAGAGACAAGGAAGCCTGACCAGGCAGTGGCACAGTGGATAGAGCATCGGACTAGGATGCAGAAGACCCGGGTTCGAGACCCCGAGGTCGCCAGCTTGAGTGCAGGCTCATCTGTTTTGAGCAAAAGCTCACCAGCTTGAACCCAAGGTCACTGGCTCCAGCAAGGGGTTACTCGGTCTGCTGAAGGCCCACGGTCAAGGCACATATGAGAAAGCAATCAATGAACAACTAAGGTGTTGCAACGTGCAATGAAAAACTAATGATTGATGCTTCTCATCTCTCATCATTCCTGTCTGTCTGTCCTTGTCTATCCCTCTCTCTGACTCACTCTCTGTCTCTGTAAAAAATAAATAAATTAATTAAAAAAAAAGAGAGAGACAAGGGAGCAAATACATTCCTTTCTTAGGGTGTCTGTCACCCTATGGTCTGGCCCAGCCCTTCTGAGAAACAGGGAATGCATCAGAGCTTAGCTTGCTTCCGTTAGTGGGTCCATCCCTTCGTCTTGCAGAGGCCCAGAGCCCTCACCTGGCCTCCTGTTTTCTCCAGCAGCCTCTGGAAGCCCCAGGATGCCCCAGCAGTATTCTGAGGCATGCCCATTCACTCACCACTGGTAAAATCCATGCCCTGTTCTCTCCTCTCTTTCTAGATCAGCTTGCCCTGATGCCCTGTTGGACAATGGTTTGATGATTGTCTCATTTAGGTAGTGCTCCTCTGTTTACCTCTTAAATATGTGGTCACTTCATCAACATTGGCTGCATGGAAGACAGGTAGGTGCTGGAAAGGTTGGAGCATGGACCACGCGGCACTCTCATGGTTTGTTTATTTATTTATTTATTTGTTAATTTGCATCTCATGCTAGAGCGTGAGACAGATAGTGGAAGCCAACAGTCGCCATCCTCATAAGTATACAGTGCTTGTTGATGGACTGAATGAGTGAAGGGAAGGTGTTCAGCATCAGGCCCGTGGCTGTCATTTCCTAGGTCTGCTTGTGCAAAGTGGCAGGTCCAAACCAGAACCTGGGAGATTTAAAAGAAGGGTCACTGGTAAGAGTGAGGCAGGGGTCAGCCACACTTCTAGAAAACCAGGTATAAATCAGGAGGGGAAAATGTGTAAGGACATAGACACGTGTAAATGTGTTGCGGGTGGGGGGATTCTGGTAAATTGTTGCCATCCCTGCTGAAGGGCCTTGGTGGGGATGGCCTCCATGCTAGTGCTCCTGAACTGGCCCAGGATTGTAGCAGAAGTAAGGCACTGACTTGGAAGCCACAGGGATGATGGATGAATGGGATAGATTTCAGGAGCAGCAGAATAAAGCTACTTTTGAGAGCTCATGTGACTGAGAGGCCTCCTGCCATTCCTCTGCCTTTTTCTACGACTGCTTCAACAGCAGTCGGAAAGGTGGCTTTGTCTTCAAAAGTTGTATCCATTAGGATGTGACAAATTCCATTGATTATACCTCCACCTGACCTATTTGGTATCGAGGTCCAATAAGAAGTGGACCAGCAGTGGACACTGTCATCTTCCAGCTGCTTCTCGGCAACAATCAGGCTTCTGAGGATTGTCCACCAGAAACTGGTCATGGCTGTCACCCACACTTGTCCAGGAATAGACCAAGTCACTTTGACATATGGGACCATAGGTTGCTACAGGAAAAAGTTCCATGTATTCTTTTGGAGACTGTGTTTTATCTATGATTTTGTTTCTAAAACTGTGAATGCCTTTCTGTCTTCCTTTCTGCTTTGAAAAAGTCCATTTTATTATTAAAAGTGGTTGATAATTTATTCTTTGTCTGACAAATGAGAACTCCCAGTTTCCCAGGAATAAAATATTTCAATTGTGTTTTGGATGTTTTGAAGTAATGGCAAATAGCTATTGAAAATGAAAAATGTCCTCCATGTTTTCACATATCTCTGCTATTATGTACACATATGAACATGCATGCAGAAACTACCCATTTGTCTTTGTCACGTGGTCATTTTGCCAAGTGGTCCTGCTGGTTTGTTGGAGTGAAGAGAGCCCTAGGAGGTGATTCACACCTTAGGCCCCAAAGTCTCACATTTAGGATCTTTGAATGCAGGCTGTTGGGTCTGCTGAAATAGTTTGTAATACAGGATCCATGCTCTGTGGCCCTTGGCAAGTTATTTAACATTCTTTGCTGTAAAATGTGCAATAATTTTAGTTTGTTGTGAAGATAAAAATAAAGATGTATTTATAGATAATGCATATATATACACATATACATATAAATATAAATATAAATATCCATGTAGATGCAAATGCAACTAAATATTTGGCATATTCAAAATACTTACCATTGGTTATTTGGTTTAGAATAGGTTGAGAAACCCAAATGGGGCTCTCCAATTGGATGGCATGTATGCCTTCTTGAACATATGAGATGCTTGGAGAATTTAGCATTCATACAAGAGGCCATGGGGACCAAAGGATTAACTGGAATCTACAGAGTAAACTGGAGGTCAGAGTTTACGAGAATTCCGTAGTTCCAAAAACTGGGCGCCTTGAAACTGTGGAATACTGGTTAATGACATTCTGGGGATAACTGAGGATTAGTCTACAAACCTGTTGTCTTGTGCAGTCCCTTTTGTGTATTATCTAGGTTTCAATAAATATAATTGATTGAGGACTCTTGGCATAAACATTTTGACCCTCATGACCATCGTATTCTCAGAGCTCCAGTACCTACAGGGGGTCCTCGGGTTACGACAGTCTCGACTTACAACGTTTTGAGTTTATGATACTCACTCCCATAAAAACTTTAAAAAATTGAGATATGAGTGTTTCAGCTTATGCCATTAGTGTCGTACTTGTGGAATATGTGGGCTAATTTGGTTGTGTGCAGCAGAATACGCAGTAACATAGCATATGAGTGAGGGAGTTGGCGTCTCCCCGTGTGCTTACCCGCACCATTTTGGACTGTTAAAAGCGGAAGTGACTTAGGCTAGGGTGTGTTTTGACTTACACCAAAATTCAGGTTACGTCACTGTTGTAGGAACAGAACTGTGTAGTAATCTGAGAACTCCTCCCCCCTCCCCCCCCCCCCCGCCCCATAGTATCTTTTTTCTTTTTCTTCAGAGGAAGACAAAAGGTCATTTTTTAAAAATGATTTTGTATTCTAGTTAGTTTGGATCTTGAAGCATTTCAGAAACTCAGTACGTGGAATATATGGCTACATAAAATAAGGGGAAAATGTAAAAAGAAATTAAATATATTTTAAGAAACTCAAATGAAAAATTATTGACATTTTAATTCAAATTCATGTTGGTAACTGTTCTCTAGCAGCAGCAAAAGATATAAACTCTTTTTATTTGTTCATAATTTTGAGCTATAAAAGAATCATTATTAAAGTTTTTTTTTCCTCTAGTAGCATAGCCTTTGCGTTTAAGAGCTTGGAGAAATAAAGAGAACATACAGAGTATTAATAGCATCATGAAATCGTGTAGGGTTTTGAATATAATGCTTCTTTACCCCTCTGAAAGTGTTCACGTGGCTTTTTTATTTTTTATCGTTTGTGACTCACAGCCTACCTATGAGATTGGCAGACAAGGTTTTATTCTTTCTTTCCATTAGAACTGGAGACTAAACATGGAGAGTTAAGTAACTTGCCCAAGGTCACCTAACTCATACATGACAGAGCTGCTACCAAAAGCCAGGCCATCCACATGCCAATCACTGTCAAGTCTTGTTTAGTCTGCCATCCAATGGCTGCCACTCTCCAGTTTCACTGGCCTACCCTCGGTCACTTATTAATTCTTGGGAAGGTTGTATAACCATCTATATATGTACACGTCTTTCTTTTATCTTCACAACAACCTAGTATTATTATACATTTTACAGAAGAGGAGTTTATACGACTTGCCAAGGGTCACACAATGTGAATCCTATGTTACAAAATATTTCAGCAGACCTAACACCCTGCATTTACTCTCCTATTTTTAGAGAACCTCTTAATAATTTTCTTGTTTACAGTGTGACCTACCTGGTGCCACAGCCCTATGACTCTTCCTAGAGCCTGTCCACTGTCGTCACATCATTGCCACTTGGAGAAGCTTCAGGGGCTTCTTGTTGACAACCACATACGTCACCTCCTCCCCTCACCCACCTGTCCTTCTGCCCTGCTTCTGCCTACTCGCCGGAGGGCCTCTAATGGTCAGCCTCACTGATGACTGTCTTTACGGGGGCTGTACTCGCTCTCCTGCCTCCTCGGTTTGTGCATCGTATGTTCTACCTGTCATTGACTTCCTCTGTGACACTGTTGACTGGCTAAGTTGTCCGTGGAAAACTTGAAGGCAGGAACCTCTGGATAAAGTGTCATAAAGGATGAGATGTTGACTTTGGAGGCAGACCTATCTGGATCCAAGTCACCTGGTTCCTGTACTATTGTCTGTGGGAACTACAGCCAGCCGTTTGGCCATTGCTGGGAATACCTGTGGGCTTAAACATAGTGATGTCTGTATCTTACTCTTAGAGATGTTACTGTAATTTGGGCTGGGGTGTGGCCTGGACTTTAGAATTTTTAAAAGCTCTTTGAGCAAGACAGTTTGAGAGTCAAGGACTGAGCCTGCTTCAGTAGGTAGGTTAGAACTTCCTCTCGTCAAACACCTCTCACCCAGAGTTCCCGGCGTCATCTGAGACGGCATGCATAAGGCATCTGGTGGGGTGTGCTCTCCACATGCTGCCAGTAAGTGGGGCTCAGTATAATTATAATTCAAAATTGTAGTCTCCGCAACATCTAACACAATGTCTCCAACAGAGTAGGTGCTCAAAACCTAGTTCTAAAATATGAAACATAAGAAAAGCATGTACTTTAATGACAGAAGTATGATCTGTCAGTAACCTCTGGTGACAATGCTTATTGCAAGCGGCCCACGAACCACTTTGCATTGCTTATCCTGAACACAGCTGCAGTTGGCCATGGTGGGCCTTTTGCCGCTACGGACACGTGTAGGATTTCCACGTGAGGCTGCCTCCTGCGGTTCTACTCGGAAGGAGCTGACTCTACCTGCTGATATTGCTGTTTCCAAGGGGGATTGTAGCCTCTCTCTTTACCAGGACTCATGATGGGTCAGGAGCTGGGAGAGGATGCCCATTTTAGAAATAGCTCTTAAATGTAATGATGGGATGTAGCTTCCAGAAAAGCTAAAAGAATGATGATGAGACCCATTGTTCTCCTGCCCTTTGCCCCATGTCAGATGCATCCTGTAATGTTATGGAGCGCCGAGGGTCTCTGTGAAAACTAGGGTAGGCAACGCTGCCTTTATTGGTGTGTTTTTGCCGTGAGGAAATCAATCAAAGGGAAGATTATGGCTATAATTGTTAGGCTTCCATCTTGGCCTTCGTTTGCTTTTCTCCAGACTGAATAGCTATTAGTAGTCCTTCCTGATGCCAGAGAAAAGAAATGACCACTGAAGATTGGGGATCTTAGTGCTGTTAGATGGAATGCTTATAAAATAAATAGTACCTCTGATTATGAGAGGTATGAAGAGCTTCATCACTCTGCAGGGCTAGAGAAAAAATGAGATGAGAGGACTCATAAAAGAGCAGTCAATTATTTTAAAGATGAGCTGGCATCTTTTAATTTCTCACCAGATAATGAAATATCTGTTTGAGCCCGAGGCTGTTATATCATTTCTGGTGTATTCAACAAAATTTATTTAACCATCATTTATTGAATGCTTTCTATGTCAGGTTCCGGGCTGGGGGCTGGAGATGTGCCGAGGACAGAGCTGTAGTTGCTGTCCATGGAGATGTCAGGATCTCCTGGGGAGAGGGAAAGGATGGAGAGCTGTGCCAGCCACTGGGGGGAGATGTGGTCTGAGCCAGGCCTGAAGGAGGGCGGGGAGTACCCAGGTGGGAAGAGTTGTTGGCGAGGTAAGGGCTTTCTGTCCAGGTGAGCTGGTCTTAACCAGGGACGAAGCATTGCCTTCATGAGCAGGCAGGTGCACTGGATTCTGAGCCCACATATGTCTAGAGAGTGCCGACCAGGCCCAGGTCACAGTTTACAGAGGGCTGAGTAAGACTGAGCCTCCTTGAGAGTAGATAGTTGGAGTCATGAGAACAGGAGAGAGAGATTCTAGCCCTGTGCCTGTCCTTCAAGGTGACAGGCAGGACTCTAGGTTTGCCACCTGCCAATTGCAGCCTCTGATAGTATCTGGACCCCTGACCATGGGGGCTGAGATGGGTCAGGGACACTCAGCATATGCAGAGGCTTCTTGGAGGAAGGCTTTGATGGGGTCTGGTGTGGGGGGTGTAGACCTCACAGCTTGGAAGGTCCTCATTTACTCTTCTTTCCGGCCTCCTAAAAGCATTTGGGTTTCTGCCCTTCCCCCCAGGCTGCAGGCAGAGGCTGCATGGAGAAGGAGACTTGTTATGAGCATCTCTCTGAGGATTTGAATCATCTGGAAGCTCTAAGTCTGGTGGAGAGCAAAGAGCATGGGCCGTGGACCCTGCCAATGGGTTGCATACTCAGCTCTGTCACTTCCTGATAGCACCACCCAGCTTCTTCTCAGTAAAATGAGGGTCATCCCAGGTGCCCAAGGACTCGTGAGGATTTTATGAGATCATCTCTGAGAGAAAGGCCTTAGCAGAAGGCATAGCCAGTTGTCAGCACTCAGGAAATTGTAGTCAGTAATATTAATAAGGCCACAACAGTTCTCACAGTGAAGGGGATGAATGATGAGGAATGAGGGGCAATGCTGGAGGTGCCCCCACGGCCTCAGGCCA
The DNA here is from genome assembly GCF_036850995.1 of Saccopteryx leptura. Lineage (NCBI taxonomy): Eukaryota > Metazoa > Chordata > Mammalia > Chiroptera > Emballonuridae > Saccopteryx > Saccopteryx leptura. The sequence goes on along the minus strand of NC_089512.1, from coordinate 42,576,610 downwards.
GGAGGATACAGAACCATGGCCTTCTCCTGCCGTGGTCCCTAGGTAGCTCCCAGTAGTGTTTATTGAATGAATGACTGGGTGAATGAATGAATGAATAACATAATTGGCTCTCTGGTAGGAATTTTGTCTGCACACCTGTCTTTATTGTTAGAAATTAATTGCTCCTTTGGTCTTCCTTGAAAGATAAAAAAGAATTTCTGCAGAGTTGTATACACAAGTGAGATATGGATAATCGGGTTCTTGATCAGGCTCTTGGGAAAGGGAACCCATGCTTGTTTGGTGCCTTCTGTGAGCTGGGCACTGAGGGCTTTCCTGGTGGACATCTTGGGTCGGGTCTTGAAGCCAGCCACCCTTATTGTGGAGGGCTGCAGCCCCGAGCTGAGCCCTGGCAGGGCGTGGTCTTCAGGACCCATCCCACACCTCTGCCAGGTTTTCTTCATCACTGAGGAGCCACAGCTTTGTGACCGCCCCTGAGGAACGCATGTGGCTGAGGAGCAAGGCAGGTATGCGAACCTCCCAAGCACTGAGATCTAGCCACAGCCTAACCTAAGCTGGCTTAGGTTAGTGGCCCAGACCTAGAGACTCCACTGAGGAGTGGAGAGCTCACCTCAGAGGATGGCTCCAAGAGAGGGGTCTGTCTGATCTAAAGGCATGGCATTGGGGGAATTTGAGAGGAGTTGAATTACCTATCTTCCGGAGCAAGGGGCTGTCAGCTGGCCTGCAACACCTGAGATGGGGCTGCAGGACAGAGGGAGTCTGGGAATGTGGGTGCCCAACCCTGCCTGGCTGGGAAAAGTGCATTTTCAAGAAGCCGGTATGCTCACTCTGGCAGGTTTCTGGGAAAAGATGGGGCCTGTGTTTATGTCAGGAAGAATAGTTTACTTGGAATTTGTGAAGTCTGGGGGCGGGGGTTGGGGTGGAAGTGGAAGATGCTGAATTATTTGTGACAACCTGGTCTCTGTTGTTCCTGCCCCAAGTGGCCGATTTTGTGGTTCTACTCAAGCCCAAGGTGGTGGTAAGCCTGAGAGGTAACACCTTGCTGTAAACATTTGGGGGAAACCTTGAAACAGCAGGATGGAGGGACCTCAAGATGATACTGTTTGTCCCGTGAGAATCCTTTTGGGAATGGGAGCCATGGGCAAGGACTAAAACCTCTGGTCCTCTGCCCTCCACCAAAACACCTTCAGCCATGGGCTCTCCTCTCTACTCTGCCCACATCTAGATGTGGTTCCAGGTACGCTGTCAGTTGTTCTGCTGTGGGAGACGTGGTGCCCCAGGCTCACTTGACCCTGCTCCCTGCTTCCCCAGAGGTTGCTGTGCTATCTCCTCAGCACCCCACCAAGGGGAGTCGGGGTGTTTGTGGAAGAATAGCAGCAGCCTTCAGGGAGCTGCACGGGCTGAATTTATACTCTTGCTAAATGTTTAACAGCATATTTTGTGTTGAGTAAATTGAAATTGGACAGGAAGATTTTTAAGCAATTCATCAGTCCAGGCAAACCCCTGTTAAGAGGTAGAAATGAGCTCTTATGGGGATAATAGCCATAGGAAAACAAAGCACAATAGTATTCTCCTCTTTCCAAATTATATATAAAATCAATTGTTGGTTCCATGCTAACGAGCTTAATGTTTTGTGCTATAATTTATTTCGGGAGACCAGGCCTACGGGTGTTGGAATGCCAGGGGCCCTCCAGTGCTGTGCGGAAGTCTCTGATATTTGTCTCAGAGAAGCGAGCTGAGGTGGGGGTGCTTCGGGGCCGGCCGATGCCTGGGTCCAGCCTGGCGGGTAGCGGTAAGGCCCGAAAGTGCAGGGCTCTGAGGAGGAGGCGGGGGTGCTGCCGGGCTGGGCCAACGCCTGGGTCCAGCCTGGCGGGTGGTGGTAAGGCCCGAGAGTGCAGGGCTCTAAGGGGGAGGCGGGGTGCTTCGGGGCTGGGCCGGCGCCTGGGTCCAGCCTGGTGGATGGTGGTAAGGCCCGAGAGTGCAGGGCTCTGAGGAGGAGGCGGGGGTGCTTCGGGGCTGGGCCAGCGCCTAGGTCCAGCCTGGCGGGTGTGGTAAGGCCAGAGAGTGCAGGGCTCTGAGGAGGAGGTGGGGGCGCTGCCTTGCCTGGAGTACCAGCAGGGCACAGGCCATGCTTTCTTTCCCTTAATCCCGAGGATGCGGGTCACTTTGCAGAGGAGTTACTGAGACTCTGACTGAGGAAGTGTCTCCTGAAATGCCCTGGGCCTGAGTGGGAGAGCTGTAGCTTTCCAGAGCCCACTTGGGGGAGGGGAGGGGAGGGGAGGGAAGGGGAGGGGAGAGGAGGGAAGAGGAGGGGAGGGGAGGGGAGGGAAGGGGAGGGAAGGGGCATACTGTCAAGAACTGGAACCTAAGGTGCAGGAGCAGGGGATGAGGCCCAGGGAGTCTGCTAGGCAGCACCTAGGGCAAAGGGTCAAAGCTGTGAGGTCCCTCAGGCACTGGGATGGGGAAGGTGGAGGATGGTGCTTAACTGTGCCCTCCCTCAGGGCAGAGACCGTCTGCCAAGGGCCTGCTGAGTTCTCCTGAGGTGTCAGGACTAAGGGACTGATGGAGACCTTACAAAAAACATTCAGGGGATCTTGGTTCCGAGAAAGCACCTATGAAGTCTGACTAAATCTTAGACACATGTGGTGATAGGAGCAAAAAGCCTCAGGCTCCTTAAAACACAACATCCTGAGAACCAGGGACTGGGGCCTGGTTATGCTGTGTCCTAGCCTCGAGCCAGGCTGACACGGGTGAGCCATGAGAACTCACCCAGTGGATGGCTAGATGAATGAATAGCCCAAGTTCTCCTCACCTTGCTACAGGGAGTGCAGCCTGCTGAATCAAAACTGCCCCAATGTCACGTGCACATCTTCTTGCTGTCCCCAGAAAGCCTGTTGAATCAGGTCACAGTCATTACAAGAGTGGCCACAGCACAAGAGCCACCGCGATGACAAGCCTTCACTGAGCTCTTACAGCTTGTCAGGCACTTGCTGAGGGCTTTTGACACGGTACTTCATGCACTTCTCCTGAAACAAGAGGCCAGTACTGGGATGCAGAGACAGAGGCTTAGGAGCAGCATTAAGCTGACTTTTCCATGGAGAGAGTTCAAATCATAAGGCTGAAGAATACAGCTAACCAAATTACCTGGTCCCTGTGTGTGTAAATCATCAATGTTTCAGAATCTATCCCAGACTCGGTCACCAAATATTTCTGCAAAGCAGTCAGAGCTGGCAGCCCAGCCTGGAAACTGTGGGGAGAGCCTGTTCTGCTACTCTCAGGTCAGCGGCCTTCCCGTGTGACATGACTTTGAGCTCCCTCATTGGTGTATCCTGACCCTGTTCTTAGGAACTGCCCAGGGATTAAGGCTCATCCAGGTGGGGCAAAGCCATCTAAATTAGCCACAAATCTGAATATTAAGGTGAGAATCACTAACATCTGCCACTTAAGGGAGCAGCTGCTGTGCTTGAGGCATTGGGCCAGGTGCTGCACATATGAAATCTCACAGAATTCTTGAACCAATGCAGGGAGTAGGTGCAACTTTCCTAAGGAAACTGAGGCTCAGGGGGCTTAAACAACTTGTCCAAGGCCACCCAGCCAACAATGAGAGAACCAGGATTCAAATGGAACCTGCCTGAGCCCAGGGTCCCCACATTCCCCACTCGCCCCTGCCACAGCGTGCCAAACAACAAACCTTTGATGGATTCACCCAGCCAGGTGGATGGCTGGGTCAGAAGAAAGAACAGTGGTCCCAGGTTCTAGCTTAACAGACGACCTACCACGGATCAGTCATCTTGCCTCTCTAATCCTCTTCTTCCACATCTCTAATATATAAGGTCACTGGACATGCTGAGGGTGGACGGCTCTGCTACTGTTTCTGTACTGATATGTGTGTATCGGTGGGAATGTGTATATGTGCGCACACACATGCATACACATTAGCAAGTGAGAGATCTACAGCCCTCGCTCCTGCCAGCCATGCTGGACGAAACCGCACTCTCTCCGGAACCTGCCTAGCAGCACTAACATTTGATTTGTAGGTAAGAATGGGAGTCCTGATTATTCCTACTGTTTGCTCAGGTCTTCCTGGGTCCTTATCTAATCTCTCATCTCCACCACATTTCTGTCACCAAGGGATGGCGGTGACTGAGAGCCCCGCGGGCACGCAGACTGGAGGTTTAGACAGGGCTGGGAGAAGGACTGAAGGAGATAGGGCCACTAAGAATACCAGCACTGGTGGGGAGAACCCCACTAGTGAGGACACTCATTACTAAGTACCCTTAGGCCCCTGCTGCCGTGAGACTTCCCTGTGTGAGTCTCACTATCTGCCCTCTTCTCTTGTTCCTTCCAGCAGTTCAGGTTGGTCCTGAGTAGAATAATATTGTTATCTGTAAACAGTGTCAATTAGTGTGGATTTTATACCTGTGCCTTTCCCCCTTACCCATGAGTCTCCAAGGAACCTGCTAGATTAAGTATTCTGCCATCAGGATTACTGAGTCTTTGCTGGCATCATTCTAATTCACACACTGTGCAGCATCTCAGCATTTCAGGGACCCTCCTTTCCTTGTGCTGACTTTTACCAAGTCTGTTTGGCCTGGAGGCTGGGGGCAATGAGCCTGACCAGGCAGCCTGGGCATTGCAGGAAAGTCGCTACCTGGCACAGAACAGATATTGTTTCTCTGTACTGTCCAGGGCAGAGGTCAATCACATTATATTTCATTCCTCACCTGCTGAGAAAAATATAGCTTTGGAATTGAGGTTATTTTCTGCTGCTCTCTGCTCAATGAATTCTTAATGTTTCCCTTGCTGGCCTAAATCTTTGACACATGGTGACGTGGAAGGGCATTGCTCTTTCTCACTGTAACTGTGAGAGGGGGCCGGTTTTGAGGAAGGCCCCCAAACAGCAGCAGCAGCCTCTGGGAACCCTATTTTGAGTTCAAACACCAAAGAATGAGCTTGTACAGGGTTGAGGAAAGACCAAAAGGGACATATTGTCTTAACAGAACTAGGAAACTGAGAAGCAGGGGACCATTTGAACACATCTGTTCAATAGTTCAAAACACTTGAGTTCAATGAGATGCAGTACCTGCTGGTGCCAGATGTTACACTAGGCCTTTCACAACCCTGCCGGTTATAAAATTTTTTTCTCATGAAGTACTTATAAATTTGTTTTTGAACTGTTGCTCTGGGGATACGATCTCCTTTCTTTCTAGAAACTTCCTGATGTGTGAGTGAGTGCATGGGAGAGAGTCAGAGAGCATGACAATACAAATTTAAAGTTTACAGGCTTAGATTCTGCTTTGCCACTTACATTGTTGATCCACAGAAAGCGTATAGAAAACAAGAAAGAGAAATCAAGATAGTTATGAAAATTTGAAAACACAGAATATTGTGCAGAAGAAGAAGTGACTCAAGGCATCACTTAGCTGTGGATAGCATTTACATAATCATAATCATAATGTAAACACTGAATGTTGGGCTAACCAGAGTGTCACATAACTACTGCAAAGACCGGGGCTGTGCCGGTGGTGGTGGTGGTGTGTGTCTCCGTGTTTAAATGTATGGAGCTAGAGAGAACAAGCACTAAATCCTCACCTTCCAAAGTGGAAAGTCAATAGATAATGCTGAGAGGTGAAAAATGAAGTAGCAACATGAACGTATTTATTTAGAGACATGGAGGTAAATAATGAAAGAACCAGCTAAACTAGTTAAAAGAGTTGTCTCTGGGAACTAGAAAATGGGGCCAAGGGACAATTCAGGATAACTCCCAGTCTTTTGTGACAAGCCCTGTAGAACTATTTGACTCTTTTAACTATGTGTGTGTATATATGCTTTTGATAAGCAGTAATCATAACTTTTAAAAGAGGAAAATGTTAAAAAGTGGATATTGAAGACCTAGCGGTTGCTCTGCTCATGTCACAGGGTGCGCATACCCACTGGAGATGAGATGGTGGGCCTAGGGGTCTGGGAGCACTTGGCCCTCTGACTTCTGAGGCCTGTAAAGCAGCGACCTCTGATTCAGTGTAAATGTCCAGCCTTCCAGGACAGTTGGTGGTGGCTGCAGGGCTCCCTGCCTCTGTGAGGGCTTTATTAGCAGAACCCTTGAGATTTGTCACCCATTCACTGAGGGTATCCAGGGTGAATATGGGACAATCCAGTTGTCATTCATCATTTATATTTCCTTGCTCATAAAACTTAAAATAACTTTTGTCTATTTCTTTCTCAGCGTGTGAGTAGCTGAAGACCAGGTTCCTATAGAGAGCACCAGATGGAGCTTCTTGCTTGGTTCTGTGAGGACTAATTTTCAATTTTTGAAAGTTGAGATGAGCTCTTTGCTCTGCCTTTTTTTGCATCACTAATTGTTGTCATTGTCATCTTCAGTCAGTATTTATTTCAACACTGAACTCTTGGCTTCCTCGCTCAAACTCAGCCCTTTTTTCCCCAGTGAGTCCCTATTTCAGTAAATGCATTTCCATTCCTCTCTTCGGTCAGGCCATTTTTCTGTTTCTGTCACTCCACATCTCATCCATTAGTAAATCCTGTGAGTTCTGCTTTCAAAATACATCCATAATCTGTCCATTTCTCTACCTGTACAGTCACCACCCTTGTCCAGGCCACCTTCCTCTCTCACCTGGATCACTTTAGTAGTCTCCTGATCGTTCCTTTCTTTCATCTTGGTCCTATAGTCTGAAAAGGCAAATCTTAAAATTCTAATGCCTTGCAGGGGTATCAAAAATAGAACATAAAGTTCACAATGATTAGCAACATTCTGCATGATCTGCTCACCTGTCTGGCTTTATTTCTCATCATTCTGTTTCCAGTCTTCTCTGCTTTAGCCACACTGCTCTTCTTGTAGTTCCTTGACCACTGCTCCTGCCTCAGGGCCTTTGCATTTGCTGTTACCTCCTAGACTCTTCTTCCAGATAGCCACATGCCTTGCCCCTTCATTTCATTTAGGTCTTTGCTTAAATATAAGCGCATCAAAAAGGACTTCATGACTATCTTAGGTAAAGCGGTACCTTTCTTCCCCTGCATATCACTGTCTATCCCCTTCTGCTTTATATTTCTCCATGCAACTTGACATTTCTACACTATATTATACATGTATTTGTTTATTTATCTTCCATTTTAGACTGTAACCTCTATGAGAGTATTTGTCATTTTGATCCCTTGATATATCCATGCCCAGAACAGTGCCACTACATAGTAGGAACTTGGTAGATATTTGTTGAATGTCCCAGTGAATGAATTATGCACCCATAAGTTGGCAGAGCATCTCCAAGCACTACATAGAGTCACTGTGTCTGTGTCAAACATGTCACACCCATGGAGAGGTATGTGAGCACAGGGAGTAGCCCATACTGACTTCCAGCAGGAACTGTGGAGGTAGAGTGCTGCCTTCTTAGTTCCTGCTTACAAATTCTCGCCTAGAAGGCTGGAATGAGTACTGTGTGGTACTATGGGGAGTGGGGCAGGGTATTTCTTGCAGTCAGAAAATCTTTAAGGGTATGTTCGATGGGGCAAATCAAAGTGAACTCTGTCTACAGGTCACCTGCACATGTTAGAGTTTACTGATGTTTCTCAGTGGCGTCATTTTCTCCCAACTTTTTGGAAAATGTCATTCTCTCATCGGACTTTTTGAGAAGATTTGGCTGTGTGCATGGGGAATGATGCAGACCCATTTCCAGATTTCCTGCATTGTGAAAGTGTAGTGATATTTACCAAGTACTTTTGAGCATCTATAATATTCTTAGTTCTGTTCTAGGCAGTAGAGATGTAGATTGAATATCATCACTAGAGTTTAAGCCTTTTTGTAAGGTCGAGAGTAGCTCATAGTAGAGAGCATATGTGTATTACTATGTGTATTAATGCCTTTTAAAAGTATAGGCCCCCATGTAACTTTTATTGCCTATGCTTCAAGACGGCTATGCCAAGCTCCCATTAATTGAACTTTCTTTTTCGACAAATGTAATACCAGACATTAATTAAATGTCAGTGACTATTCCTGCCAGCTCAGTTTTCTGGCTCTAATTAGAATTAAATGGTGGGAGAGGTTAGGCAGACTAAATCAAAGGAACAAAGGGAGTTCAGGCTTCCAAACTGTGGCCCTTCATTTGCAGAGTCAATTTCAGTTAGTTGCATACAGCTGTTTGGCTGTTTTGTGAAGCAAGATGGTTGCCTTTTCAGACAGAATCTGCTCCTCCCACTTATTCATGTTGACTGTGGGCCACCACATGGCCCTGAGAACCTCTGTCTCTCTTGGGCTCATGATGCAAGCTAAGCAAATGGAAAGGTGGGTTTTCAGGCTGGGACTCAGGTGGAGAAGGGGAAGGCAATTGTGTTTTCAAGGCTGCTGTGCCCTCTCCTCCCCCTTTTGCTGCTCAGTATCTGACCTGAGTATTCTAATGTGGCTGGTAGGAGAGTTGCTGTGATTTGTGTAGTTCCTCCTTCTACTGGCGGAGTGAGGAAGAAAAGGCCTGAGAGATGTGGAGCTTGCTAATTCAACCAATAATAATTTTTTTTTTTAATTTTGCTATTCAGGAAAAGCCAAATGCCCTAGGGGCAGCTTTTCCCAATTGAATTAAATATTCATAAACTAATTAAAATATACTAATTTCTTGTCTCTGTGTACTTGTTTCTGGTTGAATTTTTATATTTTTAGGTATATTACTATTATTAATTTATTTTAAAATTACAGATGGCCAAATGAATTTCTCATATGTTCCACATATACTTTAGAGAGGTCTTTTGGTATTAATTTTTTTTTTTTTTTGTATTTTTCTGAAGCTGGAAACGGGGAGAGACAGTCAGACAGACTCCCGCATGCGCCCGACCGGGATCCACCCGGCACGCCCACCAGGGGGCGATGCTCTGCCCCTCCGGGGCATCGCTCTGCCACGACCAGAGCCACACTAGCGCCTGGGGCAGAGGCCAAGGAGCCATCCCCAGCGCCCGGGCCATCTTTGCTCCAACGGAGCCTTGCTGCGGGAGGGGAAGAGAGAGACAGAGAGGAAGGAGAGGGGGAGGGGTGGAGAGGCAGATGGGCGCCTCTCCTGTGTGCCCTGGCTGGGAATCGAACCCGGAACTTCTGCATGCCAGGCCAACGCTCTACCACTGAGCCAACGGCCAGGGCCGGTATTAAATTTTAATGTTAATACTGTGGGTTATAGTGTATCATGTTAGTGTTAAAACATTTTAATTTTTTTGTTTCTTTTTAGTTACAAATCCTTATGGGTTTCTATGCGAATATAATATTTTTGCTATTAAAATGCTTCTGTGGGGGTTTAATTTCTGCTGAAAATTATTGCTAGTTAGAAATGCTAGCAAGTTTGCTGACACTACTCAGGGAGGCTTCTTTCCTTGGCAACTGCGGCTGACAAGCTATCGTCGGTCTGAGAAAGCTGTGCGTCAGGATAGAGGCTTGCCGACTCTGCTGGGTTCAGAACCCGACCTATTTGCGAGTAGAGGTCCATCCGGAGTTTCACTGTATTTCTACTAAAAAATTCTCCTGTGATGTATTTACATCATGGCTAACATCTAAAACTAGCTTTTGTTGCATCCTGTGAAGAAGAAATGTGTATACAGTAACAGTATAAGAGAAAAGCAGTCATTAAAGACTCGATAAAAATGAATAGGAACTGGAAATAACCAGATAGCAACGAGAAGAGTGATGTTGATATTGAGTAGATTCCAGATATTAATTCAAAGAGAAATATATCTGCTGATGTCTGTGCACTAGGGTTCCAAATGAACACTGCTCCAAAGCAGTCATTGGTATTTTAGAAACAAAAGCAACAAACAAAAACATCAAAGATGATCTCTTTTCTATGTGAAATTTGCCTCTAATCTGGTGTTCTTTTCCTTAACGTTACTGACAGGATTTGGGGTTGGTTTTGGCATGTTCTATCTGCATAGTTTGATCAATGAAATTTGATTATGTATGTGTTGCTTACCTTTTATAAGCAGCCACTTGTGTGGAAATCTGTTTACAAAAAGAGTGGACTGGAATGAAAAAGATGGCAGGGATGGTTTTTATCTGATTCATTATAATCTAACCACATTAAAATCTGAATTAGCAAAGAAGTTTTAAGCTATGGGTCCCATCTGGAGAAATACGCCTGAAAGCACTCCTAAGAGAGAAATGAGCTCTTTCCTTAATTCGCTATCATAACTTGGTTCACATATTCATTCCAATGCCTAAAAATTATCCCATTTTAACCTTACAGCCATGAGCATCCACGTGCCGTTATATTATGAACTTTGGAGATAGAAATGATTGCATATTACCAAGACTATTATCCACTGGGCATCTGAAAGTATAGAATTTTATGTATAGACCTTATTTTCATTAAATCTTTAAATATCCATGTGATTTAAATTTCTTGAAGAATCAAAATGTCTTCTTTCTTTCACAACAATATAGTATTAATCTATGTAATAATTTAATATGTAATTTTTAATATCTTCTAAAAATTCCCAGATTATTTAGAAGGTACTGTGTATCTTGTTTGGTTTTTTTGTAAAGTGCTTCACATTTTAAATGTTAGCTCACCCAATCAATAGCATGTTATTAACTTTGCATATCTGTAATAACATGAAATTAAAACCCAGCAGTCTAATGCTTTTAAAAATGTTTTAATCATTTGTAATTTGATTGAACCTTCTAAAATGTTCTCCTTTCATTCCATTTCTTATTTTTTCTCTTAGTTCTCTCTCCCAAGTAAAATTTATTGGAGTCAGTCCATAAATTGATCTCTTTAATGAGCCAAGCAATGGATTATTTATAACAATGGCACGGTTGAAAATGTTCGTCATGGGAGCTGAGGGAGGGGCGAAAGGGAATTTGTTAGGAAATGTGTTTTAGGAACCCGTGGAGACCAGGTTTTGCAGGCACCCACTGCATAGTAACTGAGAAGACCGATAAATTCTAATCTTAGCCAAGAGCCCAGGTTTTTACTTTAGGAACTGTTCTCCAGGATGACCTATGGTTATGGAGGCTACAGAGGGTCAGTGTCCCCCACAAACAAGGAGTGTCATCAGAAAGGCTTTTGATGTAAAGCACCATCCACCGAAAAGGTGCATGTTAGTCACTCTCTGCTCCTCTCTTCCCTTCCCCCCATTCCAATTTGGTTTTTGTAGTCAGACGCCATTGAAACTGCTTTCTACTCACTGCCCACTCTACTGGGCACTTCTCCCTTCTTCTGTCACTGGATCTCTTAGCAGCATTTAACATAGGCAACTACTTCTTCCTTTCTGAAACACTGCCTACTCCTCACTGCCGGGGCACCAGCCCCCTGTCCTCCTCCCCTTTCACACCCCCTTTCCTCTGTCCAGCTCCTCTCTGACCATTTCCTGTTGGCGGCTCCTTGGGCTCTGTCCAGGCTGCTCCTCTCGGCTCCCCCTGCATTGACCCCCGTGATCCCTTCCGGTCTTGTGATGAAACGTCTTCTATGCCACCACCACCACAGGACAGTTTCCAAAAGCTACATCTCTAACTGCTGCCTTCGGTCTCCAGTTCTCTGCTTGATATTTCCACTGGGGTTCTAAGTGAACATTTCAAAGATCAAAACAGAACTCTGGTTCTGCTATTTTCTATTCCAAATCTCCGGCAGGTCTTTTCCTTTTCATATTTGCACCACACACTTTGCTCCAGCCCAAAGCAAACCAAACAAAAACAAAACAAAACTTTTCTGTACCCATTAACATCCAGAGCAGCAACAATGCCATCAGCACAGTGTGTCCCACGTCTGTCCGCTTCCCTCTGTCTCCACTGCCACAGTCGAGTACAAGTCACTGCTGTCTATCATCTTCGCCTGCTTGACCCGTTACCTGGCTTCCTGCTTCTGCTTTGCACACCTTCTCAACGGTTCTTTGTCCACAGGCATTCTTCACTCAGATTTGTTTTAAAAGACAAAGAAGATCATATTACATCCTTGCTTAAAAGCCTCCGTTGCCTGGCTACCCATTGTATTCTGTCTAAACTCCAAGCTCAGCCGAAACATGTGCGGCTCACAGGGCGGAGTGGAGCGGACTGAGCCGAGCTCTGCGGAGACCACTAAGGAGATGACCACTTCTATCTAAGTAAGGGGTGAGGAAGGAACACTCCCAATAAAATGGCATGGAACAGAAATAAATGAGTTTTTTTTACTTTTGTTCCTCATAAAAACTCTTGGATGTTCCCTTTGGTTTCATTTAGCCAATCATTTAATAAACAAGCCTTCTAGATTGTTCTCTAGATTGCAGTTCCTGATGGGGGGTCTGTGGCTATGTATCTCTTGGAACTCTGACATTGTTTTTCAAAATTGTGTGTGTGTGTGTGTGTGTGTGTTCTCATAAACATTGCTTTTCCTGGAGAGAGAATCCATTGCTTTCATCAGCTCCTCCAAGAGGGCTGTAGCTTATTGAAATGCTGTGACTTAGAGATGAAGCTGAGGAGAGAGAGGTAACGGAATCCTGGTTGCGGTGGGTCCTTTCGGGTCTGTGCTCAGGGCCCGGTTGCTGAGAGGCTCAGTGTTATCCACCCTGCAGCGCTGTCCAGTGGGACTTTCTGCGACGATGGGAATGCTCTCTCTATCTGTGCTGTTCAGATGGTAGCCACTAGCCACAGGCACACTGGAAATGTGGCTGGCGTGACTGAGGAACTGAATTTTTAACTTTATCTAATTTTAATTAATTGAAATGGAAATAGTCACACATGGCCAGTGGCTACCACATTGGACAAAGCAAATTCAAGCCTTGTATCCAAGTCCAGCTAGACGTTAATTAATTACTCCCGATGTCCTTTAGCACGTTAGAGCTTCCGAAGCTCCTCAACATCTCTCCCCTCCTGCAGGCCTGACCCGGGGAGGTAAACTGGACACATTTTCTACTATGTTATTGAGGAAACACAATCACATTCACGTAATTTGCCTGGGTTTCTAGGAATAGAACTGAATTTGTGTAGAGCAAGTGAAAATTTTACAATAAACTATTACATACACATACAGGTTTTTGTTGTGAATCATTACTGTAATTATCAATGATAACAGCTGCTCTTTATTACATGTCTTTCTCACATAGTTTTGTGGCACTAGGTGTTGTGCTGTGTCACCTCATTACTCTTCATCCCAGCCAGCTGGGGCGCTTGGTCCACATCCAGAAGGGGCTTGGGACCTCGTCCACTGAGTGGCAGAGCTTGGTGTCTAATCATTGGTCGTCTGCATTCCTGCATAGAGGCCCCAGCCCCCATTCCCTTCACGTGCCACAGAGTGTAGCCCACTGTGGGGAGGGGTCTGTTCAGTACACCTCGGCCTCCTACCTCTGTGGAGCCCATCAGCTGCTGTCACGTCGAGTAGCAGAGACTCTGCTTGCCCCCCTTTGGCCCAGACTACGCAGGGCCCGCCTTCAGTGTCCTCAGTGGCTCTGGGTCTCCCCCAGCCCTACTTTTCTTTATGGAATTGTACATTCCTGTGTTGCTTGATCAGGTTCAGCTCTGCTGTTAGTGGCAGGTGAATGTTGATGGGCTTTTACCTGGTCGTAACGAGAAGTACATCTCTTAAGAGTAATGCAGTGTTGGCACCAGAACTGAGAGAGCCAGAGAGCTGGGTCTGTCAGCCGTATCTGTTGCATCCTCAGGGGCTGGCTGTGGGTTAATGTTACTGGGCTGTGTTTGAAAGGTGGCAGAGATGCCTAAGAAAAAGGGTTGGTTCGGCCTGACCTGTGGTGGGGCAGTGGATAAAGCGTCAACCTGGAAACGCTGAGGTTGCCGGTTCAAAACCCTGGGCTTGCCTGGTCAAGGCACATATGGGAGTTGATGCTTCCTGTTTCTCTCTCTCTCTCTCTCTCTCCTCTCTATAATGAATAAATAAAATCTAAAAAAAAAAAAAGAAAAAGGGTTGGTTTGAGGGCTGGGTATCTATAAATATAAGGAAAGAGACATACGATCATCTTCAGTGACCGTTCTTATTTATATACCCTTCTCGATTTAAGGGTATGTCATACATGCTTATTATCTAGCTTGAGACTGGTTAAAAGATTCCCCTTTCCATGCCAATCTTAAGACAACAAGTCATACTGAATAATTTAGTTCCTCTATCTTTTGGAGAGCCAACTATTTTTAATAATCCGACTAATGCAACCTGAAAGGGTAACTTCCTTTTCCTTCCTGCTAATACCATTTCAAAAGATACCAAGCAATGGCCATGCCCAGTGCTGGGCCCTTAGAGACTGCTGGTAGTGGGTACTTGGGCAGTATTTATCAACTGGTCTTAAAATGTTTACACCCTTGCATTCAGTAATTAAAGTCATAGGAATTTACCTTAAGACAAAAGTGTAAGAACTGGGGAAAAAAACATATTTAAAATGTTAATTGCCACATTATCTATAACAGGAAGTACAGGATGGCAATGGAGCCCTTGAAAACGCACAGCAAAGTAGCTGGCTGTGCTCATAGCCCTGTCTTTCAGCTGGGCTCCCAAGCAGTCCACCTTTCTCATCATGCAGGGTTTCTTTCCAGTGATGCCATTGGTTTTTGTAGCTTATATTTTATAGGTAAGGAAGATGTTAAATAGAAAAGTAAAAGCAGTTCCTTAAAATTATTTTTTTTCTACAAGCCAGTAGTACACAGCACAGGAACACTGTTGCTGGCTGTGGAATTTACCCACCTCCCGTGGTAGAAGGAATTCAGCCGTCTCGTGTCTCCAGTGCCCTTGATCTTCCTGGTGAGATCTGTTGAGGTGCCAGGCACACAAAATATCAAATCACACGCCTTGAGGGCACTAGGTGAGTCACCAAACCTTTGGTGAGTTCAGCCTCTGAGCTGTAGAAACTGGAATAAATTAAATAGGTTGCTTTGATTTTGTTCTTGGAAGCCTGTACTACCTGTATCGCAGATGCAGTTATTATTCTGGGCCTCACTGAACAGCGAGGATAAAGAAAGTGGTTCTCAGGGGGAAGGAGAAGGGTCAGTCTGAATTCTCAGAAACAGAATGGGCCAGATCGCGACTTAGCGTTAGAAGGTCAGCGCCTGATATCACTCAGCTTTCCTAGTTGTCTTGATGTCATACAACTGGCAGTATTCTCAAGACATCTTAATAGGAGCCGCTGCTTTCCGAACCCGGGGGCACTGCTGCGAGGGGATGGAGGGGGCGTGGCTGCTGCCCTCGTGGCCTGTGTTTTCCCTCTCCGTGAAGCGCTGGGCTGGCTCCGAGCCACCAGCCAGGGCGGCAGAGATGTCCTTCATCTTGTTGGGCCTGGCTAGACTCTCCCGTTAAAGTTCATGCATTAAAAACAAAGAAACAAGCAAAACAAATCATGCTGCCTTCAAAAAGATAGGCCATCTTCCGCAGGGTGGAATTTTAAAGTTAACAGTATTGACAGCACAGCCCTAACGTAATGACAAGAACCTCCAATTATGGTGACTCCCTTGGTCTGTGTCCCATGATTTTTGTGGAACACCATCAGTCATATAGTTACTTTTCAATGGTCAGTTGTTTATTAGCCATCTACTATGTGCTGATTGCTCTGCTAAGCATGAGATACCAGGATGAATAAAGATGTCGTCCTTGCCCCAAGGATTTTGTAGTCTTCCCGGGGAGACTAAGACATAAGTGGATAACTGGAAGCTGTGGGAGCACTGTGGAGGGTCACCTCCCTGGCCTTGTGGGCTAGGTCGGCTTCCTGCAGAGGCGCAGTGACACCGGTTTGGAGCAAGAGGTGAGAAGGCCGTCCGGGCAGAGAAAGTAGCCATCAGAGAGCATGGTGCGGTTGGAGTGTTTGGCGAGCTAAGTTTCTCTGTGCAAATAAAAGACTATTGAAATGATGTAGTGATGTTTGCCTGAAATCTATATACACTTATTGATCAATGTCACCCTGTTAAATTTAATTTTCTAAATAAAAAATAAAAGAAGTCTATACAGGTTGGTGGGGGCCTGCCTGGACTTGGAGATTTTTATATGAATAAATTTCATCAGGGGTCTGGTGCTTTCCACAGATGGATTTGTAAGCAATCACTTAGTCACCCCTGGGAAGCCCAAGGACAGACTACGATAGACATGTGTCATCCCATGTGTCTAATATGGGAAGGAACGCAGCCACACTCCCTCCTCAGTGGGTGCAGAGAAGGCCCTCCACCCTGGGACAGGCCGTCTTGTCTGCTTTACATTTTGGGGAGCATTTGGACTTTGGTTATTCAGTCCATTCTCGCAGTGGCCTTTGAAGGCAGAAGTGATAGCCAGACCAGGAAACAGACGTGGAAAATGGTCATCTGGGTCCAGGACCTCACTGGGGTTTCAGCTCTGACGTTGCAACCCTTATCAGCGCTCTCCAGCTCTGCCCATCTTGGCCTCAGGTGTTGTGGGGTAGGCACCTGAGCCCCACCTTACCTCCTGAGGATGGGGTTCCCTCTCCCTCAGCCTGTCTGGTCCCACGTTTCCTCCTCTGCGCCCTCTGCGCCCGTGCTTCCAGGCTGCAGCTTTCCTCTCCCCCTGCCTCCCTGAACGTTTACACTTCTGCACGATTCTCTGCTCCCCTTTGACAGAGAACTGCTGTCCTCACAAGTGGCTGTGCCCCTTCCCTTTACATGGCCCATTTCAGAGCTCTCCTACTATGCACCCCGTGGCGTATCCCTCGGCTGTCTGCCCTCACTTCCCTAGGCCTCAGGGAAAGGCTGCCCTCTCCTGGGACTGGGGTCTCGGACCTGCACAGGTGAGCCTATTCTGGAATCTCCCCGAGCCTTTTGATTTTTTTCCGCTGTAAAAGGCGGATGTGAAAATTGATTGGGATAACATTTTCAACAGTTCTGCTTTGGGCCTGCGGCATCTGGGGTGCCAACGAAGGGCAAGCGCCTTGTCCCCAGCCCATACTAAGCAAGCCTCCCTTTGCTGTACTACCACAAGGCTTCTCCAGCCCCCCTGCCAGTCCATAAGACTCCCCAGTTTCCTCCCTCTGAAAGGTCCTGTCAGCAACAATGGAGTCCATGTGCAGTTGAATTAGCATACTTGGAAAATGTGATAAATAAGTTTTTAAAGTGTCACTTTATGCACAAATGTGAAAATGATTTGACCTTCCCATTTTTTTTCCTTACAAATTGCATGATTTTAACCAGATGGCTGACCTATAAACGGTGTTCCCTCTTGAGCTGGTGAACAGAAATACCCCATAGTTTGTCCACATTCTGAGAGTCCTTTGGTGACTTGTATGCACTGCAGTCTGTGAGTCATTTTGGTGACCACAGGGCTTTAATTTTAACACTCACTGCTGTGATCATTGGGATACTTTTTTATAGCCTACAGGGGAATAGATGTCATTTGAATGAATGTTTATTCAGAGGAATTGTTAGTCTTGGCAAATTGCACCCGAATGTTGTTTGGTCCAGGAGGTAGGCCTGATAGAATCCCATGGAAAAGGCAGACCACCGTTGTGATATGCTGCACGGTGCAAGCCAGCCATGGAATATTAAGGCCAGTGTTGAGAAATGAAAACCAGCTTTAAAATAAAATATGCAAGAGTGCTTACAGATTTATGTGCCTCTAGAATTCATCCCCACCCTCTTCCTTTGTTGTTATCCCAGGTCTGGAAACCTACCTGTGTTAAATCGACTCCTTCAGAAATGCATCCATTGCTTAAAATGAAAATTTTCTGCGAGATCAAAGGGGTCACCCACTATGTAAAAGATGCTTCTAACCTTTTATTTCTAAATCCCTTGCCTGTTAATAAATAGGTGCCTAATGAAGAGGAGAAGGCACTGCTGGTAGGTCCAAGGTGGGGGCCCCACCTGGGGGTTGGAGAGCTAGACAGGTCAATGCTGCGTGACACAGTAGGGTCAGGAAGATGCCGGGCAGGCTGCCCTGCAGTCCTCACTGGAATGGTTTCACTCACATGTTTCCCCTAAATGTGCCATGAATACCATCGTTGGTATGCAGGAGGACTTTAAATGGGTACAGAAACAAACTTTTTATGTTAATAGCCTTGTCTTTATTTTAATATTGTCTTAAAGCATAGCTAGTGCATCACACTTAAAAAGTTTCTTTTTTAAAATAAAATTATTTAAATGAACAAAATGGGTCTACTTAAAGAAACAGTCTAAGTAATTAATACCACAGGTGGCACTGACTATAGAGATCATGAAAGTATTATGTTAATGATGAAATGTTGGCAAATGTTGGTTTTAGCTTATTTAGGTAAATATAGGCATTGTGTTGATGTAAATCCTGGCAAACATGCATTGTTCTTTTGGGGCAATATATTACATAATTGGATATAGTGCTGTTTTATATGCAGCTAATTTCAGAAGCTAAAACAACCATATCAATTAAATACTATTTTATTTGATTAATAAAAATGCTAGATTGTTTTAAGATTGAATAAATATAAAATGCTAATTGGATATAAAATTCTTATTTATGCGATTATGGGCATTGCCGTAAAACTATAAGACACTTATTACTGTTTAATATTGCTTTAATTAGCAGTGTTCTTCTAAAAGTTAGAAGATAATAAGCTTCTTGCCAACAGCTCCCAAGGAACCAAAGTGATCCCGCAGTAAGATCACAAGTCAAATACAACAGGGAGATTTTCTTTGTCTCAGGGAGGCATAGTGATGCTAAGTTGTACTTTAAGTCGAAGGCCAGGGTTTAAATAGGTTGCCACCAAGTTGTTGAATTTAATTTGTTATTTATTGAATGTCCATTCCGTATCATGCTCTGTTAGGTCCCTGGGGGAGGTTGTGATATTTATGTGAGCCAGGATTGTTTCAGGAGCAAATAATAGAAAATCTGACTCAAACGGATGCAAACAAACAAACAGATGAAGAATTTACAGGGTTACACAATGGAAAATTAGGCGTGGACTTCAGCTATGGTTGAATCCAGGTGCGCAAGCAGCATTGTCAGGACATGGCCTCCTCCTCCATCGCTCAGCTCTTTCTTCTTTCCACCCCCAGGTTCTTTCCACAGGGTAGCCTCTCACCCTGAGGCCAACATCTACTTGGTTTTAGGTCTAATAAAAAGAGAGCGGTATTCTGTAATAGCTTTGATATCAGTCCCAGAATCAAGACTCATTGGCCAGGCCTACTTGCTGGTTCTGTTTCCTGGGGCGGAGGGCGAAGATGTGATCACTTATGTGAACTGAGGGTAGAGGTCAGTGTTTTCTGGTACCAGCAACCAGAAGAACGGGAAGGAACAACAAATGTTCTGTATTCAAGGGGCTCACTGGCAACTGGAGACAGGGTCCACTTGCATGAGACTTTTAACAGTGGGCGGGAATGGAGAGGGCATTTTAGGAAGGGGGTCAGAATGCACGAAGGCATGGAGGTATGAAAGGTATGAGTAGGGATGGGCATTTGGTAAACTAAGGATCAGGGATTGCTGGTGCAATGATTCAAGGATGGAAAAGTGTGAGCTTTGTTCATGTCAGTCTTCTGGGAATTAAAAGACTGTACCCTGCCATTTGACAGTCCCCTACTCTTACCCTTTGAGAGCTGGTGGGAGTGAGGAGTGGTGGGCAAGGAGCCTGTGGAGGCTCAGGATGTGCCTATCCAAAGCTGAGAGCTGAGCTGTCCTGCAGCAGTGCCAGCCTTTGTACTGTTTTCCCTGTAGGCAATAGGAAGAGCCTCATCTAACATGTGCTTAATTCAGCAAGTTCTTATTGAACACCTACTATGTCCTAGGCTCTTTAATCAAATCAGAGCTTTGGTGCTCCTTATCTGTTGCACCACCAAATATTGATAGAGCTCCTCCTGGTCACCAAAGATTCTGTGTGGTACCATGAGAAAATCAACTAAGAGAAACAGGTTCTGTCCCCAAGGAGAAGTGGGCAGGAAGGAGGCACAGGGGGCTGCCCGGGGCTGTGGAGACATGGAGGGGCCTCTGGGGAGTGATACTGTCTGCTCTCCTCCAACCTCCTTGTCTCCTATGTTGTTTTTTTCCCTTCCTCCACTTTCCCGGACGAGCCTAGGCTTCACCTGACAGAGGAAGTTCAGAGGCATCCTAGCACCTGTCAAGACCCAGGACCCCATGTGGTCTAGTCAAGTCCTTCTCTTCCTCCTCTGCCGTTTCCCTCTGTCTTATGCACCTTCTGAGGTCTTCTTTTTTGCATCCTACTGGGATGAACAGGGAGAAATAATTTCATGTTCTCGTCTTACAATCCTGCCTTTCTCCCCAAGCCCATGCTCAATCCCCCCCTGTAGGAGAGGAGGGGGGGGGGACAAATTTCAGCACCTGAGATTCGAATTGGGTCATGGTTCCTGGCGTGCGTGTGGTGAAGGGCTGGGACACATGCTTTATTTCTCTCTCATGCTCCCATAGGGAGATCCAGCCTCGTCTTTCTTCTTTTCCTCTTTTCCCAAGAATACATCTACATGGATAATTTATACCAAAACCTTCTTCTGGGGCTGGTGGTCTCTCTCTATCTTTCTCCTTCTACCAGCAGAAGTTCTGAAATATACTTTTCCCAAGATTCGTATCCACGTGGCCTGGGCCGTATGTCCCAGCTCAGCCCGCACCTGTGTACTGGGAGACTGGAAGGGGCCTTGGGCTCCCGTGACCACTTCCTCCTGCCCTGGAACCTGCCAGGAGGGGCAGCTGTGCCAGCGCCCAGCTGACCCTTGATCTGCAGATAATGAACACATGGGCACCAGAAACTGACTTTAGGCCCCAGCATGCCTTCTCCTGAGGGCATTTTGCCCAAAAAAGTATGGCCTCACTTTTCCCATCCCCCTAAAAGAAACTCAGAATGTGCCTGAGTCTTCCTGGGTGTTGGTCTGATTAATTTATTACCACAAACACCACAAACAGTGGACAAACACATAGGCTTTGTGTGAGCATATCATGGTTTGAATTCTGGCTTTGCCACAAACCAGTTATATGATTTGGGGCCAATTTGAGTCTCTGTTTCCTCATTCATCAACTGGTAATAAAAATACTGATCTGGTGGAGTTGGGAGAGACCTATACTAGTGTGTGACAAGTGAATGGTAAATGACAGGCTTCTGTGCAAATGAAAGTTGTGATGGTGCCGTGAACCTGTAGATGCAGGACTGGTCACTGTGAGCTGCTTGCTGGGGGCTGCCCGGGGCGGCCGCGTTACTTGTTGTCCCACCCACAGGACACCTGTTATGGGATCTTCACAGGAACATAGGAAGGTCTGCCAGGAGCACTCACTTAGCCTAGCTGAGGGCCCTAGGGATGATGGCCTTCTCTGCTGTGGTTAGGTGTGGAAAGGGGAATTCACTCACGGAGGTCTTCAGGCAGACCAAGGACTTTTCTGCTGTGAAGGAACCAGTCCAACTCTTGGGTTTGGCCATTGTGTCTTCTTCCTGGACTAAAGTGCATTTGTCTCTAAGAAATGTCAACTTGCCTATGCCCAATTCCATCTTTGAGTTGGCTTAGCACTTGCCAGTGACCTTGCTTGTGTTTCTACAACATTGCATACCTTTTGTTACTTTTCGCGCACGTCACTTGACTCTTACACGATACCCATCTGGCAGATGAGGAAACAGACATGATGCCTTACTTTTACATCTCCTCATTTCTTATAGATGTTTACTCTACTGCTCTGAGTGAACACATCTGGCATTCTGGCTTTATTATTCCTACGTGGAGATTTTTTTTTTTTGTGAGGACTTCATGCTTTTATTATTCTGACATGGTTGAAATCCTGGGCTGCCAGAATGGGCATTGCCCTTGAGAGGACTGCTTGCCTTCGCCTCCCCCTTGAGACTCCCCTGCCCAAGTCTCTGCTCCTATTCCATGCCTATATTTCACTTAACACCAGGAGGATCCTTCCCATGTACATGTCCTATTGCTGGACTGAGCCCCTTGCGTTGGGGAAATTGATTAGGAAATCAACAGCATCTAGTGAGAATGTACTGTGCCCCATACACTGCTAGGCAGTGGAGGGGCTGTAATGAATTAAGAGAGGTTTCCCTTAGCATTAGGGAGTCTCTAGAGATGCGCCCCCTCCTTATGATCTATTCCCTTCCTTTCCTTCATTAGAATCCTGATGTTCTTCTAAATTGACTCAGGTCTAATGCTTAAAGTACTCTGGCTTTGAACCAAAACAAAAAACATGCATTGGTGGTGTCCTGGCCTCCATTTCTCTGATATTTGCAGGGTTGCCTGCACTGTAGCTCTGACTTTGAGGCCCTGGACACAATGCGAAAGTGGAAGGCTGGTGATATCAACCATGCCCCTGGGGCACACTTGGCATCCATCTGTCCAGACTAAGGTTCTGCTTGTCATGAGCATCCAAGGATGTGTTAGGAATCACATTTCCTTCCTGAGCTCTGAATATTGCATTTTCCCTCTGGGACCCCAGATGACCCAGTCACCCATGAACAGAGATATTTCTTTGGGAAATTGGTTTTCATTTCCAGTCTCCACACCTCACAGCATAGCATATTTCCCACATGTCAAGTTAAATATGCTGTTGTCTCTCCCAATTTTCTCTTCTCTTAGGAACCAAGCAGGCCAGGCTAGTGCTCAGGGCCCTGTCAACCAGGGAGCCACATGGCAGTTTATGGACTTGGCTTCCTGCTCCGTCAGCCAACTTTGCTCCTCTCTCGTGCCTGAGATCCCTTGAATTCTTCTTTGAATTGCCTGCAGTTCTGGACATTCTGATTGGGCTTCTATATACAGAACTTACTTTTCCATAGACTTCCTATCAAGGGACTAAGGGGAACACTGCACGGAGAAGGAGTTTGAAGTCTTAGGAGGTCTGTTATTGACCATGGTTGTGACAAGAAAGGTCATAGGGTCGTGGCTGCATATGTATCTGCTATCTGTCCTCTGGTGTAAAGGGGAATGGGGAACCTTCTAGCTACAGGCTTCCATCTGAAGCAGTGTGTATGATAGGTATTTTTTATAGGTACTTTTTATGGATGGTGTTTTGGCAATTACCAATATTTCATTGCAACTGTATCCCATGATTCTGAACATTGTGATTATTAGTCCCATATTTAAGAAGTTTTAAAATCACATATTATACCTGAACCCCAATTGTTGAGTTTTACTTGTATTGAACTTAATAGAAAAGTGTCTTACTAGATCAGGGGTCCCCAAACTTTTTACACAGGGGTCCAGTTCACTGTCCCACAGACCATTGGAGGGCCGGAGTATAAAAAAAAACTATGAGGCCCTGGCCGGTTGGCTCAGTGGTAGAGCGTCGGCCTGGCATGCAGAAGTCCCGGGTTCGATTCCCGGCCAGGGCACACAGGAGAAGCACCCATCTGTTTCTCCACCCCTCCCCCTCTCCTTCCTCTCTGTCTCTCTCTTCCCCTCCTGCAGCTGAGGCTCCATTGGAGCAGAGATGGCCCAGGGGCTGGGGATGGCTCCTTGGCCTCTGCCCCAGGCGCTAGAGTGGCTCTGGTTGCGGCAGAGTGATGCCCCGGAGGGGCAGAGCATCGCCCCCTGGTGGGCAGAGCGTCACCCCCTGGTGGGTGTGCCGGGTAGATCCCGGTCGGGTGCATGCGGGAGTCTGTCTGACTGTGGGAGTCTGTCTGACTGTCTCTCCCCGTTTCTAGCTTCAGAAAAATACAAAAACAAAAAACAAAAAAAAAAAACTATGAACAAATCCCTATGCACACTGCACATATCTTATTTTAAAGTAAAAAACAAAACAAAACGGGAACAAATACAATATTTAAAATAAAGAACAAGGGCCCTGGCCGGTTGGCTCAGCGGTAGAGCGTCAGCCTGGCGTGCGGGGGACCTGGGTTCAACTCCTGGCCAGGGCACATAGGAGAAGCGCCCATTTGCTTCTCCACCCCCACCCCCTCCTTCCTCTCTGTCTCTCTCTTCCCCTCCCGCAGCCAAGGCTCCATTGGAGCAAAGATGGCCCGGGCGCTGGGGATGGCTCCTTGGCCTCTGCCTCAGGCACTAGAGTGGCTCTGGTCGCGGTGGAGTGACGCCCCGGAGGGGCAGAGCATCGCCCCTGGATCCCGGTCAGGCGCATGTGGGAGTCTGTCTGACTGTCTCTCCCCATTTCCAGCTTCAGAAAAATACAAAAAAATAATAATAATAAAAAAAAATAAAGAACAAGTAAATTTAAATCAACAAACTGACCAGTATTTCAATGGGAACTATGCTCCTCTCACTGACCACCAATGAAAGAGGTGCCCCTTCTGGAAGTGCGGCGGGGGCCGGATAAATGGCCTCAGGGGGCCGTAGTTTGGGGACCCCTGTACTAGATAGTCTTCTAGGACTTTTTTTCCCCAGTCACCTGTAATATGTTAATGTATATATGTATATACTACAGTATGTGACATATCCACATTTTATTTGTCCATTATACTGTTGATGGGACTTTGGGAAGGGGACTCTCTAAATTTATAAGATGGTACCAAGTTGCTTTTCAAAATACTTATATCGTTTTACAGTCCTACTGGCAGTACACAAAATATCCACATTAAACCACAGTCTCCGGAACACTGAGTATTGTCAGGCTTCTTATTTTCCAGTTGAATGTATAATGAAATCTCATGATTTTGATATTTCAATTTCTTTTTTTAATTTTTAAAATTTTTATTTTTATTTATTTTTTAAAAATTTTTTGAGGATCTGACAACAGTTAGCTCTAACGTTGATTCATTCACACCAGATTTATTGATTTTAGTGAGAGAGAGAAAGGGGACAGAGAGAGAAAAAGAGAGAGAGATAGAGAGAGAAAGAGTCAGGAACAATGAGCCGTTCCTGTATGTGCCCTGATCGGGAATTGAAACAGCAACTTTCACGCACATCCGACATTCTTCACAGAGTTAACTGTCCAGGGTGCCCTAATTTTTTTTTTTTTTTAATGAGAGGAGGAGAGATAGAGAGACAGGCTTCTGGCAACCCTTGTCTGGGGTTGATGCTTGAATCAACTGAGCTATCCTTAATGCCTTCCTTAATGCCTGAGGCCAATCCTGGGACGAACCGATCCATCCTCTGTGCTCTAACCAATCCAGCCACTGGCTGTGGGAAGAGAAGAGGGAGAGAAGAGGGAAAGGAAGGAGAAGCAGGTGGTTGCTTCTCTTGTGTGCTCTGACCGGGAATTGAACCCAGGATGTCCAAATGTAGGGCCGACGCTCTATCCACTGAGCCAACCATCCAGGGCTGATGTTTCAATTTCTTAATTGCTACTAAAGTTTAGCATTTCTTCATATGTTATCAGCCATAAGTGTTTTTTGCCTCTTTAAAAATGCTTGGTAATGTCTATTGCTATTTTTTCTACTGTGTTGGTTATATTCATTTTTATAGATGCTTTTTATAGATTCTTTTTTTTTTCTTGTGGGAGAGACAGAGAGAATCAGAGAGAGGGACAGATAGGGACAGACAGACAGGAAGGGAGAGAGATGAGAAACATCAGTTCTTCTTTGTGGTTCCTTAGTTGTTCATTGATTGATTTCTCATACGTGCCTTGACCAGGGGGCTACAGCAGACCGAGTGACCCCTTGCTCAAGCCAGCGACCTTGATCTCAAGCTGCTTGAGCCTAGCTCAAACCAGATGAGCTCACACTCAACCTGGCAATCTTGAGGGTCTCGAACCTGGGTCCTCCACGTCCCTGTCTGACGCTCTATCCACTGCGCCACCCCCCCCCCCCCCCGCCGTCAGGCGCTTTTTATAGATTCTTGACACTAATTCTTTGTTGGTCATCTATTCCACAGACATCTTTTATAGTAGTTTGACCTTTTCCTTTTAATAATCTTCTGATGAATAAGAGTTTTCAATTTTGTTAAATTCAAATGTATTAAATATTTTTCTTTTGTTGCTAGAACTTTCTGAATCTTGTTTAAGAATTTTTTTCCTATCCAAAGGTCAGAAAGATACACATTCACATACACATACAGACACACACAGAGTTGATTTTTGTGAATGATGAGTTAGAGATCCAGTTTTAATCTTCACACATGGAGACCACATTTTCCAGCTCCATGCACTGAGTTAGCCCTCCTTTCTCCTGGGATGATCATACTGTCTTTTTTTGTACATTAAAGGTCCATCTATGTGAGGATTTCTTCCTGGGTTTTCTACTCTGGTTTGTTGGTCATTCTTTCTAGTCCTGTGCCAGCACCATTCTGCCTTCATCATTACACATCTGTATTTAGTCTTTGTCTCTGGGAAGGTTATGTTCCTCCACTCTGTTCTTCTGTAGAAGTGGTGTGGTTGTGCTTTGTCTGGTTCTCTTCATATTCACTTATGTTCAATTTGTCAAGTCCCTTGAAAAAGTTTGCTGTTGTTTTGAATGGAGTTGCATCAAATTTATAGGCCAATTTGGAACACTGACATTTCTTTAACTGTCAAACTTTCTTTCCATGGATGTGGGATATCTCTTTATGCGGGAAGGTTTGGAGTTCATAGTTTTCTCAGGACCCTGGAATCACAGGACGACTTCTCTCTCCTTGGTAGTGACAGGTCTGTATAGTCTTATATTAGGACTCACGAACATTAATGGGCATCTGGTCTGGTCAAATGTTTTTTTCCTACTTTTAGGAGGATTGTGAGAATTGAGATGAAACCATGCCTGGTGCAGTGTCTGGTCCAGAGTGATGTCTCAATAATCAGAGCAGATCATGATGTGAGAAACGAACTCCCCTGAGCTTAGGAATCAGACAGACTTGGCTTTGCATCCTGGTCCCTGTCAGCCAGGAGGCTCAGAACAGAGACTTCCTATCTCTTAACCTCAGTTTTGTTTTGTTTTTAAATTTAATTGAGGATAATAGTATTCAGAACACAGGGCTTCTGGACAGGTTCTGTCAAGTGTACAGTTCAGCATTTGGTGCTTGATACAAGGAAGGAGCTCAGTGGAGTGGTCATCTTCCCTGACTCAAGGCCAGGCAAGGACTTCGACCATCTCCCTTCAGCCTCAGGAACTGCATGCCCTTCTTGTCGGGGTTCCGATGCCCGCCCTGGCCTGGCCCGCAGTGGTCTCGGAAGCCGGCAGCCTCGTTTCCTCTGCTGATTTTCTGGCTTATATTCTCTTCACACACAGGGGCTATACAAGATTTCAGTAGGTTTCTGGAAAGCTTCAGGCTAGGTTTAAAATGAGATTACCTCTGATGGGAAGAGCAGGACCTCCACACTCAGCTCTCCTTTCCTGCCCGGACCTTGTGATTTTTTTTTTGTTGTTGTTTGGAATCCTCCCATGACCATATTATCTGTACTGATGAGTATTATCTGTACTCATACACTGGCCTGCTGGGGCAGACACACTACTGTGAGAGCCCCTGGGAGAGGAGCTGTCTCCAGGCATCAGCCGCTTGGAGCAATGTCTATGGTGATGGCTCAAGGTGCTTTAAAATATTCTGATCCTGGGTCTGGGAGAAATATAAGGATGGGGAATAAATCCAGCATCCCATACCTGTCTGCCTCAGGCCTCCACCTGTGCCGCTCTTTAAGGAGGAATCTGAGCCTTGGTTGAGGCCCCTGCTTGGTCAGAGGAGGACAGCTGTTCTGGGGGCCTCAAATTGATTTCAGATGTGGCCGACAGGGGTGGCAACTACTATAATAAGGTTTCTGATACATCTCAGTTAGCTCTTATACTCTAGCTGACACCCCTAAGCCAAACTAGAGACTAGATATATTTGCTATTTATTTAACTTCCATCAAATTACATGAAAAGAAAAGCAGCAAGAAAAGTAGATGTTCCTAAGTTTTATTCTCTGTGTGAATTATGTGTACAGAACATTTCAAATTCTAGATCTTTTTCTGAGATCTCTGTTGTCACACAAATGAAAGGTAAGAGACAGCATGTCTAATGAGTGTTGACAATACATCGATCACTGTGATGAGCACTTTATATAATCATCTCCTGTAAGCTTCACAGCAGCACTGCGGGGTAGCAATGGTTAACAACAGAATTACAGTGTAGATAAGAGACTGAACCCCAGATGTTACTGTTTAGATTCAATCAGACTAAGTATAAAAGATTCCAAACACGCAGTGGCACTCAGCACATATTACCCATCTCTCAGGTCATACTTTATAGTTGATGAAGAATCTCATTGAGGAAGACATTTTTCTAGTACTTATCTTAGAAAGTTGTGTGACAAATGAGTTAAATGTACATGTAATCTGTGAAGACCAGTGCCTGGCACACGGATAACACTCACTAAATATTAGCTATAAGTGAAATAATATATGGCAAGTCATAATACTCAATAGTTAATATAATTGAGAATATTATTACTGAATATTAAAATTATTACCTCATTTTATCCATGTCTTGACCTGTAAAATGGGGGTTGGCCAATGGAGAGGGTCATATAGGAGACTTAATAGAGTATCAGGGCCTAGCTGAGCATTGATCCTACCACAGTCTCTAACTTGTCCCATCTTAGAGGTCATCACTGGGTAATGACAATGTGAAGCATCTGTAGGAGCCGAACTGTTTTCATGTGATTTCTGTATTCTGGCAGGATGGTGCTTTCTCTGACAGAGTGGTCCAGGTTTTCCCTGGTCCACCTTGTCTCTCTTTTCTCCAGTTTCCCATCCTGTGACATCTTGCATCTTGTCTGGGAGACAGGAAAAGTCACTCAGGGAGTTCACATCCTAACTTTTGATTTTTCACACTGACCAAGGGTTTGTGTGCCTAGGAGTCCAGTATTAGGGGCCTTTATTCCAGGGCTCTGTAGTGGTTGGTATGTATCTTGATTCTGGGGTAAAGATAGTTGGAAGAAGCACACAGATAATACTTTAAAATATCGTGCCTCACTTTAAAAAGCTTACAGTGTTGGCTTATTTGTTCTCATTTTGTATATGTGGAAACTGAACCTCAGAGGAGTTAGGCCAACTACCAAGTATACCCTTCCTTCATCACTCAGTAAGTGGGCTAGCAAGTAACCTAAGAGGAGAGTAAGAGTCAATCCATGTGTCGGCAGATAAGTTATTTTATGTTCGCTATTATTATTAAAGATGGCTGCTGCTGTCACGTGGTGATGCTCTCACGTGATACAGCTAATTGCCCTTGCTTGGGAAAGGGCTTGGTTATGCTAATGTATGTTGGGGGAGGGACTTTTGCATGAAAATTTTAAAAGGAGGAGCTAGGAGGCCATTTTGAGAGAGAGAAACCACATTGTTTCAGGGGAGAGAGAGGCCACATGAAGGAGAGGAGGCAGCCAAACAGAAGTGGGAGCCTTTGATTCTAAGAAAAAACTGGAAAGAATGGATTTTGGTGCCTATGCATTTGTTTTTTACTCGTTGGCCGGAATGAGTCTAGAATAAAGGAAAATGGCCCAGTTTTTGGCTCTGCAGTTTCTTTACAATCGATCCAAATTAAATGCGAACCTACATGGGCCAGGCAGCTGTGGTGATGGCTGTGGCTACTGGCTTTACATTTGGCGTAGTCTGTAGCAGAATTTGGATCAGATAGTTATGGAGCCACCACCACCTTTGAGCAGTGGGGTAGAGAAGTGGCTGCTGTTGTGGTTCCCCATGGCTGTCCTTTTGGGGATTGTAGGCTGGCTGACTTTTACAGCCATGCGTGAGGAAACAGAGAGCTCTGTGGAAGAGGCTGCCCGAGGCCTGCAAACCAGGCAGTGGAAGGAGCTGGAGCAAGTGCCAGAGAAAGAGATGCTGACCCTGGATCTGGAGGAAGTGCTGGAGAAGGAGGCCGACCAGGTTGGAGAGTTTCACCTGGAAATGGAGCAGCCGCTGGAGAAGGAACTACGGGTTCATGAGTCGCAAATTGCCCTGGACATTGTGGAGAGCCAGCAGCAGTGGGAGGCCAGGGCCTGAAGCTGCAGTCCACAGGCTTCATGCAGTAAATGGTGGCAGCTGCAGCAGGAGGACGGATGGTCAACTCGGGGGTCAGGCTTACACCTCCAAGTGGCCGCTGGAACGGCAATGAGTGCCTGGCCTGCAAGGTCACTGGTGGGTTTGATGAGATTTTGGGACAAAGGGGTGGATGTCTCTGGAGTAGAGGTGGAAATACTGGCTGCCATTGCCACGTGCTCTTCCTTGGGACAGCTTAAAAGCTGCCAGGATTTCCAGGATGGGGGAGGAGCCAGGCCCCATGTGAGTGAACTGATTTCTGGACTGTGACTGGAATGGAAACTGGCTCCCTTCTTGGATGGACTTACGGATTTTGGACAATGTGAAATACCCTGATGGCGGGGCAGGCCTGGTAGAGGCCCCCTGTACTGGAGAGCTTTTCATTTGGTTGGAGAGAAGCTCCCAGGACATTTTGTGCTTTGGACAAAGTACACAGAGAGAGACATGGTGGAGGGTACCTTTGTAATTTTTGAAAGTGTACAATTTGTGCTGTTGTTGTAATTTGTGTAATGTGCCTAATTTCCTTGCACAGGAATACCAGTAGTGTGGATTGTGGATTGCGGAGTGAGCATAAGGGGTGGAATGTAGAGCAGATAAGTTGTTTTATGCTCACTCTTATTATTAAAGATGGCCGCTGCTCTCACCTGGTGATGCTCTCACATGACAGCTAGTTGCCCTTCTTGCTTGGGAAGGGGCTTGGTTATGCTAATATGTGTTGGGGGAGGGACTTTCACGTGAAAAGTTTTAAAAGGAGGAGCTAGGAGGCCATTTTGAGAGACAGAAACCACATTGTTCCAGGGGAGAGAGAGGCCACGTGGAGGAGAGGAGGCAACCAAAATGGAAGCAAACAGAGGTGGGATCCTTTGATTCTAAGAAAAAGCCAGAAAGAATGGGTTTTGGTGCCCATGTGTTTCTTTTTTACTCATTGGCCGGTATGACTCTAGAATAAAGAAAAATGACCCACCAGTGTTTGGCTCTGCTGTTTCCTTATGATCAATCCGATTTAAATGCGAAGCTACACGGGCCAGGTGGCTGTGATGATGGCCGCGGCTACGTGCTTTACACCATGTCTGTCTGAAATCTAAGCATAATATAGCTTTAATTACATGTATGTTAGACTGTTTGGCTGATTGCCACATTTCTCTGTGCTCTTCCCTTTTTTCCCTCCATTCTTTCTTTTGTCTGCACACTAGTATGGCTATCTACTAATCTCGTCTTCTGCTGTGCCCAGTTTGCTGTCCTGATGAATTCTTAGCTTGATATGCTGCATATTTTAGTTCTAAATGTCTTTTAAGGCTCC